>NC_091767.1:23926110-24229141 GCF_029378745.1 Bos indicus
GAGTCCCTTGAACTGCAAGGAGATCAAACCAGTCAATTCTAAAGGAAATCAGTCCTGGTTATTCATTGGAAAGACTGATGCTGAAGCTTCAATACTTTTGCCACCTGATGCAAAGAGCCGACTCATTGGAAAAGACCATGATGCTGGGAAAGATTGAAGGCAGAAGAAGAAGGGGACAACAGAGGATGAGATGGTTGGATGGCATTACCAACTCAGTGGACATGAGTTTGAGCAAACTCATCTCTTATTGCTTTGGATTCCAACATTTTCCCATTCCATAACTTGTATGTCATTATTTTATATTCTGCATCTGATGATTCCAGTATCTGAGACCCTTAAGACCCTTTTAGAGACTCTCAGATCATAGTGGCTTATTTCTTTGTGTTTAGGGATATTTTAAAATCGTGAGTTCTATTTGATTTAGTTGAACTCTGGCAATCCTGAGGTCTGAATTCAGAGTACTTTTCCCCAGTGGCAGATTTGTCAAGGCTTCTCCTGGATTTCTGAGAGAGTCTGAAGTTCACGTCTCCAAATATGCTGTAGGCCCCAAGTTTCAGTTCAGTTCAGTCGCTCAGTCGTGTCCAACTCTTTGTGAGCCCAAGGGTTGCAGCACGCCAGGCCTCCCTGTCCGTCACCAACTCCTGGAGTATACTCAAACTCATGCCTATTGAGTTAGGCCCCAAGTTTGGTCTTTAGAAACTCATGAGAATGTGGACCTATGATGCCCTTTAAGTGTCCTCATCTCTCATGCCTGACTGTAGCTCACAGTTTACTTTTTAACTCTTCCCTTCTCTTTTCTCTTTCCGTCTCTATCTCTTTTATATGCTCATCACTCTTGGAATTTTCTTTCTTTATTTTTTTTTTAATAAGCTCCACAGTGAAGAGTTTTATAATTATCCAATATCTAATTGTATTCCCCAAAAGTCTACTATATCACCCAATTAAAAGGATTTTCCCCCCCAAAACCATGGTATGTCTAGCAGTTTCAGCATTGTACTTTGCATTGTTAGAGACTCAATAAATATGAATTGAAGAACTATTGAGAGAAGGTGGCAAGACAGCCTAACCCTGATTATATTTTCCCCTTGTTTAATTGTATCTCTCTTTGGGTTTTTTATTTTTACAGTAGATTTATTGAATTTTTAAATATCGGCACCGTTTTTCATCTTATGCCTCCAGCCACTCTATTGTGATTAGTATTATACATTAAACATTGAAGATTTGACTGTTCTTTGTGAGTAACAACTACTTATCAAGGCTCATTGTCAGAATTCCAGCTAGTGCTGAAAGAGACCAAATGATCTGGCCAATATGTTTTAGAGCTTGTACAAAGAAATTGTGCAACGTTAAGTATATATATCTAGAAAGAGGAGTTATATAATTATTACTTTGAGTTTCTAATTTAAAACCACAAATGTAAACAGAAGTTTGCTTGAAACTGCAAAGTCTTCTAAATATAACTTACTTTAACAGTACTTAATTATAATTTAGACTTGAAGCCGTAGCAAGTGAGGAAGTAGTGTATAAAATGGATCAATTTAAATGAGATTGAATTGTGAAACAAAGGTATTTTTTAGTACATAGAATATAGCTAAAACTAATCATTTGAGAAAGGAAGACATTTGGAAATTTACATGGAGTATTATTTTGTAAAATATTGAATATTCTTGCAAATAATACTTTACAGTTAAATTTCGTATTTACATGCACATATAGTACTTCAATATATTTTTAATTTTGAAGAAGACATATTTTAGGTTTACTGTTAAGGCTTTTAAACAGAAGGCTAGGGAAATGAAATTTTAACTATTAATTCTGTTCTCTTTAGAATGGAAAGAAATTTTTTTCAGTTTCCATTTCTCAATTGTAAATATGATTTATAGGTTTTGTTTTCTTCGTCTTTTAATGATCTTAGTATAGTGAATAAAATTCAAAATGCAATCTAAGAATCCAAGCTAAATTTGTAGCTTAGAGATTGATTGTAGTTTGCTTTGGAAAAAAAAAAAGAAGAGGTAACATTGAAACCACATCAACAGAAAGTTAAAAAAATTCTTAAAGAGATGGGAATACCAGACCATCTTACCTGCCTCCTAAGAAACCTGTATGCAGGTCAAGAAGCAACAGTTAGAATTGGACATGGAACAATGGGACATGGACTGGTTCCAAATTGGGGAAAAAGCACATCAAGGCTATATATTGTCACTGTGCTTATTTAACTTAAATGCAGAGTACATCATGCAAAGTGCCAGGCTGGATGCAGTTCAAGCTGAAATCAAGATTGCTGGGAGAAATGTCAATAACATCAGATATGCAGATGACACCACCCTTATGGCAGAAAGCAAAGAGGAACTAAAGAACCTCTTGATGAAAGTGAAAGAGGAGAGTGAAAAAATTGGCTTAAAACTCAGCATTCAGAAAATGAGGATCATGGCATCTGGTCCCATCATTTCATGGCAAATAGGTGGGGAAACAGTAGAAACAGTGACCAACTTTATTTTCTTGGGCTCCAAAATCACTGCATATGGTGACTGCAGCCATGAAATTAAAAGACACTTGCTCCTCAGAAGAATAGCTATGACAAACCTAGACAGCATATTAAAAAGCAGAAACATTAGTTTGCTGACAAAGGTCCATCTAGTCAAAGTTATGGTTTTTCCAGTAGTCATGTATGGATGTGAGAGCTGAACCATAAAGAAGGCTGAGTGCTGAAGAATCTATGCTTTCAAACTGTGCTGCCGGACAAGACTTTGATCTCAAGGAGATCAAACCAGTCAATTCTAAAGGAAATCAACCCTGAACATTCATTGGAAGCACTGATGCTGAAGCTCTAATAATTTGGCCACCTGATGCAAAGAGCCGACTCACTGGAAAAGAACCTGATGCTGGGAAAGATTGAAGGCAGGAGAAGACGGGGATAACAGAGGATGAGGTGGTTGGATGGCATTACCGATTCAATGGACAATGAGTTTGAGCAAACTCCGGGAGATGGTGAAGGACAGGGAACCTGGCGTGCTGCAGCCATGGGGTCTTTAAGAGTTGGGTGGACCCAACTGAGCACATAGCACATACAACCACATAGCAGTGATGTAGTTGAACAGCTTCTCGTTTTATTTTTCAAACACAAAGTTTATTTGACAAAATCTCTGAAGTGTAAATGGGTGCATAAAGAGGAGAGAATGCAAAAGTACATTTGGGAGGTTGAAGACATGTATTTTCTGCCAAAATAGTGCACTTACATAGTTTAAAAGAATTAGCAAAGGGTGATATTAAGAAAATCCGGAAGTCCTATATAGTATTCTTCCCCAGTCTTTCCATTTCCTAGAAGGAAGAGCTTTAAATTTCTTCCTTACTCTTTTCTTTCTTTTTTTTTTTTAAGTTCTAGGTTTACTGCATAAGTTTTTTTAAGTTTCCAAACTATGTGCTTATGCTTCTATTTTTGTGTGAGAACCCAACCTGTTTGCTCTCTTTTCCTCCCAGTATGATACCATTTTTAATTCTTACCTTGTATATAGCTTTCTGCATGTTTATTTCTTGTTCCACTAATCATGGATTTTGTTTCTTGATTGTAAACTTTGTAGCCTCAGGGTATACTAGAGTTTCTTTCCCTTCTCTGTTTATATATCTACCTTTCATGTTTATCATCCAAACACTTACTTTTGCATTGTCACAGGAGATAACAGTGTCTTACATAATAGAAATTTTACTTTTTCTGTGCTTGTCTGTAGCAGCAGTAGTAATAATAATTCAGTTCAATTCAGTTCAGTCTCTTAGTCATGTCTGACTCTTTGAGACCCCATGGGCTGCAGCATGCCAGGCTTCCCTGTCCATCACCACCTCCAGGAGCTTGTTCAGACTCATGTCCATCGAGTTGGTGATGCCATCCAACCATCTCATCCTCTGTCGTCCCCTTTTCTCCTCCTGCTTTCAGTCATTTCCAGCATCAGGGTCTTTTCAAATGACTCAGTTCTTTGCATCAGTTGGCCCAGGTATTGGAGTTTCAGCTTTAGCATCAGTCCTTCCAATGAATATTCAGGACTGATTTCCTTTGACTGGTTTGATCTCCTTGCAGTCCAAGGGACTCTCAAGAGTCTTCTCCAACACCACAGTTCAGAAGCATCCATTCTTTGGCGCTTACTTTTCTTTATAGTCTGACTCTCACATCTGTACATGACTACTGGAAAAACCATAGCTTTGACTAGATGGACCTTTGTTGGCAAAGTAATGTCTTTGCTTTTTAATATGCTATCTAGGTTGGTCATAGATTTTCTTCCAAGTAGCAAGTGTCTTTTAATTTCATGGCTGCTAGTGGTGGTAATTGAAAGTACTTAGTCCCGGCTATGTGCCAAGCACTTTGCATGTATTAAATATATATATATTTATATTGTTTTATAATACATACATGTATACACACACAGATATTTTACATATATTAAACCTACTTAATCATCTAGTTGACCTTGATGGTATAGGTGATATTATAGTCTCCAGTTTACTGACAAGGAAATTTAAGTCACTTAGGAAGTGGTAGAGCTGAGCATGTTAAAATGTAGAAATTGAAAATCAGTAAATGTTTACAGCTGTGACTGTAAAAGTTGCCACTGTCAAGATATATACTATTATCATGTTTCCTTTCTTATATAACATTTATTTTGTGATTTTAAAAATTATTATTTTTCTTTATTGCCCCCTGTTTTTGTGCTAAAATTCCCCAGTTTTCTCTCTTTCCAAATATGGAGGCCTTTATAAAATCTTTGCAGTTTTCTTATTCAGTGATCTCTTCAACTCACCCTTTTTGGAGGTAAGCATTTATTTCATTTGAGTACTATAAATTTTTGTTATTTCAAATTATATAATGTGGCAGATTTTTACATTGATTTCGAAAACTGAATTATGAGAGAAATGTTTCCTATAATTTTGCGATACTCTTTAAAATGATTAAAGATAACATGTTCTGAAAGAATATTATAGGAAATGTTGATGTTCTAATACCAAACACGCCCTCTGAACACAACTTTTATTTTTAACTTTTTACTTTGTATTGGAGTATCACTGATTAACAATGTTGTGATAGTTTCAGGTAAACAGCAAAGGGACTCAACCATACATATATGTGTATCTATTCTCCCCCAAACTCCCCTGCCATCCAAGCTGCCACATAACATTGAGCTGAGTTCCCTGTGCTATACAGTAGGTGCTTGTTATCCATTTTAAATATAGCAGTGTGTACAATGTGCATCGCAAATGCAGTAACTATCCCTTTCCCCTATCCATCCTCCTTGGTGACCATATATTCATTCTCTAAGACAGAACACAACTATTTTAATGTCCGTCAAACTTGAAATATTTATTTAGTAACAAAAGACTTGAAGTTTAAGTCACTTGAAACATACAGGAAGAGCCTCTGGTTTCAAAATGTGTTATTTGCTATTAATACCTACCCCAAAGTGATATACTGTACCCCCTCTGCTGGAACTAAAATGCCTAGACTGCAGGCATGTTCTTTTAAAGCCATTGATTCCCTCCTTGTTTCTTCCCATCCTTCTTTCATTTACAGCTCAGGTTATGTTGACAAGATGAAGAGTTGGTTTGGATACCAGCTGTCCTTCTGGGAGTCAATAGAAGCATAGTGATTGATAGTACGGGCATTGAAGGCAGACTGCTGGAGCTTAAATCTCAATTCTAGCGCTAAATTATGGATGTGTCTTTGGACATTTTAGGTTCTGTGCATCAGTCTCTTCACTTGGAAAATGGGCAAATAGAAGTTGGTTCATAAGATAATGGTAAAACTCCTACATTGGTGTGTGGACTGTAAGTGTGTCTGAGCCGTTACTGTTGCTCTCACCACCATCACTGTCAGTACAGTGGTTCCTTAAGTAGCCTTCCTTTTTCACCCTCTGCCTGTTCCAGCCTCTCTTCCACATTGCTCCTGAATGATCCTCCTTAGGTGGATAGTTATTAATATTGACTCTTTCTTTGAAAGTCCTCAAATGGGTCTTCTTTGCTTCCTAGATGTAATTGCTCTTTGTACCTGTTATTAAAGCCAGTCTTTCTTTATAAAGAATTGGCAGGACTCCTAGCCAGGTATGGCTGATTATGTCTGTTATTCTTATTTAGATTCTCTCTTGGAATGATCAACATCATCTTTTGATGCTCTTTCATGTTCCTTGTTGGTTCATGCTTAAAAGATAGAACAGTTGCTGCATCTTCTGTCATTTTGTGCAAAATCCACACTTACCTGTATCTCTATAGGAGAAGGAAATGGCAACCCACTCAAGTATTCTTGCCTAGAGAATCCTGTGGACAGAGGAGCCTGGTGGGCTGCCATCTATGAGGTCACACAGAGTTGGACACGATTGAAGTGACTTAGCATGCATGCATGCATTGGAGAAGGAAATGGCACTCTACTCCAGTGTTCCTGCCTGGAGAATCCCAGGGATGGGGGAGCCTGGTGGGCTGCCGTCTGTGGGGTCACAGAGAGTCAGACACGATTGAAGTGACTTAGCGGCAGTAGCAGCTATAGGTGTAGTTTTATATCTTTATTTGTTTTCTTTTATTTAGATCCAGGCAAATTGAGGAATTGAGGATGAGTCTTCATTTCCTCAAACTGTCTGTTGCCCCTCCCTGGACAGATCTTGAAATGGTTTTCTTTTCTTTCTCTTTCTCTCTGTGCTGTGGGGGTGTACTGTAGAGTTCTCTCAAATTCCTGGTGGAGTATCACCTTCAAGAACAGTACAACGTTATTAAAAAATCAAAACAAGTAAAACATTCCAAAGCATTGTGTCCTTTAATGGCACACTTTTCTTTTTCCTTCTTGTAGTCTAAATATTTCATGTTCTTTTTATGCACAGGCCATTTAGATTGTTATTGAATGAAAGACCCTTGTTGCTATTCTCAAATGCCATTTCTTTTCCATTTGTATAATGTTCTTTCAGTTCCCTATTGATTGAGTGATACATGTTAAATTTGGGGCCTTGTTGCCTCTCTTCAGCCTTGATGTTTAACTAAGTTTTGATTCATTTTTTAAAACT
Source organism: Bos indicus (assembly GCF_029378745.1). NCBI lineage: Eukaryota > Metazoa > Chordata > Mammalia > Artiodactyla > Bovidae > Bos > Bos indicus. The sequence goes on from NC_091767.1 coordinate 23,933,139, forward strand.
AGTCCTATCATTTGTTGTTGAAATGTTTTCTGCTTCACCATCTCATTGTGTTATTATATTTATTTTTAATAAAACATTTATAGTACAAAACTCAAACGGTGCTAAAAGCCTATAAAAATCATCAGCTGTCCACTTTGCTCCATCCTTTCCCTGGATTCTTTCTCTTTCAACCATTTTGAACTGTTTGATTCTATCTTCTGATATTTGCCTACCTATTTTGAGATACTAGTATCTATAAGTTGCTATCCTTTCACTGATTTTATTCCTTTCATGGAAGATCATGGTTTTTACATGTAAGAAATTTTAAATTCAAGAAACTTGACCTCTCTTTGTTGTTTTTTAGTTCTTAAGTCATGTCTGACTATTTGTGACCCCGTGGACTGTAGCCCGCCAGGCTCCTCTGTCCAGGGGATAACCTCTTTTAGTAGATGTTAAAAAGTAGAGTATAGCTATCCTTTAAATCAGAATTAACTTGTTAAATTTCTCTTTAGAATTTGATTCCTACGTATACATTGAACACTGTTATTTTATTTTATTTTTAAACTTTACATAATTGTATTAGTTTTGCCAAATATCAAAATGAATCCGCCACAGGTATACATGTGTTCCCCATCCTGAACCCTCCTCCCTCCTCCCTCCCCGTACCATCCCTCTGGGTCGTCCCAGTGCACCAGCCCCAAACATCCAGTATCGTGCATCGAACCTGGACTGGCATCTCATTTCATACATGATATTTTACATGTTTCACTGTTATTTTAGAGCAGAAATGTTGGTGAAATTTGTTTCATTTACTTTATTGTATTTGGTATTATATCTGTGGACCTTTTTCTGAAAGTTTCTTTGAGTAGTAAGTATATTTTTAGGACTAGTTTGTCTCCTCTTCTGCTTTTAAAATAAAAAATGCAATAAAAACAATACATTTCCTGTAGGGCAAATGTTTTCCTGTGCCCCTATATTTTTTATATGAAATGATCTTTTCATTATTTTCTTTTGACTGATTTTCTTTTGTTTTTAGTTTTTTAGCTTTCTAATTTATTAGAGTATGATCTACCAATACAATCTATTCAGATATTTTTAAAAATTCATTTTATGATACCTTTATGATTAATTTTTATCAGTGTTTCATAGGCATATATAAAACTATAAGCTTTGTTTAAGAGATAGGAAGTTTTCTGTAGAGTTATTAAATCAAGTTTGTGGATTGTATTAATCAATTTCACTATTTCTATATTCATTTCACTTTATTTTGTCTATCTGTATATTTCTGACAAAAATGTACTGATTTCTTATTTCATTGAAATGTTTTTTTTGCATATTCAATACCCCTTTCTTTATATAATTTAACTTTTAAATTGTTTATGCTGTTTAGTCAGCGTAACCCTGAATTGCATATTGTGTGATATTAATATAACACTCATGCTTTCTTTGGGGGGCACTTTAGCTGATATTTCTTGGCTCTTCCCTTTATTTTAAGCTTTTCCTAGTCATTCAATTTTAAATGTTTCTTATAAACAGCCTGTATATGACCTTTGTCTTTTTAACTCATCTAACAGTCTGTCTTTTAGTGGGAGAATTCAGCTTTCTTTTGAATTCTAATGTGTGATTTTTTTTTTTAATTTTGACCTTGTTACTTATTTATGTTTGTGACTTTTTTCATTTTTCTTAATTTAGCATTTATTTTCAAGTTTATACTTATTTCCCAGTTTTCCCTTATTTATGTGTCAGTTATTCTGTATTTTTCCATTTCATTATTGGCCACCTTCCCTTTCGATTGTTCATAAATCTAATTTTTCCCTTTGTTTTAACATGAAAAATGATACCAACATTTTCCCTCACCTTCACACACTAATTCTCTCCTTTAATGTTCCTAAATTTCTTTGGAGATAATTTAATTTTTAGGTCCAGATTTATATTAGATGTTTCTGTGTTAAAAATTCGTATTGAACAGTTATTCTGTATTATGTATATTTTATTATTCATTTAGTTAATTCTGTATAGAAGGTAAAATAATTACATTCTTTGTTACATAAATGGTTTTATTTCTGATTCAGTTATTGATCCATTAGAATCCTTTCTGAAGTTCTTTCATTAATCGGGGCAGGAGGTGATATGATCTTTGAATCTTTAATTTTGGAAAACATTTCTCTCCCACTGAAGGATGTTTAGCTTGTACTGCTTTTTTCCTAGCAATCTAGATGTTACTGTTCTTTCTTGTCAATTCCAGCATTACAAATGAAAGGTTCAATGTTAATTTGATTATTTTTTAGTGTTAAGTAATTATTCTTTCTGGTAACTTGTAAGATTTCCTTTTTATCCTTAAAGTTTAGGAATTTTAGTGTGATACTCTTGAAGGTGTTCCTTTTTCTTCTTTAGTCCTGCCTGGATCTTGGAATGCCCTGTAAGGTTGCAGTTCAATCTTTTCTTTCGTTTACAGAAATTTTCTTTCATATTACTTTAGCTGTTGCCTCTCTTCTATTATCTTTTTCTCTTCCCCCTTTTAGAGACTCTTTGGGAATTCTTCCTGTGGTTGGTATGTTAGTTAGGTTGCTTTAATCTGTTCTTCACGGCCTTGTTCTTTTTCCTTTATGATTTTCACCTCTTCATATTTTCAGTTCATAATTTGAGATTTCTTCCAGTTGATCCTTTAGTCGCTCTTAGTCACCATTTACAGTCCATCTTCTCTTTTAATTTATCTACTGAATTATTCAGCTTGAAGATTTTACCTTTAAATTTTTCACTTAATTTATTTTCTTAAAATCTGTAGGAATTACTTTTTGTTCTCTGCTCGACTCTTCTTAAGTAGTCACACTATTTTTGACCTCTGTTTTGTCCCTATCCTTTGGGAAATCTGTTAGGTCTGTTCTCTCCTTCTCTCTCCTGTCATTGGGTATGTGGTTCACATGTGCACTGGGGTTCAGGTCGAGCTGTTAGTGGACCTTAGGTTGTTTTAATCCTATAAAGAATCTCAGCCTGCACTGTAGCAGCAGGCATGTTGTATATTTCATGTATACTTGGAGGATCTGTGCCTTCCTTCTAATCTTCTTGCATTCCCAGCCTCAGGGGGACAAGGGACTCCTTCTCCTCTTGAGTGCCTCCTGAGCACACACTTGTGCACTTATGTACATGTAGAACTCTTCTGGGTCTTGCTTGGAGCCCAGAGCAGAGCAAGTCCTACACCAGTCCTCTTTCAAGATGCTTACAATCCATGGCCACATTCTTCAGGCCCTGCTCACTACCTGCTGGCCTCTATATCACCAGCTGGCTCAAGAGAGGCAAATGGGTTGGATTTGGGATTGAAGTGGAGAAGGTAAGTCAAATCCAGGGTTCTTTTTCTCCCCAGAGTCTTGAATTTTTATGCTTTATTCATAGCCTCAGTTGGTATTTCATCCCTCTGTGCCTTTATCATGTGTTTAATGGCATTACAGAAGAAATTTCTATTTGGAAAGCCTATCTTTGACTGTCATGGTTTTCTCCAACCTATATGCATAACCTCTTGGACTTTACTAGAAAGTAGACTGTACTATACTTGGACTAGTCTAGGAAATGCGCTTTGGACAAATAAACTCCTTTTGGAGAGTTTCTTGGTTTTAGATACACTTCTGAGAGAGTTTATTTGTTCCTATGCAAATTTTATTAAACAAGATATGAGTGATCTGAATATCTTTACGCAACACAGAAGCCAGTTACACTAGGATAGAGACCAAGAATAAGAGGATAGATAGATGAAGAAATAGGAGCTGGAGGAAGAATCAGTTTTGGGTTATCAGTGGTGCTAGAAAAAGGATGTAATAACATGGACATTGAAAGTCATGTATAATCAGAAAACCTTTTTCTGGCCAATAGTCATAATCTGTTCTTTTCATAAGCCATCTACTGGACTTGCCAACAAGTAGTATTAGAAGCAGAGAAGGCAATGGCACCCCACTCCAGTACTCTTGCCTGGAAAAATCCCATGGGCGGAGGAGCCTGGTAGGCTACAGTCCATGGGGTCGCTAAGAGTTGTACACGACTGAGCGACTTCACTTTTACTTTTTACTTTCATGCACTGGAGAAGGAAATGGCAACCAACTGCAGTGTTCTTGCCTGGAGAATCCCAGGGACAGGGGAGCTTGGTGGGCTGCCATCTCTGGGATCGCACAGAGTCGGACATGACTGAAGCGACTTAGCAGCAGCAGCAGCAGCAGTATTAGAAGAGATTATGAATTAAAGGGACCCATTCTGTTCCAGAAAATTAAAACAAGGAAGCATTCAGTTGAATCTCAGTGGATGAAAGAAAATACTGTACCCTATATTCATATGTTGTAAAGTTAGTACAAACATATGTATATTTATGTTTAAACATTGGCCTTAAATATTTGAGATTTGAATTATGCACACATGTTCTCCCTAATACTGATATTCAGTTTGTGCTAATCAGCCTCAGGCAAAGAGAATTTAAATTATACAACATGTGTAAACTTAACATTGAATGGTAATTAGTCTGTGCAGCTTAGTGGCACTTAATATTGAGGTTAATAGTTCAGTAAATATTTTAAAAGTCAGTGACTTGATCCCCAATTTATATGGGATTGATAAACTGAGAATTAGTGAAAGCTTCTATTCTGTGTCAGTAAGAATTTACGTCCTGATGGTGTATCTAAGTCTCTGTTTACATTTATTATATGTATGAATATGAAGGCAGGTGACTACATGTGAACTTTGCCATTTATCACAGGCCCAGGCCAAAGAAAATGTAACCTTCTGGAATAGAAACTGTTCTCTCACCTTTTTGTTATTTTCTAATTTTTTGTCTGGGTGTTATTATGAAAATATGTTTCCCTTCTTTTTTTCTTCTTTTTTTTTTTTTATGTTTCCCTTCTTAACTTTGAGTTGCTTTAGCTTAAAGATAGCTTTTGGATAAAGTGGAAGGAGCAAGAATAATTGGTTACTTGCTTGTATTAAGATTTGTTGAGTGGGTGAAAAGGTGACAGTAGGCATTTAATACCTAGACCAACATGGGGAGTAAAGTTATAAAACTTCTTGAGTTTTGTACTTAACATCATATGTATGTAATTAAGACGAGAACTTGAACTTTCTATGACACAAGAACCTGTGTCGTTACCACTATGTACTTTGCCTTAAGAATTCAGTTTGTCCTACAAAAGGATTTTGAAAATAAATCATGGAAGGACCCCTATAGAAGTCCTTTTTTTTTCTTGGTGCAGAAATGTTATTATTTTTAAATTCTTAACTCTAGAAAATATGTTAGTAGGTTAAAATTTGTGTATTTATAAAACTGTACGTAATACTCCATGAAGACTGAATATTAAACAGCAGTGCTTGGGTGTTCTAGAGCCATAATTAGAATACTGTTTGCAAATTGCCAAAATTCTGTGGGTTAACAAACCAATTAAAAAAAAAAAAACCTCAAGGATATTAGATTTCAAAACATTCTTCCTTAATTTAGTTTGTCCATTATACTTTATATTTATTATTCATAGTATTGCTTAACATGCCAGGAAATGTCTTATAATAGGATTTATAAAATAACATCCTTTCAGTAATATGAATATGTACTGTCTTTAGCGTTCTGCTTTTAAATCTCAGATTAAAATATTTTATAAGGAATTATCTAGTTTAATGGATAAAAACATGTCTTTGCTTAGTAACTTCATTAATTTTATAATTTTTACATCAAATGCTCACTTGAGAATAATAAATGGAATAATTGGTATATGTCATTTTGTTGTTGAGCAAATAAGACACAACTTTTTATAATAAGAAAAATGTATATTCCACTATCATAAAACAATAACTTTTCATTTGGGATATGGCTTTATGAAGTTGATCTATATATATTTGTGTGGTTTTTTATTTTTGTGGGTTTTTTTTCCTTGTATAGACCCAATTGGTAGATTGTTCATTTTCATGAAAAGCATAGTCTTTGACTATGGGTCTTTCCTGGGTCCTGCTAGATATTTAAGGAATATAAGATTGGTTTACATATCATTAGACTTCAGTGGGTAAGTTACAGGTGAAAGATGTTAACAGGTTTTAGTTGAAAACCTGGGCATTTAATTGCCTGTGGTTCTGTTAGGAAGTGGAAGTAAGCAGGAAAGAGCTTGTCTTTTAGTACTGGTCTGGGTTTTTGCATGTCCAGATGCAAAAATCTACTTTATCTTCTTCTGTTTCTTCTTACTATTCATGATAGAGGCTCAGAAACTGGTAAGTATGAACTCAGATTGTGTTCCTAGATAGAAAGCTTATTTATAGGTTTTATATTCTGAGTTATTTATATGAGTAAAAATATTGGTAACACAGTTAAAATGAAATAGAGATTAATTCTTTCCTTATGATTATACAATAGTAATTGCTGTAAGATTTTCAGTCCATTTGATGACCATTAGGTGAAATCTTTGTCCTTTTATTTATTTATTTATTTATTTATTATTTTGCTTGGAAGTATAGTTGACTTACAGTGTTTCAGGTGTACAGCAAGGTTGATACAGTTATACATATACACATGTATTATTTTTCAGATTATTTTTCATTATAGCTTATTATGAGATATTGACTATAGTTCACTGTGTTATACAGTAAACCTTGTTGCTTGTTGCATATCTATTTTTTTAATTAGAAATCTAGCATTGTATTCATGCTAAGTCAAACAAATGGAATCAAAATGTCATAAATTTTTAGTGAGGCAAAAAAGTTCATAGGTTTCTAAAATATATATATTATGCATATTATTTATATATAGGTATAGAAAAGCTTTTCTACTATGCTGATAAAGGCTTGAGAAAGAATATTGAAAGAGAAAAAAAGGAAGAGATGGAGAAATTGGAAAACATAAACTAAATTAAATGGGAGCACTGAATATGAACTAGAAAAAGGGAGACAAACTAGATAAAAGTAAAAGATCATCATATAGTCCAGTTGTTTTTAAACATGGCTGCTCATTAGAAGCATCTGGAGCTTTGGAGAAAAAAGGCAATACACGGGCATTTGTATTTTTCAAATTTTCCAAGATAATTCTGATATGCATCTGGATTTTAAAAAGTGATTACAGGTTTTTCCAGTAAATGGTAGTTTTGGTGAGATAGAATTCTATTATTTTTCCGTTGACCAATCATGATGCAGTGGTATTAAATGAGTAATAGTTACATAATCACAATGGTAAAAGATGTTTATCAGTTTTCACAATCAATAGCCAGACCAAAAAAAAAGATAATTACATTTGTAAACCATGATGGGAATATGATTAGCCTAACAATATAAAATAGTTTACATATGATTTGGGGGGTCAAGCAGAGTGATGTGGTAAGTAGAAGTGCAGAAATATACATGTTTTCCAGAGCCAAATCTGTGTCTTTTGATTGGTGCAGTTAATCCATTTATATTTAAGGTAATTATTGATATGTATGATCCTATTACCATCTTCTTAATTGTTCTGGGTTTATTTCCTGTTGGTCTTTTCCTTGTCTTGTGTTTCCTGCTTAGAGAAGTTCCTTTAGCATTCATTGTAAAACGTTTAGTGGTGCTGAATTCTCTTAACTTTTGCTTGGCTGGAAATCTTTCGATTTCTCCATCAAATAAGAAGGAGAGTCTTGCTGGGTAGAGTATTCTTGGTTGTAGTTTCTTCCCTTTCATTGCTTTAAATATATCATGTCATTCCCTTCTGGTTTGTAGAGTTTCTACAAATCAGAAATCAGCTGATAACCTGATGAAAATTCCCTTGTATGTCATTTGTCATTTTTCCCTTGTTGCTTTTAATAATTTATCTTTGTCTTTAATTTTTGTCAGTTTGGTTACTGTGTGTCTTGGTGTGTTCCTCCTTGGGTTTATCCTGCCTGGGACTTTGTGCTTACTGGACTTGGTTAACTGTTTCCTTTCCCATGTTAGGGAAGTTTTCAGATATTATCTCTTCAAATATTTTCTCAGGTCCTTACTCTTTCTCCTCCTTCTGGAACCCCTATAATGTGAATGTTGGTGCATTTAATGTTGTCTCAGAGGTCTCTTGAGAGTCCCTTGGACTGCAAGGAGATCCAACCAGTCCATTCTGAAGGAGATCAGCCCTGGGATTTCTTTGGAAGGAATGATGCTAAAGCTGAAACTCCAGTACTTTGGCCACCTGATGCGAAGAGTTGACTCATTGGAAAAGACTCTGATGCTGGGAGGGATTGGGGGCAAGAGGAGAAGGGGATGACAGAGGATGAGATGGCTGGATGGCATCACTGACTCGATGGACATGAGTCTGAGTGAACTCCGGGAGTTGGTGATGGACAGGGAGGCCTGGCATGCTGTGATTCATGGTGTCACAAAGAGTCGGACACGACTGAGCGACTGATCTGATCTGATCTGATCAGAGGTCTCTTAGGCTATTTTAATTTTTTTGTTTGTTTTTTTCTTTGTCTATATTTTGTCCTGTAGCAGTGATTTCCCCATTCTGTCCTCCAGGTCATTTATCTGTTCTTCTGCCTCAGTTATTCTACTGTGGATTCCTTCTAGTGTATTATTCATCTCTTTTTGTTCTTTAGTTCTTGTAGGTCTTTGGTAAACATTTCTTGCATCTTTTCCATTGTTTTCCCACGATCCTAAATCATCTTCACTATCATTATTCTGAATTATTTTTCTGGAAGGTTACCTATCTCCAGTTCATTTAGTTGTTTTTCTGGAGTTTGATCTTGTCCCTTCATCTGGGACATAACTTTCTGCTTGTTCATTCTGATTAACTTTCTGTAATGTGGTTTTTGTTCTAGCTGCTGTGGGATTGTGGTTCTTCTTGTTTCTTCTGTCTGCCCTCTGATGGAGGAGGCTAAGAGGCTTGTGTAGACATCTGGATGAGAGGGATTAATGGTGGGAAAAACTGCTCTAGTGGGCAGGATCTTTCTCAGTAAAGCTTTAATCCAGTTATCTGCTGATGGATGGGATTGCGCTGTTCAGTCTGAGGCAACCCAGCCCTGGGGTCTGTGGGCTGTATGGTAGGGTTAACTGTGAACTCCAAGAGGGTTTACACCAAGGGGGACCTTCCAGGACTGCTGCTGCCAGGGCCCCTGTCTTTGTGTTGAACCCTGGCCAATCACACCTCTACCAGAGACCCTCTAACACTAGCGGGTAGTTTTGATTCAGTCTCCTGTGGGGGCTCTACTCCTTTCCTTTGGGTCCTGGTGTGCATAAGATTTTATTTGTGCTCTCCAAGACTGGAATCTCTGTTTCCTCCAGTCTTGTGGAAGTCCTATAATCAAATCCCTCTGACCTGCAAGGGCAGATTCCCTAGGGATTCCTAGTCTCTGTGAGGATCCCTAGTCTGGGAAGCCTGATGTGAGGTTCAGAACCTTTACAACAGTGGGAGAACTGCCTTGGTATTATTGTTCTCCAGTTTGTGGGTCACCCACCCAGCAGGTTTGGGATTTGATTTTGTCATCATTGTGCCCCTCCTACCATCTCACTGTAGCTTCTTCTTTGTCTTTGGATGTGGGATATCTTTTCTTGGTGAGTTCCAGCATTCTCCTGTCGATGGTTATTCAACAGCTAGATGTGATTTTGGTGCTCTCACAGGAGGTGATGAGTACACGTCTTTCTACTTGTCCATCTTGAACAAGAAGCCTGAAATCTTTGTTCTTTTAGGTTTTTCTTTCCTTTCCTTTTATTTTTCTTCCTTTTTTTTTTTTTTTTTGCTTTTTTTGTTGTTGCTAGTGGGTGGGAGACATATTCCTCAACTGAAGAAGTTTGGTTAGAAAAAATTGCTATTTATCTAAAATTGAGAATTATTTTATTTCTTTTTGAGGTCTTGTGATTCTTCATGTTAAAAAGTTATTAAAATTTAATATTATCTACCTCAGTATGTGACCCTTGGCTGTTTTTTCCTACCTCCTTTTCAATCTTTGCTGTAGTTGCATGCCACTCCCTAAATATAATCTGTTTTAGTTGTTTTAGTTCATTATAATCCATGGTCTCCATGTACCTTTTTATTCTTATATTTCTAGAAATTACCTGCTTATCCTTAAGGACCTAACTGAGGTGTTGATTCTCCAAGAATCTCTGAATTCTTCTTCTCTCCATCCCCCCACAGAATTAATTTCCTCTCTCCTTTTTGTCATCGTAGCCCTTTGTAGGTAGCTCCCAAACAGCTAGCTATTCATCATAGATGTGTCATAGTTATTAAGAGTGGGGGCCATGTGTTACCCAGCTTTGTCTCTTCCAGGACAAGCATCGAGCGAACATTTGTTGAACTGAAATGATCAGAACGCCATGCTTGTCATGACTGAGAAAACAACTTGCCTCATTAAACTCCTCGATCACGGCTGCCCGCACTCACTGTTGCTTGCAGACCCTACTCCCACCTGTTCTATGGTGGTTGTCGGGTTCTATTAAAACGCACTTGGGAGCACTCAACAGAGGGTCATTTTGAGGAGCTGGAGTGCAAGGGGACTGGCGTTTAGCCTTCATTGACGTTTCATTTTGAGAGTTTGCTTTTCTTCCCACCTTTCTGCAGGATCCTAACAGGAGTATCCATACCAGCAGCAGCAGCAGCAGCAGCAGTTGTAGCAGCAGCAGCAGCAGCAGCAGTAGCAGCAGCAGCAGCAGCAGTAGCAGCAGCAGCAGCAGCAGCAGCAGCAGTAGCAGCAGCAGCAGCAGCAGCAGCAGCACCAGTTTTTCCAAGCCTCACAAATTAATGAAGGAGCACAAGGAAAAACCTTCTAAAGACTCCAGAGAACATAAAAGTGCCTTCAAAGAACCTTCCAGGGATCACAACAAATCTTCCAAAGAATCCTCTAAGAAACCCAAAGAAAATAAGCCACTGAAAGAAGAAAAAATCGTTCCTAAGATGGCCTTCAAGGAACCGAAACCCATGTCAAAAGAGCCAAAACCCGACAGTAACTTACTCACGATCACCAGTGGACAGCAAGATAAGAAGGCTCCTAGTAAAAGACCCCCCATTTCAGATTCTGAAGAACTCTCAGCCAAAAAAAGGAAAAAGAGTAGCTCAGAGGCTTTATTTAAAAGTTTTTCTAGCGCACCACCACTGATACTCACTTGTTCTGCTGATAAAAAACAGATAAAAGATAAATCTCATGTCAAGATGGGAAAGGTCAAAATTGAAAGTGAGACATCAGAGAAGAAGAAATCAACTTTACCACCATTTGATGATATTGTGGATCCCAATGATTCCGACGTGGAAGAGAATATGTCCTCTAAGTCTGATGTGAGTAGTCTGCTTGTTTTTTCTCCTTTCCCTTGTTAATTTTTCGATAGCTTCAGGATAAAGACGGAGGAAGAAAACTGACGGTTGCACCATAAAATGGTAGCAAGAAAGGAGACATGGCCTAGAAATGAATTTGCTTGACCAACAGAAAGAAGGAAATGAAATCATTAAGGAATGTGCAGATGTGTAGGCTATGATTTAAGTTGTTTAAGGAAAGATATATTCCATAGTATAATAATGGGTCATTTGAATGGCAGCTGAAAAATCTAGATGCTCATCAGAACTTATTTGCTGTGCCTTTTCAGTGACTGCGGATTTAGGAAAGTGAAAAGAATGCGATGAAACTAGAATACATCAGAAAGCAAATTTTAAAAAGAAACAAAATATTAGGGTACAGTTATAGTGTTGATCTTTTTGTTCAGTAGAATTATGTAGTTTGTTTATATAGACTAAAAATTAGTGATGGTATTTTTTTAGTACTTTTATTGAGGCAAAATTTTTATAACGATATACTATATATTTTAAATGTGTGATTTGATACATTTTGATGTATATGTGTGTCATGAAACCAGATAATGGTATTTTGAAAATGAAATATTTAATTTTTCCTCCCGTAATATAACTGCCCATTTGGAAAGGGGAAGAGTGTATAATCTTCATTACAAGGTTTGCTGACTGGTAGCATTATCTTTTGTGTGTTCCTTAAAGAACATCTGGCCATCTAATAATCCCCCAAAATATTGTTTGATGTTAAGACTTAAACTTACAATTATAGATTTCTTAGAGTTGAAAAGGAATTTCAGGTTACCTATTCTAACCTCCTTCCAATGCAGGAGATCCTACATTTCTAGTGACAGTACTATTAGTTATTCCTTTCTATTTCTGGAGAATGAACATTATTTACTAGGAAGTTATCTCTTCCTCACTTCCCATTTTTCTCTAACTTTGGTCTTCTGCTGTTACTTATCAGTCATGATTGGTCCCACTAATCTCTTTGAGATATCAGTATTTCTAAACAATGTTCAGGGAAGACTTCTGGCTAAAAATCCCCGATCATTTTAGAATACTTTTCTTTCCATTACATTACTAAAGTTCCTAGCTCAAAGGCTGGCAAGGGCTAGGAGGCCTTAGCAGATTCATCATTTGCACTGGTCTGGGTAGAAAGGCAGCCAGGTTTAGGACATGGCATCAGATCAAGAGACCACCTCCTTCCTCCCTAGTCTCTGTCAAAATTTTAAATCAGATTATGGGCAGAGTAGCATATAAACACTGGAGATGGGGTAATCTGTTCCAGTGTTTGGTAAAGGCCTTAAAGTGATCATTTGTGAAATGGAGATGAAAGCAATGGATTTCACAAGCATTTATTTTTCCTCCTTTGCTTTATTCCTCTCCTCTTAATTCAAAACTTGCTCTCAGTACAGAACTTTTTTGGTATGTTTGACTTTTATTTCAAGTCACTCTGAAACCTTCAGTGATGCTGTTGGGGTGTGACCAGTCTGTCAAGATCCTCAAGTTTAGCAACTTTGTTTCTCCATATTCTGTCCTGTTGTAGTTCTTCTAGAACAGAGGTTTTCCAATTGTGGTTTGTGATTTACTAGTGAGCCATGAAATCAATTTAGCATGTCATCACCAGCATTAAAAAAGGAAATAAGAAGATATTGTAACTAGTATGGTAAGGAATGGTTTGTGAAATGTTTATTTTAGAGATGGTGTATATATTTCTTACAGTAGTAGGTCATCATGAAAATTTTGAAATGCACCTTTCTTGACTATTTGCTGATTTGTGAGAAGACCAAATAACATTAATAAAACACTATTTTAAAAAAAAATCCTTTTTTATTTGGTTGCATTGAATCATGGTTGTGGCTCTCAGGCTTCAGTAGTTGCAGCTTTTGGGCTCTAGAGCACAGGCTCAGTAGTTGCCAATTGGGCTTAGTTGCCCTGCAGGAGTGGGTTTTATTCTCCTGACAGGGATTGTGCCCGTGTCCCCTGCATTGGAAGGCAGATCTTAACCACTGGACCACCAGGGAAGTCCCTATAAAGCACCATGGAATGAATGAGCTTTCTACATGAAGTTATTACAAATGATCTTCCTCTTTAGCTAACTCTGTGTATTCTTAGTTTTATTTGATTCTTGCTCCCTCCCTTTCATATGTAATTTTTAAGATACAACTTTTCCTAAATTTCATGTTCAACTTGATAAATTTATCCAAAGCAATATCTTGAAAAACCTTCTGGAATGAAGAGTTAGAGTTGTAATTCCGTTTGGTAGATAGGAAATTTTTAAGATGGTTCATGACATTATTAGAGCCATCTATCCAGTGATCGTAACAGGGGGTTTTGTAGTAGTTTACATATCATACAAGGAAACCCTCTAAAAACGTTTGGGTATTCAGTTAAGTTGAGTTGCTCAGTTGTGTCTGAATCTTTGCAAGCCCAAGGACTGCAACATGCCAGACTTCCCTGTCTATCACCAACTCCCGGAGTTTTCTCAAACTCATGTCCATTCAGTCGGTGATGCCAGCCAACCATCTCATCCTCTGTCGTCCCCTTCCCCTCCTGCCTTCTATCTTTCCCAGCGAGTCAGTTCTTTGCATGAGGTGGCCAAAGTATTGGAGGTTCAGCTTCAGCATTGGTCTTTCCAATGAATATTCAGAACTGATTTCCTTAAGGATTGACTGGTTTGATCTCCTTGCAGTCCAAGGAACTCTCAAGAGTCTTCTCCAGCAACCCAGTTAAAAGGATCAATTCTCCCATGCTCAGCTTTTTTTATGGTCCAGCTCTCACATCCATACATGACTACTGGAAAAGCCCTAGCTTTAACTAGATGGACCTTTGTTGGCAAAGTAATGTCTCTGCTTTTTAATATGTGCCTAGGTTTGTCATAGCTATTCTTCCAAGGAACAAGCATCTTTTAGTTTCATGGCTGCAGTCACCATCTGCAGTGAGTTTGGAGCCCAAGGAAGTAAAGTTGGTCACTGTTTCCATTGTTTCCCCACCTATTTGCCATGAAGTGATGGGACCAGTCTCCATGATCCTCATTCTTTGAAAGTTGAGTTTTAAGCCAACTTTTTCACTCTCCTCTTTCACTTTCATCAAGAGGCTCTTTAGTTCCTCTTTGCTTTCTGCCATAAGGGTGGTGTCATCTGGTGCTCGCTTCAGCAGCACATATACTAAAAATAGAGTGGTTTCATCCGCATATCTGAGGTTATTGATATTTCTCCTGGCAATTTTGATTCCAGCTTGTGCTTCATCCAGCTTGGCATTTCACATGATGTACTCTGCATATAAGTTAAATAAGCAGGGTGACAATATATAGCCTTGACATACTCCTTTCCCAATTTGGAACCAGTGCATTGTTCCATGTCCGGTTCTAACTGTTGCTTCTTGACCTGCATACTGATTTCTCAGAAGGCAGTTTAAGGTGGTCTGGTATTCTCATCTCTTTAAGAATTTTCCACAGTTCATTGTGATTCGCACAGTCAAAGACTTTGGCATAGTCAGTAAAGCAGAAATAGATGTTTTTCTGGAACTCTCTTGCTTGCTTGAAATGTTTGCTTGGTATGTCTAATTTTCTTGAGTTCTCTAGTCTTTCCCATTCTATTGTTTCCCTCTATTTCTATGCATTGATCACTGAGGAAGGCTTTCTTATCTCTCCTTGCTATTTGGAACTCTGCATTCAGATGGATATATCTTTCCTTTCTCCTTTGCCTTTCACTTCTCTTCTTTTCTCAGCTATTTGTAAGGCCTCCTCAGACAGCCATTTTGCCTTTTTGCATTTCTTTTTCTTGGGGATGGTTTTGATCACCTCTTCCTGTACAATGTTATGAACCTCTGTCCATAGTTCTTCAGATACTGTGTCTATCAGATCTAATCCCTTGAATCTGTCACTTCTGCTGTATAATTGAAGGGATTTGATTTAGGTCATACCTGAATGGTCTAGTGGTTTTCCCTAATTTTGTCAATTGAAGTCTGAATTTTGCAATAAGGAGTTCATGATCTGAGCCACAGTCAGCTCCCAGTCTTGTTTTTGCTGACTGTATAGAGCTTCTCCATCCTCAGCTGTAAAGAATATAATCTGATTTCCGTATTGTCCATGTGTAGAGTTTTCTCTTGTATTGTTGGAAGAGGGTGTTTGCTATGACCAGTGTGCTCTCTTGGCAAAACTCTGTTAGCCTTTGCTGTACTTCATTTTGGGGTTATTTGGGTGTAAAATCCAACAGCTGTACTTTCCTTATTGGTTTTCTAGTAGTGCTTTTATCGTTGCTGCTATAGGTTTAATATTCTACATATAGGTGGTAGAACAGAAAAGAATTGACTAAAAGTTGTTTCAAGTAAGCCAGGGTCCAAAAGACTTTATGTTTGCAAAGGAGGATGAAAGAGAGCTGAAATTCTCTTTCTCCACTGGTTAAGGTAACTTATGTTTGGCCTTTCTGCTACCTGGTGACCCTTCTGTGGTTAAGACCAAAGGAACAGGAAGCAATTGTAATGGACAGCACTAAGCTACCCCTAGCCTTCCCTTGGCAAGCAATTGATTGGATAGCTTGGGACAGACCCACCTTCAAGGACACCATTCCCATTGTCCTGGTGGTGAGCCTGTCTGCATCTGAGTAAGTAGGATCAGATGACCTGATCTGTCTGAGGACCTTTCCGGCTTCATTATTTGAACATCAGTCAGATTTATGTTCATTGGTGGAGGGCTGGGTAGAGGGTAATTTAACACATAGCAGGCAGAGATCATGGACTTTGGAAACAGTAGAAGGACACAAAAAGAAATTGAACCAAGTATGAGGAATTGGGGAGGGCCAGGGGAAAAGGTTATTCACTTGGTATGTCTGTAAAGAAAGTATCTTGTCTTGGCACAGGATAGTTAGGATTAGAAGGAAGAATTTTTTAAAAAGAGCTTTTCCATAATTAAGTTAGATTTGGGTTTTATATAAAAAATAAAAATCAATGCTGTTAAGATGGATTAGGAAGCTTAGACTGTTGATTCGTATGTTTCTTCATTTGATTCTCATCGTATGTTTCTTGGTTATGATTTTTATATACTTTGGTTTTTTAAAAATATTTATTTATTTATTTGGCTGTATTGGGTCTTAGCTGTGACACATGAGGTCTTTTGTTGCAGAGCGCTGGCTCTCCACTTGTGGCATGCACTCAGAAGTTTGCAGTTTGTGGGTTTAGCTGCTCTATGGCATGTGGGATCTTAGTTCCCCTACCAGAGATTGAACTCATGTCACCTGCATTAGAAGGCGGATTGTTAACCCCTAGACCACCAGAGAAGTCCCTGATTTTTATATACTTTGTATATGAGTAGAGAAAAAAAAAGTGTATCCTTGGTTTATATGCCTGTATGATTTTTGAGGAGTCATTTATTTGTTGATGTGCATGTGGGTAGGGAGGTAGTAATCAAGTAATTAGGCGTCTGTACTGTGGTGTCAGACAGGCTGTTGTTTTTTTAATAAACTTTTTATTTTGTATAGTAGGCTGCAGTCCATGGGGTCGCTAGAAGTCAGACACAACTGAGTGACTTCACTTTCACTTTTCACTTTCATGCATTGGAGAAGGCAATGGCACCCCACTCCAGTACTCTTGCCTGGAAAATCCCATGGATGGAGGAGCCTGGTGGGCTGCAGTCCATGGGGTCGCAAAGAGTCAGACACGACTGAGGGACTTCCCTTTCACTTTTCACTTTCATGCATTGGAGAAGGAAATGGCAACCCACTCCAGTGTTCTTGCCTGGAGGATCCCAGGGACGGGGGAGCCTGGTGGGCTGCCGTCGATGGGGTCGCACAGAGTCGGACACGACTGAAGTGACTTAGCAGCAGGAGCAGCAGCATAGCCAATTAACAATGTTCTGATAGTCTCAGGTAGACAGTAAAAGGGCTCAGGCCATATATGTACATGTATCCATTCTCCCCCAAACTCCTCTCCAATAGGCTGCCACATAACATTGAGCAGAGTTCCCTGTGCCATATAGTACGTCCTTGTTGGTTATTCATTTTAAATATAGAGGTGTGTACACATCCATCTCAAACTCCCTACTATCCCTCCCCCCTGTTCTTCCCCTCTGGCAACTATGAGTTTGTTCTCTAAATCTATGAGTCAGATAAGCTGTTTTGAATCCCAGCTCTACCAGTAATCTTGGGCAAATAATTTGACCTTCTATATTTCTAATTTTCTTTTCTTTATTTTTTACTTTTGTGAAATAGAGATATTGCCTTTACTTTTCAGGATTATTGTGAAAATAGTCAATTTAGGTAAAGCACTTAATACACTAACCAAAAAATGTTATGAGCTATTTATTGTTCCATGATTTGGCTTCTGGCAGTCCTTATTACCTATAGCTTTGAAGGAGATTTTTTTAATATTCAGAAATACTTTAGAATTCTAGTGTACTTTTTCAAGTGTGGGTTAAATGTTTTAAAGGGGAAAAAGCACTTGAAATACATGTCTCTTTGCCCTGGATTTTGCGTTGAGGAGGTATACGGCCTTGATAGTGATGTGCACATGTAATATGGTAACTGGAAAAATACAGGACAGGGAATCTCAGTATTAAATCAAAAGTTAAGCCAAAGTTTCCCAGGATCTTTTTAGCTTTTTAATTAAATGAAATAAAGGGCTAGAGCTTACCTAGTTCTGCATTGGTAGGCACTTGGTAGATTTTTTTTTTTTTATTGCTATTACTATTAAAAGAAGACATCCTAAGAAATGATTTATCTTTGGATTACTATTAATATGACTGAAAG
The DNA here is from genome assembly GCF_029378745.1 of Bos indicus. Taxonomy (NCBI): domain Eukaryota; kingdom Metazoa; phylum Chordata; class Mammalia; order Artiodactyla; family Bovidae; genus Bos; species Bos indicus. The sequence continues at coordinate 23,951,073 of NC_091767.1, forward strand.
AGTAATTTTTAAATAGGATTTGAAATTCCTGAAATGCTTCTCATTTTATAAAGAAACCTAAAATTGTCACATGAAAGTCCATCAATAATTTTCCTTTACAGAATTTGGGAGGTGGAAGCTGGGAGGGTGGGGAGGGAGGCAGAAGGACTATTTTTATAGTGGGTGAACATTTAGCGAAGACTGAAAACATGATAAGGGCCTGTTTTTGTTGTGTATGTAAATTTCAGCATTAAGAAAATTTTGCATTTAAGAACTTAGGTAATTCCATTAGAGTAAAGCTGTTCTTGGTTGAAGAATTCATCTTTTTGTAGCCATAATGGCCACTTGTGGCAAGTGGTTGTTCTTACTAGTAACTGGCACTAACTAGCAGCAAGAAAGGGTAAGGATCTGAATGTGTCTGGGTCAACTAGAAGTTTGTAATTCTGTTTTTCATTAACCTGTTGAAAGGTTAATTTAGAATAAAAACAAATCCTTTAACTGTAGTTCCCTAGGTTTTCTTTTTCATGTAACTCTGCTTTTAAAGGGAAGTTTATTGAGTTAATGTTGTTTTGTGATATGAGGAAGTTCGGTATTCATAGCAGAAAAGAGGGAAAAACAGTAAAAGAAAATCGAAATAACCATGTATGATCAGATTCAGTTATGGTAGTAATTTCCTTATCATTGCCTTCACTTTTTTTTTTTTTTAAATCTTGCTTTGTAGAGATTTAATCATAATTTAAAAGTACAGAAGTTAAAAGTTTTCATTATGTTTCCTTGTAAATGGGCAGACTACATTTGGCAGTGTGAGAAATGAAATTTTAATCATATCTTGATAGTTTGGCTTACCAGTGTTTTCTTAGATAAAATCTTGACAAAGAACAATGAAATCTCATCAGATGGAGTGGGTTTTCCGGAGGGTGGTTGGTGGTTCAGATACAGAGTAAAGACTTCAAACCAGCTTAGCAGAAAGTTTCTTTGGAAAGAAAAAAAGGAAGAAGGAAAAAGAAACTCTCCTCCCTGCACTCCCCCCCAGCCCCGCTTTTGTGGTGCCTCATTTCCTCTGGCCCCGCCCTGTCCCCTGCCCTGCTTACACTGTCTGGAGCTGGCAGTAAATGTCCTGCTGTTGAAGCACTGGCCTCAGGTTTTTATGTGATGGAACGTTGTGGCAGTCAGAGAAGAAGGTCTTTATTGTGCTTTCAAAGTGGCTTTTTAATGACTTGTAATTCCAGCACATGCAAGAGCTGTAAAGTCTGTAAGGATGGTGAGTGAGCAGCTGGAGAGGCCATTCATTAAAGGGCTGCCCTGACCCTCTGGGGAGGGGGGTGCTCTCTTGTTCTGGACTCCTATTCTCTGCATATTATAACTGGAAGTAAACAGTACCTGAAGGCGTGTACTTCTCCTCTGTAGATGTAGCCCTGGGGTGGGACATTCTTTAACATCGTTGGCAGAAAGGTAACTTTGTTGGATGCCAGGAGACACTGCACCTGACCTGTTTCCTAATGCTTGGTTGGTTGTTGTCTGCTGTCTGTGCTCAATGGGATCAGATGCAGGAGGCGCAGCCTAGCCAGTCCACTGGTCCTTTGTTCAGACACATTCCTCACTTATTCCAAAAAGGATTTGAAACAATTAAACCGGATATATTAAAACAAAAAACTAAGAGGCTCTTTCTCTTCCATGTTTGGGTGCTATACCATGCCCAAATGGTTTTTCAGTTTTTAAGTTAAATTATTCCTTAGAAGCCCTTAGGTAGCTGAGGGTCATGAACAGAGAAGGGGCCCTATCATTGAAGAATTGGTTGTCATCAAGAATTGCCAGCACTCACCATTTTCACTTGCTTGTATTGAATTTTCTCTCTCCCAGTAAATTTCGTGAGCCTCCTTCAAGGAAGTTGCTTTGCCTGTTCAGTGCATTCTTGTTTCTTATCCTAGGGCCTGTGATTTTTATGTCATTGTCCCATCTGTCATCTAGACACAAAGTCAAGGATGTGACTCAATGTGGTATTTGCACAACTAGCTTTACCACGTCATCATGATGCCTGATATTTGTAGCTAAACTTTCCTTCAGTGCTTTCTATGTGCCAGTCACCCTTCTAAGTACTTCACTTGTTTTAACTCACTTAATTCTCAAAACAACTCTGTGAAAGACTCATTATTCCCATTTTATAGATGGGAAAACTGAGGCTCAAAGATTAAGAAACTTGCCCAACATCACTGTGTTTAAAGTAGAGCCAGAATTTGATCCTATTTGGTAGAGGATGCACTCAAGAGGATTCAGGAGTGAGGGAAATCTTACTGTTCCAGGAATTCATATTGTGATTACAGAGATGTGCTTCATGAAATTGGCATCACTGCTGTGAAAGCCTTTTGTGTTTATTTGTGTGTTGGCCAACTCTGGTTGGCATGGGTGATCTTAGTTCCCCAATCGGGGATCAAAACCCCTGCCTCCTGCCTTGGAAGTGCAGAATCTTAACTACTGGACCACCAGGGAAGTCTCTTGTGTGTGTGTACGTATTTTGATGAAAGCCTTTGATACCGTATTTCTTATTCCATTTATGAATCCTGTTTCTTTGACCTCTCCATTTGTTTGGGCTCTACCAACAGCCTTCAGGAGGTGACAGGTTGTCTTCATGGGTGGGTTTGGCATGCACAGTCAGAACTGAGGGATGTGCAATGAAACATCCAGGGACCTCTCACTTCATACACATATTCACTTAAAATAAAACCAACCCTCATAGTTCTGAATTTTAACATTATTGTGATGTATCATCAGCACTGGTTCCCAGCTCTCAAAAGTTTCCCCACCTTGCTTCTATGTGAGAATTTATGGATAACAGAGCTGAGCTGTAATTTTGAGCTTTCCCAGAAGGTGCCACCAAATAACAAATGCTGTCCTCCAGTTTGAAGATTTTTTTTGAATCTTCTAGTTCCATTTTGTAACTTCATGTTACAATGCCTCTAAGGTATTCAAAACATCGACTGGGCTTTCTTTGAATTAGGAGACAAGATAATGCAGTGGATTTGGGTAGAGGGTGGTTTTCTTTTGGTGTCTATGTAATTATTTAACCAAGTTTGAGAAATTGTTCTCAGTGGGTAACAATTTATGACTGTAAACTTTCAAGGCAGTGTCAAGGTCCACAAAGAAAAATTACCCCTAAGAGGCTTCTTTAGGTCACTAAAGGTGACTGCACAGTGAGATGTTCCCAGATAAAGTCAAAGATCCTTCTATTAGGTGAAAGAAAATGGAAAAGCATTTACTGAAGTGTGTGGAGACAACAGGCTTTGCCTTTGAATTCTGAAGATGTGGGGGATGGGGATGGTGGGGGCTTGGGATAGGGAGAAATTGTCAGAGTCGGTGACACAGAGAAAAGGAGATTTCCTTGCCTTGCTTGGTCATGGGAAGAAAATATACATACGGGGTCCTCAGATGTTACTTAAGTAAATAAGTAAGGTAATTACTAGAATGCCCTGGTTTAGGACCTGAGTGTTTAGAATCATAGGACTGGTTTTTTTTTTTTTTTAATTAAATTGTTGACCCTTGCTTTATTTTCTGACTCTTCTTCTGTTTTTGCTTTAAATATGATAAAATCATCATGTCCCTTTGAGTAACTACAAACATTTCCTTCTAAACATGTTTGGTTTTAGTGTTCTTCGATTACATTTGTCTTATTTAATCACATTTGAAAATATTTATGTGGTTCAGTTCAGTTCAGTTCAGTCGCTCACTCCTATATACAAACACTGTATTAGGTAGTACTGATGGTACAACATTGGAATTTAGGCTCAGTTTTGAGGGAAGGGAAGCATGCATTAGTGGGGTTCGGGGTAGATGGGTAGGAGAAGGCGTTCTTTTTTTTTTTCCCCTTTTTGGCTGCACTGGGTCTTCGGTGCTGCGTGTAGGCTTCCTCTAGTCGCGGTGAGTGGAGGCAGCTGTCTAGTTGCATTGCACGCCTTCTCACTGTGGCGGCTTCTCTTCTTGCTGAGCGTGGGCTCGTGGGCTCCAGTAGTTGTGGCCATGGGCTTAGTTGCCCCATGGCATGTGGGACCTTCCCAGACCAGGGGTTGAACCCGTGTCCCCTGCACTGGCAGATGGATCCCTAACCACTGCACCACCAGGGAAGTCTGGAGAAGGCAGTTTATGATTGGAGGAACAAATGTAGACAAATCTGTGTAGACCTTACTGCAAATGAAGAGAGCTCTTACGTACGAATCCCTGCAGTTAATTTATCAAACTGGTTTGTCAGGAATGAAGAAAACCTTAATTGAACTCAACTTCGTGAGGCATGTCCTAGTCACATTTCACTCTGCAGCCTCTTATTTATTCTGTATAATATGTGAGATAGATTCCCCCCTCCTCATGTTACTATGTGAAAGCAGCAGAACTAGAATTTGAATCCAGGTCTAAACCATGCCCAAGCCCATGTACTGTACCATCGATTACACCTTGTTGAGAAAGAAAGGAATTGCATCAAATTAAAACCACTGTGGGACTGATTAAATCTTTTCAAGAAAAAAGACTAATTAGCAGCATTAACTCTCTGACCTTCTGGCTTTCTCTGACCCCCTGACAGTGGGACCACAATTCAGTGAAAGGCGGGGAATAAGAAGTAAGATGTATTAGTCATGTACTCATTGGAAAAGACGCTGATGCTGGGAAAGATTGAAGGCAAAGGGATGAAGCAGGCAGCAGGGGATAAAATGGTCGGATGACATCACTGACTCAATGGACATGAATTTGAGCAACCTCCAGGAAATAGTGGAGGACGGAGGAGCCTGGTGTACTACAGTCCATGGGGTCAAAAAGAGTTGGACATGGCTTAGTGACTAAACAATAATAAAGCCACAGTATTTGGGTTCTTGGCTATGAATAATGGGTGCAGTGAGCTGGCTTTGATTTTCACAGTGCTGATCCACTCATGCTTTATATCATTTTCAAAGCAGTAGAATTGCAGAATATATTGAGAAGTGGTGGTTCTTTAGAGTCTATCCAAGGGTACTTACTGATGTACTGACTTACTAGCTTTTTTCTTACACATTATACCAGAGGCTAGGACCCGGCCAGTGTGACTGTGTGAGCTCCCATCTACCACATTGTATCGTCTTAAGGTTGTACTTATAGTCAAAGGCTTTGGCATAGTCATTGAAGCAGAAGTAGATGTTTTTCTAGAATTCTCTTGCTTTTTCTATGATCCAACAGATGTTGGCGATTTGATCTCTGGTTAGTTCCTCTGCGTCTTCTAAGTCCAGCTTGTACATGTGGAAATTCCCAGATCACATACCGCTGAAGCCTAGCTTGACGGATTTTGAGCATTACCTTGCCAGCATGTGAAATGAGCACAATTGTGTGATAGTTTGAACATTCTTTGGCATTGTCTTTCTTTGGGATTGGAATGAAAACTAACCTTTTTCAGTCCTGTGGTCGCTGCTGAGTTTTCCAAATTTGCTGGCATATTGAGTGAAGCACTTTAGCAGCATTATCTTTTAGGATTTGAAATAGATCAGCTGGAATTCCATCACCTCCACCAGCTTTGTTCATAGCGATGCTTCCTCAGGCCCACTTGACTTCACACTCCAGGATGTCTGCTTCTAGGTGATTGACCACACCATCATTGTTATCTGGGTCATTAAAACCTTTTTTGTACAGTTCTTCTGTGTATTCTTGCCACCTCTTCTCAATATCTTCTGCTTCTGTTAGGTCCATACCATTTCTGTCCTTTATTGTGCCCACCTTTGTCTGAAATGTTCCATTGGTATCTCCAATTTTCTTAACGAGATCTCTGGTCTTTCCCATTCTACTGTTTTCCTCTATTTCTTTGCATTGTTTGCTGAAGAAGGCTTTCTCCTCTCTCCTTGCTGTTCTCTACAACTCTGCATTTAAATGGGTATATCTTTCTTTTTCTCCTTTGCCTTTTTCTTCTCGTCTTTTCTCAGCTATTTGTAAAACTCCTTTGACAACCACTTTGCTTTCTTGCATTTCTTTTTCTTGGGATGGTTTTGGTCACCACCTCCTGTACAATGTTATGAACCTCCATCCATAGTTCTTTAGGTACTCTGTCTACCAGATCTAATCCTTTGAAACTATTAGGAATGTAGAGTTCCCTTGTCCTAGAACATGGCCATCCCTGGGCCCGCATCCTGGGCCCAGGAGAGGCATGGCCCTCCAGCATCAACTTGGAATCTAAAGATGAAACCAAATCGACTTTCTAGTGGTAGGCTGTAAAATGTGTATTTTAATGATGGTGATAAGATTATGAATGCAAACTTCCACTCAGGTATTAATTCATGCAAAATTTTTAAATATGTCATAGACAAAGACTTAACGTTTTTGTTTAGTAATTTACTAATAGTGTTCTATGAAGACCTGGTGTTGGTAGGTGTTCTTGTAAAGATTAAGAGGCAAAGCTGCAGTCTAGGAATTTAGTGATTTATAATCCATGGTCATCACGTATTTTTAATTTCAGTACTCTTTCCAAGGAGTCACTTTCCACTTGGCCTAACCTTAGATCATGTTGTGAATCAAAACAGAGTGTTGCTGAAAGTCCACCCTGGATTAAAATGTTTAGTATCTGACAGATTCTACGTGAAGTGATCCGACACATTTTCAGAGTTGTAAAGTGCTCACTCTATTTTCACGTTTCCTCCTCTTTCTCATTATTCTCCGGGGTTATTTTAATTAAAGGTGAACATCAAACTTGTTTCTGATCTTTTGATGGATTATTTTATTTATTTATTTTTTGGCCACATTGCACACAGCATGTGGGGTCTTAGTTCCCCTCCCAGGGATCGAACCCATACCCCCTACATTGGGATCACAGAGTCTTAATCACTGGATGGCCAAGGAAGTCCCATGATGGGTTATTTTATTTTATTTATTTTTTTTTTCTAATTTTATTTTATTTTTAAACTTTACATAATTGTATTAGTTTTGCCAAATATCAAAATGAATCCGCCACAAGTATACATGTGTTCCCCATCCCGAACCCTCCTCCCTCCTCCCTCCCCATACCATCCCTCTGGGCCGTCCCAGTGCACCAGCCCCAAGCATCCAGCATCATGCATCGAACCTGGACTGGCAACTCGTTTCCTACATGATATTTTACATGTTTCATTGCCAATCTCCCAAATCTTCCCACCCTCTCCCTCTCCCACAGAGTCCATAAGACTGTTCTATACATCAGTGTCTCTTTTGCTGTCTCGTACACCAGGTTATTGTTACCATCTTTCTAAATTCCATATATATGCGTTAGTATACTGTATTTATGTTTTTCCTTCTGGCTTACTTCACTCTGTATAATAGGCTCCAGTTTCATCCACCTCATTAGAACTGATTCAAATGTATTCTTTTTAATGGCTGAGTAATACTCCATTGTGTATATGTACCACAGCTTTCTTATCCATTCATCTGCTGATGGACATCTAGGTTGCTTCCATGTCTTGGCTATTATAAACAGTGCTGCGATGAACATTGGGGTACACGTGTCTCTTTCCCTTCTGGTTTCCTCAGTGTGTATGCCCAGCAGTGGGGTTGCTGGATCATAAGGCAGTTCTATTTCCAGTTTTTTAAGGAATCTCCACACTGTTCTCCATAGTGGCTGTACTAGTTTGCATTCCCACCAACAGTGTAAGAGGGTTCCCTTTTCTCCACACCCTCTCCAGCACTTATTATTTGTAGACTTTTGGATTGCAGCCATTCTGACTGGTGTGAAATGGTACCTCATAGTGGTTTTGATTTGCATTTCTCTGATAATGAGTGATGTTGAGCATCTTTTCATGTGTTTGTTAGCCACATGATGGGTTATTTTAAAGTGCTGGGTTATCTGATAACTTTATGTGAGAGTCATGCCTTACACTTGCTTACGAAGCTTGCATTCACTGTCTAGCAACTAACTTTCAGAAACATGCAACAAGTTACCTCTCCACTTTTGTGTTTTTATTTTTTCATACTTAAAACAGTATTTGTTTATTTGGCTGTACCAGGTCTTAGTTGTGCTATGTGAGATCTTTTTTAGTCACAGCATGCAAATTCTTAGTTGTGACATATGGCATCTAGTTCCCCGACCAGGGATTGAACCTGGGCCCCCTGCACTGGGAGTGCTGAGTGTTAGTCACTGGACCATCAGTCAGAGAAGTCCCTCCTCTCCATTTTTAAAGACCAGCCATGCACAGTCCTCCTTGGACTGTACAATAAGACCAGTGAGTCTCAGATCCCTCTCCTAAAACTAAGGTTAAAGGAAGGTGGTGATGTGTTCCATGGTGCCTGTCTTTTGCTCTTCATCATATTAATAGCTTTGTTGTCTCTCTTCTCTTTTTAGAAAACCCTCCACAGCTTACTATGTACTCTTTTAAAGATATAAGACCAAATTTGGAAACCATGAACATCTATTTTTAATACAGCATTTATTTCACCCTTTAGAAAATCCTAGCATTTTTGAAAGCAGGAAGACTTTGGAAATTTCCTTTTACAACTTGCCTTTTTCAGAGGAGACCTTGAGACCAGGTTTTATAACCTGCCCAAGATCAGGATGCTCTCATTGCCCCCCAAAAGGCCCTCAGGAGGTAGGCGCCTGGTTGGTGTGCCAGTTGATGTTGATGTGCCAGTTGCAACTGTTGATGTCCAGTTGCAACAATTTATAACCCTTCACACATCCTTCACTCCTTTTCTCAAACTCTTCTCCACTTGAACATTTTTATCTGCTTCCTAATGAGTGGTTTTCAGAGAAGGCAATGGCACCCCACTCCAGTACTTTTGCCTGGAAAATCCCATGGATGGAGGAGCCTGGTAGGCTGCAGTCCATGGGGTCGCTAAGAGTCGGACACGACTGAGTGACTTCACTTTGACTTCTCACTTTCATGCATTGGAGAAGGAAATGGCAACCCACTCCAGTGTTCTTGCCTGGAGAATCCCAGAGACGGGGAAGCCTGGTGGGCTGCCGTCTATGGGGTCGCACAGAGTCGGACACGACTGAAGCAACTTAGCAGCAGCAGCAGCAGCAATGAGTGGTTTTACCCACTAGGCATGAGACTTCCTGGTCCTGCATCTCACTCTACATCTCTTTGTTGAATGAATGGCCCTTACATTTCACATCCTCAGCAGAATCTCCTTGAAAAGCCTCATGTCATGTCTAAGTGAGGATAGTGTGTTAGTCTCGGTGGGTATTACAGAGATTAGTTGGTGAAAGATTTGATAGACCTGTTCCCTGGTCATCCTTGATTGTCATGGGGAAGACAACAACCAGAGTAATCATGGCTTGGTATATTTCAGGGGAAAAAAATAAATCATGATATGGACAAAACAGAAAATGGCACAATTAGATATCTGACAAACCAGAGGCCTTAATATTGTTTAAAAATAAAAACATGGAAAGAGCTTTAAAAACCTCCAGCATAAATGAAGCCTTTCCTTGGACAAGCTGATATTCTTACCAGGTAGAACTTGAGTTGGGTCCTACTCCCTCCTGCTGCTGCTGCTGCTGCTAAGTCACTTCAGTCGTGTCTGACTCTGTGTGACCCCATAGATGGCAGCCCCCGTCCCTGGGATTCTCCAGGCAAGAACACTGGAGTGGGTTGCCATTTCCTTCTCCTACCCTCCAGTATCTTCTGTATCTGCCTGTGTGTCCTGTTGTTCCCCTTAGTCTCTTCAACAACAGTAATGAAGAGAGTACAGCATCTTTCACACCAACCAGCCTCTCATACAGCCTCCAGCTCTCCAGTTAGCCCTGATGCTCTTCACGCTATAATCTCTTCACTTCCTTTCCTGCTGACAGACATCTCAAAAGCTCATTCCTCAACCCATTGTGGTTTGGCTTTTAGAAACTATCCTTAAAGCTGCTATCGGTAAAGGTCAGCAGTGCCTTCCAGATTCTTACGTAGATAACATCTTCTAAGCATTGGATTTTACCTTTCTGGCATCTTTGACTTGCTTTTCTGTTTTATTCCTTGGCCCTGTTATGTCTGCCCTGACCGCTCTAACCATTCTCTGTGAGTCTCCTCCAACAACTGGTCTTCCTCTACCAACCTTAATTTGCCATCCTGTTTCCTCTCTGTTCTATAATCTCTCCCTGGACAATCACTGCTTACTTGTCTCTTTCTATTTTCAGACCCTTCTCTATAAAACTATCTAAAACATAGATAGATTCTGGAAGGAGATATGTGAAAGAATCTAAAACAACTAGTTAAAATGGTACTATGGGTCATTTTCAAAATATCTTTAATATCACTATTTTTAAAGAGTATCTCATTTCAAAAACTCAGATCCTATGTATGCTAAACACTAAGTTCTCTCTTTTCTTTTTGTAATCTTTTGTTATGGAGAATTTCAAATATACACAAAATATGCAGAATAGCATAGTGAACCTTCCTGTTCATTCATCTCTCAGCTTCAGCAGTTATTAACAGCTGACCATTCTTGTTTCAACTGTAGTATCATCTACTCTTCCCCCAGTATAATTTTTAATAAAATCCTAGATGTCATATTGATTCACTCATAGATATTTCAGTGTGAATCTCTAAAAGATAAGAACTTTTAAAAAACAGAACTAAAATATCCTATCACATCTAAGCAAATTAATAATTCATAATATCAAATATCTAGTCATTGGGCAAATTTGCAATAGAATCAAAATTCATAAATTTTCTTTTTGTTGTTACAGTTTGTTTGAATGAGGACCCAAGTAAGGCTCACATTTTGTAATTTGTAAAAATGTCTTTTAGGTCACTTTTAATCTATAGCTTCTCCAGGCAACATGGCATGCTACAGTCCATGGTGTCACAAAGAATTGGACAAGGCTTAGTGACTGAACAACAGCAAGTCTGTAGATCCTCTCATCTCTCTTTTTTCTGTAAAAGTGCAAGAAAAAAAATGAATAGTTTGCCTTATAAAATTTCTAAGTTTGAATTTTGCTGAGAGTATCTTTGTGGTGTATTTTCTGTAAATTAGGGATATGGCCAGATTTAAGTTAGGTCTTTGGTTTTGGTTTTGAGGGAAGACTATTTCATGGACAGAGTTGTTGTCTTTCATTGGGAGGCCTATAAAGTGACTTCATCTCTTTTTTCGTGAGGTTAGTACCCACTGATGCTTGGACCCTGGATGCATTAGTCCATTATGGGTTGTGAATCAGTGGTATTTTTATCCCATCATTCTTTCTTCATGGATAATATCAGCCAGAACTCACCTATCAAGAGAAACTCTTCTTCTTCTACCCTTTGTTTAACCAGCAGTTAGTTTGTATAGGGAAAGTCAAACATGGCACTTGATTCTTTTCCCTTTAAAAAAAAAAAAAAAGTTTTCAAAGGGGTGGGTTTGGCTTCCTGGCATTGGCTTCCTGGCATCTTTTAACAATAGCTAGCTTTTTAAGCATTGCTTTTAAGACTTCTTCAATGTGTCCTATCCACCCTCATCTTTCTTTACTCTTATACTTTAGTGATCCTAATATATTAGCCATCTTGAATTTCCTGATCATCCCATGCTATTTAATGTCCTCATGAAATACCCTTGGTCCTGATTAATGACCTGATTAATACTCACCTTTTCTCTGAAACTTTTCTAAATAATCTGCCCCACTTTAATGAATCCCTCCCTTCTGTGTGCTCCCTCCATTAACAGTTTATCTATATTTTTATTATAGTTGTTACTGTCTCATCTTAAAGTGTTTTTCTCCTGATCAGTAAGGTGTTTGAGGGGAAGATACAGATGCTTAACTATCTGATTTCTCAGCACTTCAGACTGTGCCTGGTAGTTAACTGGTGCTCAAGAAATTTTGAGTTAAAAAAGTGCAAAGATTTGTTTATATATTTGTAACTGACTTCTCTTAACTGATTTATGTATTCATAGTTGCAGTGTCTTAACTGCAAATACATCCAGATGATCTGGAAATGTGATACTTGGCTCCTCCCCTTAATGGGGGTAGAGTGGACAGGCCACACAGAATGGGAGACTCCCTGGTTGACCTGTCTTGGCTCTCTTAGACGACCACAGTTCAGGGAATAACCCACCCTTGTACGAATAAGTTTATACAACAGAATCCTGGGATCAGTTGGGGACCAAGGAGTCTTTGCAGCCTTTGCCTCTGTGTTGGAGGACAGAAACTAGCCAAGGAGTATGGAGCTCTTGAAAACGCCCATGAAAAGACCCTAGATTTTTTTGTTGTTGTTAACTGATTCTATCATGAGGAGTATTAAACCACAAAACTAACAAAGGGGAGGCAAGGACCACAAATTAATCTTTTATTGAGACAACAGAGGGATGTCAGAGTGTACAATCCCAAAACATTTGCTTCTGTATTTTGAAAAAGCAAATGGTTTTCAGAGAAATTTCAATAACAGGATGTTGAAGTGAAAGAAATTTCTGCCTCCCTGTTTCCTATAGGGACTGTGTGGAGGCATGATAACATGAAAGCTATACGATCACCTTGTTTTTGCTGTCTTTGTGATCGTGAAATATGGTTATATTCTCTCCAGTGTTTATATGTACTCTTGAAATGAACTGGTGAAAAACCACTTGTATAAAAGGAACTATTTTTCCCCTTCTGTTTCCTCAGGTTGCATAATGACCGTGACAGATTAGTTTAAATTAATAATGTTAATTTGGTTGTTAAATAATTATTAAGCCATCACACTTGAGTATGTGCAACTGTCCAATTAAATGCTTATTGTATATGTGGAAGAATGAATGAAACCATACTCACAAACAATTTAAGTTCCTAACCACAAGGGGCAAGCATTGTTAGAAAAACAAGAGAGAGAGAGTTCTACTGAACAATAACATGCTGAGAGAAGCAAGACATGGGGGATTCACTTAATTTCCCTAAAGAATTATCATCTTAGTTTTCAAATATATGTTTAATTATACTCAAATATATATTTAATTATAGTCATCAGAGACTGTTAGCCTTTCTAAGGGTGGTTTTAAGAGAGTCATCATTCTACTATAAAACTAAAATCATAACCAGTATAATTTATCACTGTGGGAGGTTGAAGCTATTAAAAGAAAAAAATGGACCAAACACAGCAGCCATCATTTTGGAGAGGAAAATGTTACCACATCCATCTTTTCATATCTTAAGGAATGACATTGCCCCAGCATAGGTACTTTGAAACCTTACTAAGGTATCCTAAAACTCACACAGATGTAACTATTTTTATTGTGCTTCACAGATATTGTGGGGTTTTTTGTTTGTTTTTACAAATTGAAGGTTTGTGGAAAGTTTCCTTTGAGCAAGTCTATCAGCGCCATTTTTTTTCACAAGCATTTGTTCACTCCATGTCTCTGTGTCTTATTTGGTAATTCCTGGAATATTTCAAACCCTTCGCCAACCAAAAGATTATGGCTCAGATAGTTAGAAATTTTTTTTTAAAGATTTTTTTTTTGATGTGGACCATTTTTTAAAGTCTATGAATTTGTTACAGTATTGCTTCTATTTTATGTTTTGCTTTTTTGGACGTGGGGTGTGTGGGGTCTTAGCTCCCTGACCAGGGATTGAATACACATCCATTGTGTTGGAAGGCAAACCACTGGACCACCAGGGGAGTCCCAGCAATATATTTTTAAATTATTGCACACTTAATAGATAGTCATTGGGAAACCACAACGTCTGTGGCACTAGCTTTATTGCAATATTTATTTGTTACGGTGGTCTGAAACAGAATCTGCAGTGTCTTCAAGATGTGTTCCCTTCTATCTCCAGTTCTGGGCATCTCCTAAGCTGGAACTTGTGTGTTAGTGTGCCCTGAACTGCAGCCCCTCTACCCAGCTGTTAAGTGACCCTGCATGATCTGCACCCAGAAGCTTCCCTGATGGGCCTGCACTCTTAACAGGACTCTCCATTTGCGTACGAAACATCCTCGCTGTTGCTTCTCGCTGGGGGGTGCTTTCTTCTACTGTACACTCCTGCTTCCATAGATTGAATGGTAAACTCACCAAGAAGCCAAGTAGTTGTTCTCAAACGTGTATGAGTGTTCCACTTGTAATTGCATTAATTAGTTAAATCTTATATAAACCAGTAATGTACACAAAAAGTGATTGTTTCTGCAAAAAACGAAATTGAAACATGAAGTGAAGGTTTTACACTGAGGGAAGAAAAAAATCTTAAGCATCTAGAAGGACTTTTCCTTTTCAATAACTATGCAAGTTTCTGGACTCTTGCTTATAGGTGGTAATCACTGATAATGTTTTGAAGCTGGTTTATTTAACAAGCACTTTTTCACTCAAAGTAAACTTCTTGATCCTACATCAAAAAATTGGTTAATATGTATCAATAATATATATAATCATTAACATATATTATATACTATATGATTGTTAACATATAATATTATATAGTATACTATAATGAATAATATATAATACTATTTATAAGCTTTTAGTTAAAGTAAAATATTTAAGGGATGTGAGTTAATTTTTTAACTAGTTCTAGACTATTTCAGATGTTCATCTGAAAGATGTCCACTAGCCAGAAATCTTGACTGCCCTTCACCTATGATTCTGGTACTTTTTCTTTGAACCTTGAGGTAAGGTGAGACTGCATCAACATCCATGTCTTTCCTCTCCTTTCCCCTGTTACTCCATTTTGTGAACGATGATCCCCTCCTTATCTGACCTCTTACACAGAGTGTTTCCCAAATGAGCTTATGGGATCAGTGAGTTTGGCAGCATCTACGCCTTCCACCTTTTCCTTAAGCTCAGTGTGCTTATGTAATGCACTCTGGACCCAGGTATCTGCTTGTGACCATGATGTGTCAGGCCCAGAAAGCAGGTTGTCCATATTTTGGTGAGGAAGACAGACCGTGCATTTTTATAAACCAAGTGAAAACGATATCCCAGAAAAAGTCTTGAGAACTGGGAAAAAGCTCCAGGTCTGACAGTTATGTTAGCTTTGTGATCTGAGGCAAAGAACCTCTTTGAATCTTAATTTCATAATTTCTGAAATGTGATTAAGAGCTTCCACAATTGCATGAACCAAATGACACATCATTGCTAGTTTGTAAATGTAGTAGAACCTGAATATTTCTCAACTTGTTTCCCCCTTCCTCCTTACTTTTAATAAAATGGGGATTCTAATAACGCCCACCTCATGGTTATTAGGATTCTTTGTATAAAGGACTTCTCAAATTTAAAATGGCTGCTCAAAAGATTTTAAAGAGATGACTTTATCTAAATGTGTAGCTGAAAACACGATCTATACTAAGCGTTTTATTCTTCTAGTTGACACATTTTGTTTTGCTTGATGTAAAATTGCTGCTGTGGATGCTTTGTTCATACATGTTAGGTAACTGTCACCCAGTATATTTTCTCTTGTCTCCCGATTAAGCTTGTGAATTATGAAGGTGGGGACTCTGCTTGCTCAGAAAACAAGCCCAGGTCTGTCCTGACTTCAGGGTCAGAAGATCCCAAAGTAGATCTTACCAGTGGTTTTCCTTCACCCTGTTTACCCGCTGCTCGAGCTGTCACTAATCATGATGGCTTTTTAGTGGACCTAAAACCTGTAAAAATGCAGACTTGGATAGCAGGTCTTAATCCATCTAAGAGCGTATAATGTACCGCACAGGAAAGATTTATTTTGCCTTCATTGTGTGTGGTTGTGAACCG
This sequence comes from Bos indicus, assembly GCF_029378745.1. Taxonomy (NCBI): domain Eukaryota; kingdom Metazoa; phylum Chordata; class Mammalia; order Artiodactyla; family Bovidae; genus Bos; species Bos indicus. Next base: position 23,966,631 of record NC_091767.1, read on the forward strand.
TGTCAGTAAGTCAAAGGAAAAGCTTTTAATTGTTACAGAGAGGATAGTTGAAAGGTGTTTAACCTAAATTTCTTTCCTGAATGTCAGATATCTTTCCAGGGAAGAAATATGCCAAACCTTTTCTGATTAGTTAGCTATAGGACAGTGAGCACACAGCCAAGATCAAAAGGCAACAAGCTTGTAGTTTAGATTCATGGCTGCATGTCTAAAGTAGTTTTAAAAGTTACTCCATTGGTACCTTTTAAAGCTACCTATAAAATGCCACTTTACATCTGGCATCAGATCTATTAATTTGACTATTATGAATATGTAGGAATATTTTGAAAACTCCCATGGTCTTGTAAAGCCTCCAGGCTCTTATTAGCAGAAAAATCTTGCCTTCTGCCAAGGCAGGGAGCCAAGGTAAGATCTTTAAGTAGATAACATTTAGCATTTGAAATGATAATAATGAAAGGGAAGTCCACATGGAGCTTTCACATTGTTACCCATTTGAAATATCCAGTGTGGGGTTGGAGTCTGAGGGAGAAGATTAAGCAGATGTCAGGCTCTTGTCACAGGATGCACTGATGAACTGCCTTCCCTCCAAAGTGCAGTATGCCTGGCGTCCTGGGAAGGGCTCCGACTAATTCATTTGATCCATCTGTTGCTCTGAGAGACACTATGGGTTGGTTCTCCAAATACAGTATGAGCTTCACAGGTGGTGACCGATGAACTTGGGGAGATTATGGCCTTCATGACTCTTGTGGGGCCTTTCTTTTAGCTGCCCTTCTCTCACATGGATCACCTTGCACTGAAAATTCCTCCCCACCTGCCAACACAATATCAGGACACAGCTTCTTTAATAGATCCATTAAAAAATAAAAAGATAAAATAGGCCAGGACTTTCTGTTTTTCTCTGGAAGCTTTATTTCCCCCAGGCGTTTTTGTTTCTATTACTCTGTTACTTATTTTTCCTGTCTTATATGAGGAAAAAGTTAAGAATACTTTCCGTGATTTTTACAAGTGTATCTTACAGCCTGTGTAAATAAAGATAACCCCTGGACAAGGTGATCTCTTAAAGATAGATGGAGGAAAGTTACAACTCTGTCTTCTGAGTAGGGCAGTTCTCTCCTCTCTTGTCTTGATGGAACTGTTGTCTTCATGGAGTTGATGTTTTCTTTGTGAACCCCAAATTTTCCTACTGGGGTATTGAGTTAAATTATCACCATTTAACTCCCCTCCTTATACAACTCAACCCAACACTCCCACCCCTGATTAAGGCTTTCTGGTAGACTTGAACTGTTCATTCTCTAATCAGGGCCAGGTTACCAATTGGCTCATTGTCTAGGTAGGTGGAACCACAGTCAGATGTCTTAAAACTGCTCACCATCTACCTGTTTGGCACAGCTAGCATCTTATTCTGTGTTCAGGTTGGGAGGAGCTTCTCTAGTCCCCCTGCCTCCCTCTGAAAACTCGATTCTGAGTCTGGAAGAGGTCCTTTCCTCTTTCTGGGGAGTCAGGTCCTCTGTGTTGAGTCTCTTAGTCCACAGCCAGTAGACTATATAGGAATCCAGCCAGCTCCTTGTGGAGGAGTTAGTGAAAATTCTACAAAGCGTTTAAGAGTCATTTTCCTCACCTGGCTCGAAGCAGGGATGGTGGCACTGAGATTTGATTGCGATGTTGTAAAGGATAATTAAAATGGCTCTGAATCTTTTTTCATTAGATGTGAAACTTTGCGGGAATGATAGCTCTTATTAATCAATGATGAGATGCTTTCAAGTAAAGCATCAAATAATCAGAACCAGTTTATTATATATGTTTAAAAATCGATGATGACAGTTCAGTTCAGTCACTCAGTCGTGTCTGACTCTTTGTGACCCCATGAATCACAGCACGCCAGGCCTCCCTGTCCATCACCAACTCCCAGAGTTCACCCAGACTCACGTCCATCGAGTCAGCGATGCCATCCAGCCATCTCATCCTCTGTCATCCCCTTCTCCTCCTGCCCTCAATCCCTCCCAGCAGCAGAGGGAGGTGGCCAAGTACTAGAGTTTCAGCTTTAGCATCATTCCTTCCAAAGAACACCCAGGGCTGATCTCCTTCAGAATGGACTGGTTGGATCTCCTTGCAATCCAAGGGACTCTCAAGATGACAGTAACAAGTATTAAAATATCTCAAGTTAGGTTATCACTTTTTCTTGTTACTCCAATTGTCTGTGGTCTTATAGCCATTTCTATTAAGTAATTGGTACTTTTAAAAAGCAGGATTAATTATTACATAGGGCCAATAATGACTTTTCCCCCTCTCAATTAGCACTACTTTTGCCAGGCAATTAAACACAGTTATGCCAGGCATAGCTTTTGGGATAAAGAAAAAAGGCATTGGACTTCTCTGGTGGTCCAGTGGCTAAGACTCTGTGCTCCTAGAGCAGGGGGCCTGGGTTCAATCCCTGGTCAGGGAACTAGATCCACATGCCGCAACTAAAGATCCCATGTGCCGCAACTAAGACCTGGTACAGCCAAATAAATAAACATTAAAAAAAAAAAAAGGCATTGAACATTTACAACTTTCAGACATTGGCCTTTTCTTATCAAATAACCCAAACCATTATTGAATAATTTTGCAATTGATGGGAAATCTTTATAGCAAGTCCGCTGAAGGTGATATAATATGCTGCTGCTGCTGAGTCGCTTCAGTGGTTTCCGACTCTGTGCGGCCCCATAGACGGCAGCCCACCAGGCTCCCCCCGTCCCTGGGATTCTCCAAGCAAGAACACTGGAATGGGGTGCCATTGCCTTCCCCAATGCATGAAAGTGAAAAGTGAAAGCGAAGCCGCTCAGTTGTGTCCGACTCCCAGCAACTGCAACCTACGAGGCTCCTCTAGCCTTGGAGCTGCAACAGTCAACAAACAGTGATAAAGTAAGTGTGATCTATAAGTAGACCTCACAATTCCTTCTATTCTAGAAACTGAATTGGTAAGTCCTATATTATTTCCTAATAAAACTCTAGAATTGAATTTGAAATATGTAGTCAAGGAGCATTTGCAAAAGACTGGCTGTCACTAGGTTCTAATAGCTTATTGTACTTAAGGAATCTAATATTCTAATTATAAGGTTGACTGGAGAATACAGTGACTCATCAGTCTTTTAATGTTACATTAAGATCAGGTGGAGGAGATATGAAAGCTGCATGGTTCTTGAGACAGGTGAATTTGTACCTCCTGAACAGTGCCCTTAAAAAAAAAAAAAATCTATATCATCCTGTCAAGAGATCCCCTGTGGAGAGCTCTTGCAGAGCTTTGCATTTTTGCTGTCCTGTTTGTTATTTTTATAGTGAGTTTCCTAAAAAATATGGAAAGCATGCTCACCAGTGACCTAAAAATGGGAAGGATCATATATTCCATATTATATTTGAGAATTAAGATTTGAAAGTCTTATCAAATAGAAATGCTGGGCTAAAAAAAAAAAAAAAAGAAATGCTGGGCTAAACCCAAGAAAGTGAAATTTACCAGAGATAAATGTAAGCTCCTTCTTTTAAAAGCAAGTAATTGTTTTGATTAGTAAAGGATAAGGGACATTGACCTTAGAGACGGTTTTTAAGGTGGGGAGGGGTGGGATGATGATCTTGGTTACAGTGGCTCACCAGTGCTCTGTGAGCTCGTTTAATCTGAGACTGTATTCATAGAAACACTGTGTGTCAATCATGGAAAATTACAGCTCCATTACCTGCTGCACCCATCAGACCATATCTGAGTCACGTGTTTGGTGCTACATTTTAAAGATGCTGACAAAGTAGAAATAGAGTTCTTAGAGCAATTTGTGAACTCTGATGGGTCTAGGAGCCACCAGTCATGGTTTAAGGAAGCAAGATTGGGAAAAGAGACATAATAATTCTCTTTATTTTTTGAAATAGTATTCTTGGAAGTAACTCTGTGCTCTGATCAATAGGATTTGGCTTCTTGGCAACTCAGGGAGCTGAGGCAGGATAAAGCAGCTCAGGAGAAGCCTAAGATGAGCAAGTTGTATGGTATTTATCCAGGGAGGGTCTCTCTTACCCACCGGCTGTGCTGATTTTTGTGGTAAGCCACCATGGATGGGCCCCTTCTTACTCCCTCTACTGAATTCCATATAGTTTTGTCTTTTTCTTTAGTTGTTTTCAGTCTTTAAGCTTCTGCAGCACCTGGGCTGTAGTGCAATAAGATGGAAGAAATATGAGGAGATACATACTAAAACGTTAACTTTGCCAAACTTGCATAATTTCTAGCTATTCATTAGACATCTGTCACATCCTTGGCTTCCTTCAATTAACTTCAACATTACAAAGTGATGTTTGGTAATAACATATCTTTTTGCCCTACCTTGTTGTAGAAAAAATAGTGTAGCTCATAGAAATAATGCTTAGATGCAACAGCATGTGATTAAATTTAAAAGAGGTAGATACGGGAAGTGGGTCAGGAGACAGATAAGCCCAGGGTCTTTTTCACAGGCTGGAATATTTTCTAATGAAAATGTTAAATAAATATATAGATGGATGGGTATACGTATGCATGTATACTTAGTCATTCAGTCATTTCCAACTCTTTGTGACCCTTTGGACCATAGCCCGTCAGACTTCTCTGTCCATGGGATTTTTCGGGCAAGAATACTAGAATGGGTTGCCATTTCCTCCTCCAGGGGATCTTCCCGGCCCAGGGACTGAACCCACATCTCCTGTGTCTCTGTATTACAGGTGGGTTCTTTAGCCACTGAGCCATCAGGGAAGCCCAGATGGATGGGTAGATGGGATGAAACAATTATTCCACGTGTTTCAGGCTGCTCTTTGATTCTCCTAGGCTGCCGTCAAATCTAGCTGTGATGTCGTTGGTTCCATGCCTTATAGTAACAATTTCTTCCCACTACCTACTTTCCCTGCAAAATAAATGTGAGGAAAATCAAGAGAATTCCCCCCATGAGAAGTCACTCTTATTGACCACTTATATTTGTCCATTCTGCAGGAACCCATTCTGCTTCCTTTATCCCATCTTTCTCCCTTTGCTAGAAATGAGCTAGTATTTTCTATGTGAAGACAACCAGTCATCTAGATGTGGTTTTATTTCCTCAGAATGATTGACTAATATCAGTTGGTTTTCCGTTTACAAAATCTTCTGTCCAATGCCCTAGGAGAGTTGCTGGGAGCCAGCAAGCAATCTAGTATCAACACTCTAGTAGCGAACTATAATCATTATCAGGGGAACTACTCTGCACCTTGACCTGTGGTGTCTACATGGGTGTACACCTATGTAAGAATTAATTGAACTATATATCCAGATTTGTGCATTTTACTGCATGTAAGTTACACCTCAGTTGAACCTATGAAATATCTAAGTTGTCCTGCCATTATAGGAAGGAAGTGATTTATCTGACTGTTAATCTGTACTTCTAGCTTTGATTTTAAATGTTGAAATAAAAGCAGGCAGTTTGTTAGAGTTCTTTGTAAAAGTGAAGCAAAAGGCAGTTTAATGTTAAGTCATAAGCTAGACTGAAAGCCTGTGGGTCAGGAATCATATCTGGATTGCCCAGCACTATTTTCCCAGGGTGCTAATACATTGCCAGACACACTTATAAGAACATATGAGGCATATAAGAACAAGTCAATAAAAGACAGCTTTTGACGTACAGAATTTTCTGATATGCTTTACACAGAGGAATTAATTTATGATTATTTTGTGATTGGTGCTTTCATCTGATTTTTATCTGATTTTTATTTTTGTCTGTATACTTAAATCTCTATTTTCATTTTACCTTAATGCTGCTTTTTCTTTGTCAGTGAGTATATCTTTGTCTATGTTATAAGGTTTAAGTTTTATTTTCAAAGCCCTGCCTATATTTACAATCTTGGAGAAAAATTAATTTCCCACTTTTCAGTTTTCTGTTTAAACTTAACCACCTTTTATCTCCAAATATCTCAACATATTTTTCTAATTTATATCCTTCTTAATGTAACACTATCAAATCTACTACTATTTTCTTTGGCTAATATTTTACATTTTATCTGTAGTTCATTGGAAACTTTACTGCCAAATTCACCATTAAAGTCTCTTGGTTGAGTCTCATAACATTTCCATTTTAAAAACTGCCATAATAATCTGATGTACTAAATATCCCCAAAGTATACATAACTTAATTATGTTTTAATCTAAAAACATAGGGTTTGAATCAAATTGCCTTACTGGACAGAATAAGAAAAAGGGAAACAATTGAATGAACAAGTATTAGTATATATTCATTATAATTTTTTTCCAAACAACTTTAATGAGATATAATTCCCATGCCTGTAATTAACCCATTTAAAGTGTACAATTCAGTGGTTTTTAGTATATTCAAAGGGGTGCAAACATTGCCACGGTTAATTTTAAAACATTTTTATTGTCTCCCCCAAATAAACTTCTTGCTCTTTAGTTATCAGCTCCCAATTCCTTCATCTCCCCCAGCCCTAGTGCATCTACTTCCTGTCTTTATAGATTTGTCTCTTCTGGACAGTTCATGCCAGTGGGATCACATGATATATGGTCTTTTGTAATTGGCTTCTTTCACTTAGCATGATATTTTCAAGGCTCATCTGTTCTGTAGTATGTAGCAGAACTTCATTTTTTATGGCTGAATAATATGCCATTACATGTCTATTCAACATTTGGCTTATCTATTCATCAGTTGATAAGAGACTTTGATTGATTTCATCTTTTCCCTACTGTGAATACTGCTATTTTTACATAATGAGTTACTGATGAAATACTATGTTCTGATCTGACAACAGCATTCAGAATCCCTGACATTCTTATTGGTATAACTTTTCTATTTCTTCTTACTTCTGAGCATCTTGAGAAAGTTTGGAGAATTTTGGTAATTGTTCAGGGAGATGGGTTGTTTTTCTCCCCATGGAATGTCCCTCTGGGTCAGTCATTTAGGTATCCTCAGGACAATATGCACCCACCCACAGCTTTATTATTTGTAGTTGCTAAAGCTGAAACTCCAGTACTTTGGCCACCTCATGCAAAGAGTTGACTCATTGGAAAAGACTCTGATGCTGGGAGGGATTGAGGGCAGGAGGAAAAGGGGACGACAGAGGATGAGGTGGCTGGATGGCATCACTGACCCAATGGACGTGAGTCTGAGTGAACTCCTGGAGTTGGTGATGGACAGGGAGGCCTGGCGTGCTGCGATTCATGGGGTCGCAGAGAGTCAGACACAACTGAGCGACTGATCTGATCTGATCTGATCTGATATAGTTATGCAACTGTTTAGAAAAACATGGACATTTTGGAAGTTGGCAGTTTGTTCTTGACAGTTACATTTTTGTTCTTTAATAGGGGATTCTTTTGGGGGGGGAATAGTTTTTTTTTCCTTTCTTTTTTTAAGATAAATTTTACCATCTTCTTCTTCAACCTTTGGTTTTTCTTTTTAGTTGATCAGTTTTACTGTTTTTGAGAACAAAATAAGTATTCAAAAGAAAACAATCAAGTACAAGATTTTCTCCTCATCCAGTACTTGATCTGCTTGCTTTGTGTTGAGATTTACACAGCAATCAGTGTGGTTGAAGATTCTACTGTGGTAAGTTTCTTCTAGATAAGAATCAAAACAGTGATCTTCTAAATGTTAATTTGAACTTAAAGCACAAATGTTTATTTGATCAGATATTATTTTGGGTGATTGTGATGTTACAAACTCCCCCCACCCCCACCATGAGCCTGTCTTATATTTCTGTTTACAGAAGTTGACCCTCCAGATAACTAAAACTTGTTGTTCAGTAGCTAAATCTTGTCTGACTGTTTGCAACCCCATGGGCTTCCCTATCCATCACTTTCTCCTAGAGTTGGCTCAAACTCAAGTCCATTTAGTCAGTGATGCTATCTATCCATCTCATCCTCTGTTGCCCTCTTCTGCCTTCAATATTTCCCAGCATCAGGGTCTTTCCCAGTGAGTCAGCTCTTTGCATCAGGTGGCCAAAGTATCGGAGCTTTAGCTTCAGCATCAGCTTTTCCAGTGAATATTCAGAGTTGATTTCTTTTAGGATTGACTGGTTTGATTTCATTGCAGTCCAAGGGATTCTCAAGAGTCTTCTCCAGCACCACAACTTACCACGTTAAATACTTTTCGAACTTTTAAAAGTTCGTAATTGCACTTGATAAATGAGTAACCTTTGGATAGCTTTCCTGTAGGTGTTAGCAGTGACTTTGGAATCCTAAGTTTGTAACTTTTTTCCAGCTGCATTTCCAAGGTTCTGCTTTGTCAGAGGAACTGCTGTTTATCTGGTAAAGAGTAATTTATTTAATTGATGAGATTTTTATTTGTATACAATCAACAATATGTGTGCATGCATGCTAAGTCGCTTCAGTTGTATCCAACTCTTTGCGACCCTATGGACTGTAGCCCACCAGGCTCCTCTGTCCATGGGATTTCCCAGGCAAGAATACTGGAGTGGGTTGCCATTTCCTTCTCCAGGGGACCTTCCCAACTCAAGGATTGAACCTGCGTCTTTTATGTCTGCTGCATTGGCAGGCAGATTCTTTACCACTGAGCCACCTGGGAAGTCCAATCAATAATATCATTAGTTTGAAAACTCATTTTTCAGCATAATCAAAACAGTTATGTCTCTGTATTAACTGTGAGAAACTTGGACAACACAGTCAGAACACTGCTCTTTTATGGGATAAAATTTAGTTGCCAGAGGAGAGTGTCTTAAAGGAGTTGTAAGCCACATAGCTAGTGACTGAGATCATTAAGCTGCTGCTTTTTTTTTTTTTTCAAGATAAAGCCACAATGTATTTTGTATATATAAACAGAAATGGAGCAGGAGAAATAATATGGTAAATTAAATCAGAGAAATTTGGTTTAACCCACTGTAAGTATGAAGTTATGCTGAGTACTTGTAGGTTAGAGATCAGCAAACTATATTTCTTGGACTAAATCTGGCATGCTGCTTGTTTTTGTAAATAAAGTTTTCTTGGCACACAGCCATGTTCATTTGTTTATGTATTGTCTGTGGCTGCTTTCGCACTCCAAGGCCAAAGTTGAGTAGTTCTGACAAAGAATGTATAGATGTAAAGTCTAAAACTTTACTGTTGGACTCTTTCAGGGAAAAAGTTATCAACATTTTCTATAAAGAATGCCAAGTAAGATGTACTTTATAGCCTCACCCTCCTTTCCTGGTAGCTCAGTTGGTAAAGAATCCGCCTGCAATGCAGGAGATACTAGTTCGATTCCTGAGTCAGGAAGATCCACTGGAGAAGTGATAGGCTACCTACTCCAGCATTCTTGGGCTTCCCTGGTAGCTCAGCTGTTAAAGAATCCACCTGCAATGCAGGAGACCTGGATTCAGTCCTGGGGTTGGGGAGATTACCTGGAGAAGGGAACAGCTACCCACTCCAGTATTCTGGCCTGGAGAATTCCATGGACTATATAGTCCATGGGTTTGCAAAGAGTCAAACACGACTGAGCAACTTTCACTTTCACTTATAGCCTCACACTCATGCTTATGTAGCTGCTGCTGCTAAGTCGCTTCAGTTGTGTCCGACTCTGTGCGACCCCATAGATGGCAGCCCACCAGGCTCCCCTGTCCCTGGGATTCTCCAGGCCAAGAACACTGGAGTGGGTTGCCATTTCCTTCTCCAACTGCTTATGTAGCAGTTAGTATCAATATTCAGATAACTCATACACAAAGCAAAATGCAGAACAACAGAATTAATCAGTGATGAAAAGGGTATAAAAGGCATCTTCCCTAAGAAGCAGAATTTGTATGTAGATGAATAATGGATATCAGAGAAAAACAGCCATAGTTGGACTATAATTCATTATCTAGGTTCAGTTCAGAACAGTGTGGAGTTTTACACACACACACACACACACACACACACACACACCTATCCAGAAAGTAACATGGCTATCACCATTGGAACAGATTGGCTATTATGAATAGCCCTAAAAGGCAGTTGGCATTCCTTACCGGGAATTCTCTGAGGTCTGGAATAGTCAGTGCAGTCATGTATTCCTTGGGCTGTATCATTCCAGCACATCTTTAACATAGAAGCTTGGGGCATCTGTGGAATGGGGTCCTGTCACCTCCAGTGATGTCTGTGGCAGCTGAAAGCTTCTATTAATAGGCTTTGTCCACTCCCGAAGGTTCCTTTGTCCAGCTTTTGGGCCTCCAAACAAATCTTGATGACAGAAACCAGACTAGTTCTTTCTTGGTGTTTCTTTAGTGAAGCTATAGCCAAGAAGAAGAAAACCCCCAATTTCAGAGGCTAACTTGACAGACTTTGGCTTCTTAGGGAGTAGTAGTCTTGGGACTCCTGACCAGAGAGTTGTTTGAATGATCCTTCTCCCCACTCTGTGACATACTGTGCCTTGGAAGCTATTCTGTAAACATTGTTTTGTGTCACTTCAAGCTCAGAACAAGCTTTCTCTAAATGTAAACTGATTCATAATACCACTCTTATATCCACCAGTTCTAACTGGAAACCCTTTTTTGCTTCAGATAACATTATGTATGAAGTCTCACAAAGTGCTTTCTGGACACTGTTCACCAAATGGCATGCATCTGTCCTCATTCTGTGTGTGGAATACACACATGGCGGTGCCAACTGGAAATGGAAATTTGATTTCAGTCTAAGAGACGCTGGTGGATTCAACCCAGAACTAAAGTGGCGTGAAGTGATAGGCCGGAATACTAAAGGGGGAGACTGAATGCAAATAGTGCAGAAGGAAGAGATTCTAGTTTTTTCCAAAATGCATCTTTGCATAAATACCAGAGAGAGCCCATTGAAATGGATGTCAGGCCAAAGGTGTCATTTCCTGGAGATCTCAGAATTAGAACTTTATTAAAATGAAATGCCGTGCTAATTCATGGTACATGAGTCTATGAAACTCCTGTAGTTGGCTTGTAAAGAAAATATTAGTCTAGAGATGTGGTTCTCAAACTAGGTGACTTGACTTCTCCTACCCTGTGACATTTGGCAATGTTTGGAGGCTTTTTAAAGAATATATTGATTATAACTTTAAAAATTATTTTATTGAAGTATAGTTGATTTACAGCGTTTCAGGCATACAGCAAAGTGATTCAGTTATATATATATGTGTGTGTATATATATAAAATATATGTATGTATATGTGCATACACATATCTGATCTTTTACAGATTCTTTTTCCATTATAGGTTATTACAGGATATTGAATATAGTTCCCTGTGCTGCACAGAAGGTCTTTCCTGTTTGGAGGCATTTTTGTCATCACCTGGGTGTGGGGGAGGGGATGGCAAGGAGCAATGCTCATGGCATCTAGTGGGTAGAAGCCAGAGATGCTTCTGAATCTTCTTCAGTGCACAGGCCAGCCCTTAAAACAAACACTTTTTGAGTTTTACCTAACAATGCAAATGTTGAAAAACTCTGGATAGTGGGCAAAAATATTTAGCTGAGATTTCTGCTTATTGGAACAAATTATTAAACCTTTCTAAAATCCTTTTGGGCATGAAAAGGGAGTATTTCTTACTGCTTTAAGGCAGTTTCAGTTGAGCCAAAGAAATACATTTTGTTCTTTTTGTTTGTATGTTTTCAATATGGTTATGTAAAAAACTTGGAAAACTACAAGCTACTTTTATAGAGAAAAAAATTAGACACAACCTGATTCCATCACTGATTTGTGTATTTATTTCAAGATTGGAAATATTAAGAAAGAGAATGGTTTCTCTATCAGAATATTCTCTTTAGAGAAAACAACTGAAAGATAGTGGGATTTTTTCTGGGCTTTCATCCTGCTTCTATTATCTCTTCCTAGCCTCTTCTGTTTTAAATAACACCACAGTCACACACAGTTAGGTTCAGTTTATCAGAAAGTGACTATTTAGACTATAAATACTTTTGTAGAATTCCCAACATCAGGAATTCTTATTGGTATCTGAGAGACAAATTTTGTGAGATATCTTAGTATTTTTAGTGTGTATGTGTTCATCATAACTTAGAAGTTTCTATTTAGTACCTTTATTTATGTTTGGTCTTGTTAATAAGTCGAAGTATTTTGTAACTTTTCAGTCTGAACCTAGGGGTAGCGTTTTACTTTTTAGATGAGTTTTCAGTTGGTTGTGAGATGTAGAAAAGAACAGAAGAGGAAAAGACCAGATATCCTAGACCACACAATAGTATCCCTGAACTTCAAAAGTCCCAGGAGGGTGCAGCTGGGGAGTGCTATATTTTCTGTACTCTTGGTAAGCTAAATTTGGTTTGGCAGAGAATTTTTAGGAGTAGATAAGGCTCTGCGAGTAAAACTTTGCAGTTTTAGCCAAAGAAAACAGACTGTAGATTTGATGACTCTGTTTGATTTATTAGTGCCATATGCAAGGCCTTTTGATCTTCAGGATTCAGTAAGCCAAGGAATTGATATTTATCAGAACTCCATCACATGGGAAGAAATCTTAATTTGCCTGTAGTGTTGATACTAATATAATTATCTGACACCTGCATCCTATTGATGATAACTGTGTTAGGTTATATTACATTTTAATGATAGATACAGATGAATATTAAGAACAAGTTTTGGATAGTATTAACATTGGAAATAATCTTATTTATCAAGTACATCAAATTTGCTTACTTGACTATATATCAAAACCTCTTAACGAGAAGTGCAGGAACTGCATGTAGTGACTGTGGTTTTAAAGAAAAAAGTGAAATAACTTGACATTGATGTTACCACATGAGCAGATGTTATATAATAAAGACTACTTACAATCTTAATTTGTCAGACACTGTAAAGGAGTTTCAATTAAGTTTGAGGTTTCACCCCACTTCTGAATTCCTTACTAATACTTTTATAAAGTAACAGACCACAGGACAAATACTTCTGCCATTAAACCATCAGAATCCATCTGTTTTTGTCTTTTTAATACTAAGAAATTAACCTATGACAGAAGTGTATACATCTGTAAAATTGAGATGAAATATCAAGAACACAGCATGATATTTATTTCCTTTAAATGGATCTTTTTATTGATATTCTTGGGGTCCCCCAGTTTTCTGTAGGAGGATAAACTTCTGGATCTCAGTCAGTGGAATGCCCTAAATGAGTTTCACTTTCATTTTTCTGCAAATTCTTAATTCTTACTTGACCAGTAATTATTACTTTCCGGTAGGTGATTTATATTTAGATTAATGGCCATGTTTTCATTCTCATCTTTGTTCTGTGGAAGTCCTTTCTAGGATGTCTTTTTTATACCAGGCATTTAATGAGGCATTTGGCCAGCTAGCTCCCTGCTCTAAGAGAAGTTTGAGGGAAAATAAATTTAGGGTCAGTTGAAGGAGGCTGCCTTATTTCTGAAAGTGTCCAATATATTTCAGGGAAGATTGTCATAGGGTGAGAGGTGGACAAGCCAAATAGACTCAGATGAAGCCAAATGGACTCAGATGTGACTTTTCTCATATCAGACTTTCACGGTTCTTCTTGGTGATAGTAGCAGTTAATTAGTCATCCCATGCGTGTGTGTGTGCACACTAAGTCCCTTCAGTCGTGTCTGACTTCGCGACCCTATGGACTATAGCCCTCTGTCCATGGGTTCTCCAGGCAAGAATACTGGAGTGGGTATCCATGCCCTCCTCCAGGGGTTCTTCCCGACCCAAGGATCAAACCTGTCTCTCTTATATCTCCTGCATTGGCAGATGGGTTTGTTATCACTAGCACCACCTGGAAGCCCCATTTATCCCATGCTCTGTCCTAAATGCTTTGCTTGCATTAACTATGTTCTCATGCTGTCTATATGAACTAGTACTCTTATTAATTCAATTTCCTCACTTAGAGATGAAGAAGCTGAGACCTGGAGAAGGCATATGACTTGGCTTAGGTCACACAGCAAGAAAATGGTGGAATTGGGATTCAAACCAGATCTGAGTTTCCAGAACCTGAGCCCCAAATCGTTTTATTATCCTACCCTTTTCACCTTCACACTCGTATTAGTCTTGAGTTTTTGGAGTATTTGGCATTAGATCTAAGTGCAAAATTTTTTGCCATTTCTTCTAACTTGTTCCTCTATCACAGAGCATTTGACTTTTTGCATCTCTTTTACTAACACATCTTAATATTTATGAATCTGTGCTGAGCTTAGTGGCTCAGTTGTGTCTGACTTTGTGACCCCATGGACTGTAGCCCACCAGGCTCCTCTGTCCATGGGGATTCTCCAAGGCAAGAATACTGGAGTGGGTTTCCATACCCTCCTCCAGGGGATCTTCCCAACCCAGGGCTCGAACCCAGTTCTCCCGTGTGGCAGGCAGATTCTTTACCATCTGAGCCACCGGGGAAGTCCATGAATACTGAAGTGGATAGCCTATGCCTTCATAGTCCATGGAATTCTCCTGGCAAAATACTGGAATGGGCAGCCGTTCCCTTCCCCAGGTGATCTTCCCAACCCAGGGATTGAACCCAGGTCTCCTGCATTGCAGGTGGATTCTTTACCAGCTGAGCCAGCAGGGAAGCCCAGAATACTGGAGTGGGTAGCCTGTCCCTTCTCCAGAGGATCTTTCCAACTCAGGAATCAAACTGGGGTCTCCTGCATTGCAGGTGGATTCTTTACCAGCTGAACTACTAGGGAATCCCTTTATGAATCTAACACATCTTAATATTTATGAATCTCAATATATGTGCATATACACAACACAGTGTAATATGAACATACATAGCACAGCAGTGTTGTAGGTGTAGTTCATAGTTGCTTCCAAATAGTGCCTTCTGTATTTTCTTTTTTCTTCCTTTATATACTGGAAAATGTTATTGGAACCCCAGTAATGAATAGGAGCTTAAAGTTCATGTTCAGTATCTTTACCTTTTAACTCTGCTACTCTTTATTTGCACAAGCAAATGTGATCCTCTGTAGTGACTTTGCCCTGTTTACGGAATAGGAGTGTGTGCTATTACTGATAGGATGGGCAGGTCTTACAGTTATAATACTCCTAAGACAAATAGATCCTGGAACCTTCCCGTGGCCATTTCTTGACTGTGTACTTCATAACACTCTGCAGGTTAGACAGAGCAGGCAGTTTACTCAAGTGACTTCAGTTGATAAGTCAGACTTTAGAGAAATGTCCTGGAAAACTCAAGCAATGTGATTCAAGATCCGGGTAGACTAGGAGAGATTGTTCAGTATTTGACATCTGACCTCTCCAGCAGAAAGTATGCTTACCACACATACGGCTGTATCAGATGGAAGAAGCCCGTTTCTAAAACAGCTCAGGGTGGATGTTTGCTTCTCATTAGCCTGTGTGTGTGTGTTGGATGAGTGAGCAATTGGGAAGTCATGACCATGTGTTTGCTGTCATTTAAACTGCCAATCTAATCTAAATATACATGTGGGTGCCTAAGGAGACTTCTTTCTTTTCAAGAGGATCATTCTTAACAGCTCTCAAGTCCTTGCCGACACATGAACTTTGGGGCACTTCTGTTTTCCTGAGGGCTACTCTGTTTTCTTTTAGAAGAGGTGAGGGTGATTTCTTTGCTTGCTGTATTTCTGATTTTTAAAGGCCATCCGTATGTTAAGTTTATTTACCATGAGCAGTAACTTCATAGGAAAGATAACTTCTAGGATGTTCTACAAGGTAATGAAAGAAAGGGTGAGGGGGTGAGGGTGGTGAAATGAGGAAAAGACCTACAGGTTTTGTTTATAGAATTTCAGTTTCAGATCACTGATTTGCACCTAGCATGCTATAATCTAAGAAAAATTAGATTAAAAAAGTATTTATAAAATGAGGTATAATTTTTATGATAACTCATTTTATAGTGGAGCCCTGGTGTGATTTAAGGTAGGAATAATAAAAGATGCCCTTCACCTATGCCTTTGAAGTATTTACATGTATTTTATTTACCCAGGAATTATTAAAATGAATATTAAAGAAATTGAAGTTTTTCTATTCATGATTATTGTATTATAGACTTATTTTTTTAAAAAGAAGCTATTAGACATAAATATCTTACTAATCTGTAATGAATCTTTTCCTTTAGAAAAGAATAATACTCTTCTTCCTTTTTTTATAATTATATAGCTTATCATATTTTACAAAGCCATCCACACAAAGTGTTTTTCTTTTCCCATTCACATATTTTTAGATGTAAAAGCAAGCTACATATTATCTTTAACTTATGGAAAAAAATAACAGGACACTCCTTGTCATGTAACCACTAGAGTATTTGATACAGATTAGCTATCATTTAATTGCACATTAAAATGCTGTTTTCTTAATATTATTTTGATAACGTAGATATACTAACTTACTTTCTTAAAATTTGTATGTAAATTCTTATACAAGTATTTAATTTTTAACTTCTTTAACAGTCATACTGTAGGACAGTTTGAATGGAATTAGGCTTACACATTAATATATGTGACAAATAGAAATTAAGAGAAGAAGTAACAAAATTTAAAGAACATAGCACTCATTCAGACTTAGGCAAATTTCCTATAGAAATAGAGTTATATTCTTTTATATTTGGAATGTCAGAAAGCATGTACATTCATTGGCAGAAATAAATTTCTTGGAACCACATTCAAGAATTTACCATATGGGTCTCTATAAAGTAAACGCAGTCACTCGATGTGCAAATAGTTAATGTTATATATAAATGGGCAAAGTAATTTCATGTAAATACTAAGCTCAATAAGTTAAAACTGTTTTTCTGACAGGGTAAAACATATTGTTTTTACCCAGACGAGGAAATATCTCAAGACTAAAGAAAAAAATTGTTTTCTTTTTTTTTTTTTTAACAAAATACCATTTCCTTTTTAAATGTTTCATTCCAGCATAATTTCAGAGAAAACAGAAGCTGATCGTAATAATCCCTTTCATTCCAGGAAGAGTCATATTTGGTGAATTGTGTTGGAGTAAGTGGAGCAGTTGCAGTAAGTGGAGCTTTACTGCTCCTCAGAGCTAGTGCCCTCTCCCCCTTCCCCACTCCCTTCCCACCCCGTTGCTTAGCACACACTCAAGAAATTGTGCCTCTGCTTAGTTCATCCAGAAGTTTATGAGAGTAATAATATCAGTATTTTTAGTTTTCTTTCAGATTTTTAGTTTATAAAAATACACTGCTTTCCAGAGTAATTTGACTTTAAAGCTTCTAGCAGCCCGCTGGTAGAGGATGTAATCTATTACACATTTCACATTGTTCATAAGATAAAAACCAAGCTCTTAGGAGATGTTTTAAGTCAAATGCAATTAAATGGAAAGAAGCGTCTGTGTTTTCTACTTGCTTTTCAGCGCTTGGCTCTTTTAAGTGTAGTGGATAAAAAGGTATTAAGTAGCCTTTATTGTCTAGGGAGAAATTGGAGTACCATATTGTAAACTAAATGTGCCAAAGTTTTAAAATATAATGTATATATTTGAAACATCTATGCATGCTTGTGTATAGTAAGGTTTGTAGAATTTGTCGCTCTATAAATACTGTATGTATAGTAAGGTTTGTAGCTTTTCCTGAATAATGATTCTACAAGTTTCATGAAGATTAAAAATAAATATAGGTCTTTAAATCATCGTTGAGTTATTGAAATTGAATGAGTTTCTGAGAATCAATTCACAAACGTTTCAAAACTGTCCTCTAAGAATGCTGTAAATCATTTGTACTGTTGCTCTAATTGAACAGCGTGGATCTGAACCCTCATTAACTTGTCTGTAAGGAAGAGAAAATTGAGGAGAGCAAGAAGAGGCTGAGGAGAAGACCTTTAGCCGGTACTGTCCAGAGCTGCCATTGTCAAAGGACATCCTTTGAGCTAATTTCAGTCCCATAAAAAAAAATCTATTTAGTGATTAGTAACTAGTGGATAAGAGCAGAAAGCCCAAGTGAATAAAGGCCATAAATACTGAAGTCCTTGGGATAACAGCCTGTAAAACTGTCAGAAAGCATTGCTTAAGTGACAAAAGATAGCCCAAAGTAACAAGAAGTGTTAGCTCACTAGGCAATACTCCATATTCATGGACAGAAGACATAATTTAGTTTTCTTCAAAAAAAGAGGTTCTTCCTTGAATCCAATACCTGCCTCACTTTGTTTATTTGTTTTGGATGGTGTCTATTTGCTGTTAATTTATGGCTGATTGCATTTGCTCATAGAAATCATGATTCCTTGTTTAAAGATAGCTGTGTTTCCAAAAGTATAGCTATGTTACTGAAACTTCTGTTTAGATCCATCAAACTGTACTTACTTGCTAAGAATGTTTAGCCTAACTAGCGTGAGCGGGTAAGTACATGTGTGTATATTTTTAAAAGGCAGATGGTTAAGCATTAGATGCTGACAAGTGTCTTTCTCTTGTTTTTAAAGTTCACAAATCTTAAATATTTCTCCCTAAGGGAAGAATAAATTAAATAAATAAAAACAGAAGAGTGTACGTCTATATTATAAACAATTTTGTTATTACTGCACAAAATACTGAGATGACAAATGTTAGTCTTACTGCCCAGCACTTTAGATTGTTTTTCAGTGGTAGAGAAAATTCAAGATGATGGGCTCAGAGGTCTTTATTCTAAACTCCTATTGTTCTAACTGTGATGATGATTTCATGGCATTTGAATTACAATGTTAGCAATCAAAATGATACGTTTTACTGTTTTTTACAGTATAACCCTCAAATCCCAAATGTGTGTTTTAGAGATGTGTGTGTCTTCAGTGGATTTCAAGTGTTGTGCTTGTTCAGGTTAGAAAATTTTATCAACTTATGGGTATTTGCTTTTCAACATTCCGGCTGTGAGAACTGGAGGTGTCATTCACTTGAAGGGAGCAGATGTTAAAGGTTCTTGCCCCTGCCTCCCTAATCCCAAACACCCTTGAAGAAGAGAAACGTTCTATGACCCAAATAGGCATCTTTCTGATGGTGAGAAAAGGCGGTAAAAGGCAGTAAATCTGCCTTCTCATTATGAAGTGCAACAATAGATTGATTTATGAAGAAAAGCAACTGTTAGGCCTATATAAGATGTGTGCATGGAAATGTAGGTTCCTTTACAGCCTTATAAGCAGCAACATTCCTCCTATTCTTGACAAGAATCTAATATTACTAATAGGGAATCTGTTGATTCTAAATACTACATTTTTTAAGGGAGTACATTGAGAACAAAAAGTTCATCTAATGTTTTCACATGAGAACAATCTTTTAACTGTGCTGTGTTTTTGCTATTTTAGTTCATTTTTTTTTTTTTTTGATAGAAGGGAATTTTAAAAAATAACTTTATTTTTTAAAATGTTTGTTAGTACTTAATATTTTAAGAGAAGTGAATGCAAGTATAAAATATTTAGATGTTAGGCTGTTTTAAAAAAATTTTTCAGTTTCACTTAATATTGTGCAATTTCCAGCCAATACTATAAAATGAGAGCTTCAAATAGAGCCACAGTGAAGGTAATTTCAAATTTTGGGGAGAAGGAGGTCATGTAGAGTATTTTTTCTTTGGACTTTTAAGAAGACATATATGCACTTTAAAATCTTTTAAATAGGTTTGTGTTGCCTCTTATTTGTTAAGGAACTCTGTTGAAATACTTTTGTTTAACTTAAAAATTAAACATTTAAGCTCTAAGTCAATTTTGAGCACAAAATACAAAAATCTGGACAGTCCCTGAGTAAATTGTAATGATGGTGCCTTATAGGTTTAGCACATATCACCCCAGAATTTGAAATCTGTCATATAATTAAGATTTGAGCAGGTAAATTACAGAATTAAAACTGACTATCTATAGAGTTGATATTAAAACTCTTAATAGACATGTGTCCCCAAGTATATGTATATTTCCAGATTATACATATAGTAATAGCCATATTAACATATATAAGAAAACACATACAAAAAAATTGAAAATTTAAAAGGTAAAGACAGAAAATAAACATGAATAAAGGTCCTATTTTCTCTTACCCCTATGGATTAAATGACACATATCTTTGTGAACACATGTGCATATCCATACCCAAGGAACTTCGAGATGCTGTCATCCAGAAGAAAGGGTTCCAGTAAAATAACCTGAAAAATACACTATTACTCTGATTAGGAAGATACAGGTTTGTAAAGAAAGAGTTCTTGCAACTATTAATAATCTTTGTTGTGTAGACTGACCATGAGAAGTGTTGCATTTTTAACCTGATGCTGATTGGTTAATTTTAAATCAGTACTTTTTTCCCCAGTGAGTTTTGGTTGTTTTTGGAAGTCCAAATACCATGGATATAAGCATTTAATGAATAAAATGAACTCTTAATGCTGCGGCTATGGTGGTAAATCTAAGCTTCACATTTAATGGGGAAAATTCTCTAAGATAGCTGAAAGATTAAAATTAATAAAACGTCCTGACATTTGTGTAGGTCGATAAAGATTCTATTGGGTCAATCAATTACTCTATGACCATTTTTAAGTAAGCCATTTTTTAATGCAGGTAAATGTCTTGTCAAGATGATCTCTTTAGATATATCTCTGTTTTACTTGATTTCAATTATTTACCATGTTTATGATACTCTGAATTCATTCTATTTAACTTACTTTTATATTTAAAATTTATAATCCCAAACTGAGAGTTATAACCACATAAAATGTACTTTTAGTATTTTATTCAATTGGGCCCTGCCCTTATACAAAGAATCCACCGACACTTTTCCATTATTTCAAGTGTCTCGTGCACTACACAGGTGGGTTATTTCACAAGCAACTGAATAGTAGTTCTGACAACAGTTAAGTGATCTTATTGTTGGCTGAGGAGCAGTGGTGTTTTGATGTTCATTGGTCAGCTTCAATAACAGTTAATTATGCGGCAATTCTATCAGGAAACTTTTTTTTTTTTCCTTGTTCTTCCTGTTTCTCTTTTGAGATGCATTATAGCTCCAAACTCTCTTGTAATTTTTTCTTCCTCTACTTTTAAAATGTATGAAAGAGAAAAAAAAAGACTAGTTAAAAGATGTCTCTAACATTACAAATAGGTGGTATAATTAATGGCCAGTTGTGAAACTCAACTTCTGTGTGCAGTCTTTACTCAGGGAATGCTTACATGCTTCGAGGCGGCACAACTGTACATGGTCTTTTCCAGATAATTTCTCATTCCTAAAGCTCTTAACAAGTGAGTGATTTTCAGAACACACCTGGCACATGCACCATCTTGCAACAACTGGATTTTTTTGAAAGATCACATGTTCTGTCCACAATAGTCAGTTAGCAGCCTTCAAAGTACAACTGGTGATGAGAGATAAAAGACTTGAGGCTCCTCTGTTTAAAAGAGAAGAAGCTGAAAGAAAATTATAGCCATCCCCAAGTGTGGAAAAGGGTCTTATGGAAAGATTTATAGACCCTTGTTCCCCAAGGCCAGTTCGTTTCCTAATGGGATTTTGTGTTCTCAGACAGGGAGGGATGGTGACAAATGTTGATGGCACTTAATAATAATAGTGAAGATGGCAATAATAATGAAGAATACAAATGCAGTTGTAAAAACAGAGGCAGCTCGATGCAAAGCCAGTTATCTTGGCACCCAGAATGACTTTGTCTGTAAGTTGAAAATATAATAGAAATAAAGATCGTTTCTGTTTTGCTAACCATAGGAGAGGTAGTTCTTAGGATCCTCCTCTATTACCAGCACATGGTGGACATAACAATAGCTTTTGATAATACGAGGGTCCAAGAGACTAAATACAATTATAATTTAACATCGGATTCACTCAAATTGTCATGATACTTACAAATGGAGAGGGTTTGCCCAAGAGAGATGTGGTTTCTTCTGTGTGCTCACAGACCTGAGTAATTGGCAATAAGGGTTCCAGCTTCCTACTCCAGTGTTCTTTCTCCAATTAAACCTTGGTTTCAAAGAAAGAGCTGTTAACAGATTATTTAAAGCATTAAATCTATTTTTTTAAACCCTGGATTTCGTGGCTTGGGGAAAGTGATAGTTCACCCTTGAAGGCAAATAAAGTAAATGATTGTAGCGTGTTGCCTGATGTGTTTGCCAGTCTTCTTGATCAATGCTAGTGTCAAGAGGATCAGGATAGTTCAGAGGGAAAACTTACTTGCTTTTTGAAAAAAAGAAAAGAAAAAACCTTACTGTACTAGTGAGGTGAGTAGCCAGGATCTAATGTGGTATTGATTGGACGAATGTTAGAAGCAGTTGATACAGACATACAGCCCCAGGGGTGAAGTGTTTTTACCACTCGTTTGCTTTGGATGCTGCTCACAAGCTGTCCCTTAGAGGGATATTCAGTTTCCCAGTGACATAGAAAACTTTCTTCCTTGACACTAGTGTTATAAAATGGTGTTAGTATGTTCAGAACTCTGTTTTAAACTGATAGATCTTCTTTAATGTTAATAGGTGCAGTATAAAGAGGGCTAGATTAGAAGTCACAAAACTTGGTTGTAATCCACCTAAATATTACCCATGCTTATACTCAGTCACGTCACTCATGTCTGACTCTTTGCAACCCCATGGACTGTAGTCCTCAGGCTCCTCTGTCCATGGGATTCCCCAGGCAAGAACACTGGAGTGGGTTGCCTTGCCCTCCTCCAGGGAATCTTCCCAACCCAACAATCAAACCCATATCTCCTGCATTTCAGGCAGGTTCTTTACCCATTCAGCCACCTGGAAAGTCCAGAGTGACCCGCTGGTCACTTCATTTTATTGTGCTTCAGTTTCATCACCAGTAAATGGAGATTAAAAATGTGTTCTGCTATTTTAGTCAACTCTGGCTGCCATAATATACCATAGACTGTGTAGCTTCAACAACAGAAATTTTTTTTAATATTTTTATTTATGGAAGCTGGGAAGTCAGCTGGTAAGATCAAGGTGCTGGTCAATTTGGCTTCTCTGTGAGGGTTGTTTTCTTAGCTTGCAGCTGGTCACCTTCTCACTGTATCTTGACATAGGAGAAGCGAGGGAGGAGCAAGTTCTGTGGTGTCTTGTCTAAATAAGGGCACTAATCCCATCCTGAGAGCCCCACCCTCATGACCTCATCTAACCTGATTACTCCCAAAGACTATCTCCAAATACCATCACATGGGGGTTAGGACTTCAACATAGAATTTCTTTGGGGGGAAACACATTTAGTCCATACCAGTACTTGCCTTTCTCATGGCAGAACAAATGAAATAAAGACCATGATAGATCTACACAAAGACCCATTAAGAGGCTAGAGTTCTTGACTGAATTTTCCAATCTTATTTTCATATACCTTTCTGTATAATAAGGTTTTGTTCTTTTAGCATGTTTATTTTGTAAAAGTTATTAATGTAAAACCAAATGAAGATTAAAACTCTGTTGTTTTTAGCCTTTTGACAATTCATTGTTGCATTGCTGCATCTGCTGCTACTAAGTCACTTCAGTCGTATTCGACTGTGTGTGACCCCATAGACGGCAGCCCACCAGGCTCCCCCGTCCCTGGGATTCTCCAGGCAAGAACACTGGAGTGGCTTGCCATTTCCTTCTCCAATGCATGAAAGTGAAAAGTGAAAAGGAAGTCGCTCAGTCATGGCCGACTCTTAGCGACCCCATGGACTGCAGCCCACCAGGCTCCTCCATCCATGGGATTTTCCAGGCAAGAGTACTGGAGTGGGGTGCCATTGCCTTCTCCAACTGTTGCAATAACCTTGTTAAATTTAAGTGTTATTTTGTAACTTTTAATACTTATTTCCTAGCTTAACTTTTACCTTACCTTTTATTGACATAGCTCTCACAATACATTACCTATTAATGGGAATTGATAAGAGTGTGTTCATAGGATGAAGAACATTGTCTAGAATGGATGTTGAATGTCATTTTTCTTTAAAATCAAATGTTTATTTGAAAGTTGAGTTTGATTAGTTTCTTATCATAGGGAAACTAAATGAGGTAGTTTTTTTTCTCAGTTTTTTTGGGATATAATTGTTATAAAACATCATATCAGTTTAAGGTTCATAACATAGTGATTTGATATATGTATATATTGTGAAATGATTGCTATCATAAATTTAGTTGATATACATCATGAATGATGTAGTCTTTTAAAAGTGTATTACATATGTGTTTTCTTCTTTGATTAGTACTCATCCTTGACACAGTCTGAATATTTGTGCAAAGAAAAGATAATCTTTATTGGAGGGTATGTGTTTTTTTCCTAAACAAAACAGAAATTTGTGAAAATAAAGTAGCAATATGTCTAAAACATGTCTAAAATAATTTACTTACACCATATTCTCTGCCTTTCTCCTGAAGAAAGGTGTATATAATTCTCCCACCTTTTCTTTATTTTTATTGTTTTAAAGATCAAGTTGAAATTTTGTTCAAAAATATAGTTGCCCATTAGAAAAGATGAAAATTCTGGGTTCTGATTACCTAAGAGGAAATCTGCTCCAAGCCTAAGGAACAATGGCAGATTTTATGAGTCCTGTCGTGTGACCTGCATTGACAGGTGTTCTTGTTTGAAGCAACAACACTTCTAAGACTTAACTTCTAGGAGTTGTAAACATGCGGTTTTTCTTACTTGTCTTGGACAAGAATAATCCTCCATAGAAAATCCATTACAAAATGGTTTTGCATAGCCATTTAATGTTGAAGATTGCATTGCAAATCTTGGTAGGCCCATTGTTTTGGTAGTAAAGATATATCTTGTTTTAGGCAATAGAGGCGTTTATGATCTATTGTAAAAAGTAGTTGCAACTAAGTATTGATTAGCTGCCATTATAACAGCCATGGGCTAGGATTTTTTACTTTATTATATCAACTTAACATTAGCACTTCTACATGAGGTTCAGTGCCCTCACTGAGGAAACTAATGCTTAAGTAATCTTCCCAAAACATATACTAATGAGCAATAGAATTTGAGATTCTTCAGCCTATACTTTTGTCATTGTGGAACAGACTATTTAAAGAAACTTCATGTCTAGTGTGCCTTGCTTAGTACCTCAGCTAAACACGTGCTTAGGGCATAAGCAATAAGAAGCACACAAAAAACTTTTTTTCTTAGTGAAAATTTTAATGTTCAAAAATAAGTCTTAAATTAAGGGGGACATCAGAACCTCATTGGAATTCCCTGCAGTTAGTTTTTGGCACACCTAGGGAGGGAAAAGGAAGATACATAATCTCTTCAATCCTTGGGGCCTAGTTAAGATCTTAATCTAGCTCTATTTATGGTGAAAATTTTTGTAACACACACAACCTTACCTAGTTTTATATAGTCATCTTTGACTTGTGTTTTTGGTGGGTAAATCTGATTTTAAAACAAACAAACTTAAAGTGACCTCCAGCTTGGTTTTGTTGGACTTGATAAAATCTAAGGCTGGATCAGCCTCATCTAGTAGCAGAATGGCTTTTTGAGTAGTTAACATCTAGTTGAATTTTGTCCTGGTCAGCTTTGGTTAGTGTAAGGTCTATCCACCAAAACACAATTGTACATGCTTCATGAATGTTTTTATTCACTGGTAGCCATGTTCTGTCGGAGAAGGCAATGGCACCCCACTCCAGTACTCTTGCCTGGAAAATCCCATGGACGGAGGAGCCTGGTGGGCTGCAGTCCTTGGGGTCGTGAAGAGTTGGACACGGCTGAGTGACTTCACTTTCACTTTTCACTTTTATGCATTGGAGAAGGAAATGGCAACCCACTCCAGTGTTCTTGCCTAGAGAATCCCAGGGATGGCAGAGCCTGATGGGCTGCAGTCTATGGGGTCACACAGAGTCGGACACGACTGACGAGACGCAGCAGCAGCAGCAGCAGCAGCAGCAGCAGCAGCAGCTATGTTCTCTCAGGGGGCTTTTTTGCCCAATACTTTGAAGATTATGCTGGGTTGTTACCTCTGGATAGATCGATAAGTTTATATTTTTTCTCATGATGCAAACTCTTATGCTTTCTTAAAGTTAAGATTCTTTCAACAACATATTTTTGCATGTATAAAAAGAGAGGGCTTCCCTGATTTGGCCCTGCCAAATATATTGGATCAGAGTCTCCTCGTGTGTAGAATCCCCCTAGCTGATTCCGATGAATATTCACAGCTGTGAATATATGAGTCTTTGGCCAGTGGTTCTCAAAAGTCTGGTTGGCCCTCAGAACAGCAGCTTGTAAGAAATCCAGGTTCTTATCACTCTCCCTGACTTAGACACCCTGGGTGGGGCCTAGGAGTCTGCATTTTACCAGCTCTCCCAGTTGGTTCTCTACTGCTCATGGAAGTATGACAATCACTCTTTTGGATGATTCAGAGGTCTCCTTAGCTCTCACATTCTACAAGTCCTTGTACTGATGGCAAAAAACTTTCTGGACATGGGAATTTTCTGCCCACCATTCAATACTTTATCCTTCTCCATCCACCTCTGTTGCTTTCAACCATGAAAAGTTTCCATATTAAAGTTTCCATTTTAATATTCTCACTGAATGACTGTGTCTTCTACTGTAAACCTCTTCAAATGCTTGGTGAAGGAGCCAGGGTGTTAATGATAAACATTGAATAGAAAGCCTTTTGCTCTGGTTGTATTATGTTCTTTAGCATTTGCCAGTTTTCTAATGGTTAGCAACTGTGGCATTATTAACCTTGTTTATGGTTAGGAAGCTAAAAGAAGGCTGCCTCCAGGTTTGGTTCCGGCATTGGCATGATGCTTGAGACAGATGGGTCACATTTAGCATGGGGGAGTTGGAGAGATGGCCACTGTCCTCTTGATCCTAATTAATGTCACTCACAGCAAATAGCTCTGGCAGAACATCTCCTCGAAGTCCAGCATAGCGTGTACTGGCCAGGCAGGATGGGGATTGCAGCTCTCTCTAAGGAAACCTCTTTTTTGGCTCCAAAATGGTTTCCAGAACTATCAAAATATTACCATTTGCAGACACTTTTCATGGCTGAAGAGAGCAACTTGGAGAGGAGAGGGAGTGCTCCGTGGACCCCTGGAGAAATGTCTGCGGCTGGGCATCGTGCTGCATCCCCTTTCAGTTGTGTGACTCACCGCAGGGTCTGGGAAGTGGAAGACACTGGGCAGAGTGAAGGGTACCTCTCACAGGCCTCTGTACTTGTCCACCGGCTCTTCTTTGTGGGTCACGAATAGCAATGTGGACCTCGTGCTGCAAATTTCAAGGAAACTTGCAGGGGTGGTGGGTTGGTGGGCCACCTGCTGCTCATTAGAGGTCCCGTCTGGCTCTTTTCCTGGAGGGTGAGTGGTAGATTGCTGACACCTGTTTTCCCATCCAGCCTCGGGATATGAAGTATGCATTAGGAATGCCTGAAAGTGCTTCCTTGTGTCTGAGTCTGTGGAGCTTGGTGCCGCTTGGAGGGGAGGGGGTAGTGGATTCAGTGAAGGGAGGGGAGCTGAGAAGAGCAAGGAGGAGAAACTGCAGTGTGAATGGAACTGGGATTCTCATCCTCATGGAGTGGCTTCTGATTGTGCTCCAGGGTGTCCTCCATGTGGCCGTGATAAACGTAGTCACCCACTGAGCAACGAAGATGTGTCCTGATCGTGAGAAGACCTCAGAAGTTTCTCAAGTGACATGAGCATGTAGTTTAAACTATGAGCATATTAGAAATGGGAGAAAAATAATGCCTTCTTCCAACCAAATTGATCAACATTAAGTTATTTTAAACTAATGACAACCCTATGGGCTATATCCCACCAGGCTTCCCCGTCCCTGGGATTCTCCAGGCAAGAACACTGGAGTGGGCTACCATTTCCTTCTCCAATGCATGAAAGTGAAAAGTGAAAGTGAAGTTGCTCAGTCATGTCCGACTTTAGCGACCCCATGGACTGCAGCCTACCAGGCTCCTCCGTCCATGGGATTTTCCAGGCAAGAGTACTGGAGTGGGGTGCCATTGCCTTCTCCAAACTGGGCCTCAAATGTGTACAATTCAAGTGTCTGGATGGCATGATCACTTTCTCTGCACAGTTCTGTCCATCTGTTTTCTCCTCCCACTGTTACCTACCAGAAAGTCTCATAAAAACAGATAGCACTGAAACATGTGTATTATCATATGTGAAATAGATCACCACTCCAGGTTCAATGCGTGAGACAGGGTACTCAGGGCCAGTGGCCTGGGATGACCCTGAGAGATGGGATGGGGAGGGAGGTGGGAATGGGGTTCAGGATGGGGAATACATGTATAGCCATGGCTGATTCATGTCCATGTATGGCAAAAACCACTACAATATTGTAAAGTAATTAGCCTAGCCTCCAATTAAATAAATTAAAAAAAAAAACAAAACAGATGGTGGACCAGAGGGCCTAATGTCACAGAGAAAGAGCGCCTGTTGTATGCAGTGAGTGTTGCTGAGTATGAGGGCATAACGAGAAGCACAAGGCAGAGGCTCCAATCCCAGCTTTTTCAAGTGCTGGCAGGTTACTGGAAAGAAAAAACATCTACATCAGAGGTAGCATGATTCCATAGCAGATCTTCTAAGCAAACAGATGATCCACATTTTCAGTGGGTTTGGGAAAGGAAGAGAACTTTGAGTTGGTGGGTCAAGGAGGATGTGGAACTTATTCTGGGTACTAAGGAATGAAGAGAATGTGTTGAGAGTGGGGTGTGTATATGATGCTCTTTCCCTGCATCACTGTACTGTGGAATTAAAGGGTGTGTTTTGTTTTAAGTGGTGGGAACATTTTCCCCTGACTCATGTGTGGGACTTGGCCAGGTCTCCTTGCAATCACTGGCCTCCATTTGTGAACTGTGGATGAACGGGGTTAGGGTTGGGTCATGGCCTTGGACCAGAGTAAAATTAACTGGCTCATAATGTGATTGAACTAATGACCTTGGCCTCATTACCACTATGTTTTAACCAGTTGAGTCAATCAAATGTTGCAGAAAGGGTAATCAAGGTATCTTTCAGAAAGCAATGCAGATGACAGTAAACATGGGAGTGGAATCAAAGCCAGGTTTCTTGCCTTATGAGGTGTGTCCCTCTTTATCCTTGAGGTTTTGCACTTGTTTCTGCATCTAATGAAACTATTGTGGACAAAACAACAAGGACACTGACTTTCCTGTGTTAGCATTTTTGAAATGAGGCAATTTGTAGTCATTTTCTAGCACAGTGTCAGACTGTTTTGTAGGGCAAAATCTGTTTGAGCAGCAATGGTGTTTCTAATTTTAGGTGTGTAGCGTCCTATGCATTTACTGATGGTGCTTTTCTCTTCTTATTTCAAGTCTGAACAGCCCAGTCCTGCCAGCTCCAGCTCCAGCTCCAGCTTCACACCATCCCAGACCAGGCAACAAGGTATCCACATCTCCCAGGCCAGCTCGGAAACATTTTTCTCATAAAACATCTTAATGACTTGATTTATGGCCTATTTTCTACTGTTTTATTATTTGAATGATAACTTGGCTTTTATGCAGTTGTATTTATTTCCCCTAGGAATGCACTTGAGTATTGTTCTGATGTATGAGGCCAGCCTCTAGAAATTCCCCTTTTTCCAGTCCCTGCCATCAGAGTCCCATTTTACAAAAGGATTATAGACACAGCCCATTCCAGGGAGTTCCCAAAGGAAATACAATAGTGAAAGCTAGACTTGAGAGGCTTTGACAGAGAGAAATAGGTTTTTAGTCCCCCTCCTGGACATCTTTCATTTTATTATTTTTCTACAGATTAATAGACTTTTTTCTGTGGTGAGTCTTAATTTGCTGTCTTTAGAATATATTTTCTTCTACTCAAACTCAAAATAAATTTAGCAAAAAAATTTAAACTGAAACATTAACTAAATATATGTTCCATTTTTCATGTGTGGAAACTCTACAAACACAGGCCCGTTTTTCAATTTTTTTTTTTAAATAGGGAAACAGATTATATCGAGAAATAATCTGTTTCTGGGCATCACGTTGCACATTACCTTTTTTGATTGACCGCATTGAATTCCTGATGGCCTTGCATGTTTTGAAAAGGATTAAATTGTTGTGTGCGTTTAGGCTAAGGCTAAGCTTCCAGGAAAAAAGTAAAAGACACTGTTCGTTTTGGCTGTTTAGAGTTCTTGTTCCACTGACTTCCCAAGATAAAAGCCCATTACAAAAGCAGAGAAATTTGGAGTTTGCAGAATGTGAGATTACACAGAGTCAACACTTATTTTAGAAGTAAGGCAATGATAGCTCAGATAGTCCTATCACAGATTAGCCTTTAGGAATTGGCTAATCTAGGATGAAAGTGCCTCTCTCACTCTCTCCATTGTCCTTACAATCTCTTCTGTTAAGATTAGAAATACCTATTTTGATTTCATTACATTTATAGTAGTGTGATGAAAATAAGCCACATTAATGCATTTTTCTGTGAATTTAATTTTTTTTTTACATTCTAGAATAAAATTAGTTCTGCCTTGACGTTTCTCTCTCATCTAATACTGGATACTGTTTTGAATGTTCTGGGCACTGTTTTATTACATGGTCTTATTTAGGTAAATTCATGCCAATATTTTGCCAGGAAATTCTTAAAAAGTATAAATTGGCTACACAAAAATAATAAAAAATAACAAAAAAATAAAATTGGCTACACAAAATTGTTGCAACAAGACCTTGTGTCCAAGATCAATATGAAGATCAGAAATAGGACATTGCACCATGGAATTGAAATACTTTATAATCTGAACTTGACTGAAATGCTTGCTTGACCTGAAATTGACCTTGAAATAAAAGGAACAGCTAAACCTTAATAGATCAAAAACTACCACACAAAGGCCGCCTTGCTAAGAACAAGTTACAACCATGGTGATTTATTAGTCTCAACTTTTCAATACATGGATTAACCTAACAAAACATTCAATTTACTAACAGATCTTTCTGTTTCTTTTTAGGTGTGATTTTTCTTAGGGAAGAAAAATGCATAGGAAAAAAATTCCTAGGAAATAGAGATTTTGTAAAGAACATTTTGGGGCATGTGTTATGAAAGCAGTAGTATTTGGGGAGAGGTTGCATTCCAGAAACTACCAGATTTATCATGTAAATTGTATAACTGTATCTGATGATGGTAATTTTTAAGCAATGTTCTGTGCTGGTGAGTTATCCCCCTATGTCGGCTATGGCTAAGTGTATTTGATTGCCTGTGGTTCATTCTCATTGTTCAGGTCCTTTAAGGTCTATAATGAAAGATCTGCATTCTGATGACAACGAGGAGGAATCAGATGAAGCAGAGGATAATGACAATGACTCCGAAATGGAGAGACCTGTAAATAGAGGGGGCAGCCGAAGTCGCAGGTGAGTGTCTTGGTAGAGATGAGGTTCCCTGGGATGGAATCATACCTTTTCACTGGATCTAAGAGTATAGCCACAGCAAAAATGTGAAACACCAAAAACGATGGCAAATAAATAGTCACATTCATTTTTTTTAAAGTATTTTGAATTTGTTTCATTTATTTTTATTAAAGTATAGCTGACTTACTCTATTATGTTAGTTTCAGGTGTACAGCATAGTAATTCGATAGTATAGTGTGTGTGTATTTTTAACTGGAGGGTGCTTGCTTTATCCTGTTGTGTTAGTTTCTGCTATACAACAACACAAATTAGCCGTAACTCTCTCTCTCGGTCATCAGGGAGTGTCAGACTGGGTTTCCTGTGTTACGTAGCAGCTTCCTACTATTTAACACCCCCATGCTGTGTCCTCAAGTCGGTCCACTACATCTGCATCTTTATTCCTGCCCTGCATATAGGTTCATCAGTACCGTCTTTCTAGATTCCCTTTATAGATGTTAATACACGATATTTGTATATAATATAAACTATTTTTATAGATTATATGCTGTACAAAGTTTAAGTTGGGGCACCTTGGCATGCTTACACTCACCGTTCCCCAGGGAACTATTTTATCCCTTGTTCTCAGAAAGGAGAGGTTTTTCCTCTATAAATTTTACAGAGAAAAAGTCCTATTGGAAGCTTTTGCTCTTCAAAGTAAATGCCATGGTGGCTGGACCGGCGGCTGAAATGAACTCTGCTTTCATTTGAAGAATTTGTGTAGCTTCGTTGCTGTAGGTATTCATAACTCAGAATTTGAGGAAATGTGTTCGCTGTTTGTAGTTAGAAATGCATGATTGATTTCAATGAATTATGTGTGACCTAATTAAAACTGGGATCACCTGTGTGTTTTCCAGAAACTAAATTCCTTTTAAGTGCGCTGACTGTTACTTAAGTAGCTTTAATGCAGCGAGGCATACTTCTGCATTGGAAAGATGCTAATTCATGTCACTTATAATTAATAGTCAACTTGAAATTGCCTCGAGAATTTTATTTATCATGAGCAAAACAAATAGCTGTGCTTACTTTAATGGGTTTTGAGTAGGAAAAAATATGAATCTATTTGAACTTAAAATCCAACTACATTGATAATATATTGCATTAAGTCTTTTCTCATTATCCATTACTGGGTAGCAGGCCCTAAAATTCCCCACAATGATGTGATCTTAACCCAAACTGGACAGACCATGTGTTTGTTAATTGGTAATTCCTTCATGTCCTTGGAGAAGAGTCTCCTTAGAATATATACCCTGTCCCATCTCTCAGTGGTTCTTCCTTATGGCTGTACTCAATTCCTTTTTCTCTACTCATCTCCCAAAATCACCCATCTGTATTCCTTTTAAATAAGACAGACATAAGGAACCTTATGGTCTTGGCCTTATAATGTTTCCCTTTACAAGTTTTAATCTAACAAGAAGGAAACTGATGGGGCAAAAAAAAAAAAACCTAAAAATGAACTGACACTTGTAGGCTAGGAGCATCTTTATAACAATTGAAATCCTGACCACTGACTGCTTTTACATTTAGCTGGTGAAAAAATGCATAACCAGTTTAGACATCTCCCAACTTAGTATGTAGAAGATCTAGACACTCTGTGATGGGCTGTGGCCTGTTCCCTCTTTGCCTTGTCCCCTGAGTCAACATGGGTCAGATCATACATGTTTGTGAGTTGACTGATGTGTGATGCATGTTGTTTGCAAGGCTCTCCCTTCCTCCTGACATATGCTGTTGGCACAGCCCCCGCCCGGGTAACATTTGATCTTCATGGCACTTGTGAAGTCTCAACTGTTTAATCAGTTTAAATACTCAGCCTTCCACTTCAGTCAAGAAGCATTTTAAAGCAGCGCTTCAACTGAACACTTCATTAATGTAATTTAGTTAAGAAAAACAAGTTCCGTCAGTTTTTTCCTAAAAGGATGTCCCAGTGTATCCTTTTCATTTCCTATCTCGTATCTTGTCTATCTGAATGTATTATAGGGCTGGAATGTGATTGCCTATTCAGAACGACAGAAAAACTATCCGATTTCTAAAGCATTTTCTGTTTCTGAGAAGAATATTGTATTAGGTTACTATATAAGCGAAGCGAGGGAGCAAGCCCTGAAGGACATTTCTAAAAGAGTGCACACATTCAGCAGAGTAAATAAAGACGTATCTCCTATTCTCGCTGAAAGAAAATTCCATTTTCAATGGAAAGGAAAAAAAAAAGGAGGTGATATTTTTATTGTCTTTCATTGTTGAAAGACACTGTATTTTTCTAAAGCAGTTTTCCCAAACACACTGTCTTTTCCTGTTCAGTGGTGTATTTCCAGGGAATTGCATCAGAACTAGGGTCAACTTTGCATCATGACACAGTGGAAATGATTGGTGATGGGTCTGTCATGTTGAGCTTCACACCTCCCACCCTCAGACGTCACTCTGCACTGTCAGTCCTGCAGGGCCGTGGTCCACATTCTTCTTAGCAGTTGCTTCCTTTCCTGCACCCTGTATTTTAGCTGTACTTGTAAAATTTTCACCTGTAACAAATAGGCAGAAGGAAAGGAAGGGCGAAAAGGGTAGTAACCTGTGAACTGTCTGATTTTGCTGAACTTCCAGCTTGGGTGACATGCATATGACAGTAGGTGGATGGATCTGGAACAGGGAGATAAATGAATAAATGAAGGCAGCAAAATATACTGGCCGAGTACCAGGGCTGTGAGTCACGTTGCTTGGATTTGAATCCTAGAACCAGCACTCTTACCTCTGTGACGCTATGTGAGTGATCCAGTTTGTCTCAGTTTCCTTATCTATGAAATGGAGATTATTAAATGAGAAGGAGCAAGTCAAACGTTTAACCCCTTTCTAGATACAAAGTAAACGCCGGCATGTAGTAGCAATTGTATGAGTTAAAACAAGTTCCCGAAGATGAGTGTTTGGATGCCTTGCTCTCTACCCCTAATTCTTTGGATATTTCAAGAATTGTCTGTAACGCTGCGACTGACTTCTCTGTTCCTTTTCAGAGTTAGCTTAAGTGATGGCAGTGACAGTGAAAGCAGTTCTGCTTCCTCACCCCTACATCATGAACCCCCGCCACCCTTATTAAAAACCAACAACAACCAGGTAAGCTTCTGGGTCTGCACTTCTCACGATTCTGCAGAACTCAAAGTATGCCAGGCATTTTACCCCTTAAATTTTAAACAAAGTCCCTCTTGACAGCAAATAGCTGGGAACCTACAACCTTAGGACTAAACACATAGGGTAAAAGGACTTAAGTTGTCACAAAAGTATGGTATTGGATGAGTTAGTTAAATGTCAATAGATGCAGGGCAGGATGGTGACAAAAAGTGTTACCCATTTACTCCTGATTTCTGTGTATTTCCCCGTCAATTGGGAAGAATATGACCTTTGGAACTGTATAAAGCCTGGTTCTCTGTTTTACTGATTTATAGTAGTTTATTGGTACAAAAAGTTTTTTTAATTTAGCCTCAGTTTTCTCATCTGTAAATGAGGATATTAATGTCTACCTTACTGGCTACTGGGAGGGTAACAAAAAAGTGTGTGGAAAGAGCATGAAGCATGGTTCATACCTCTTGGCAAACAGTTGATGATATATGGTTAGTACAGGTGCTCTGCCTCTGTGCTTATCCAGGGAAAAAGGATTATCACTTGGGATTGTAAGGAATCATTTATAAACTATAGAGTAAACAATGGTCATTATCACTGTTGTTATAAGTCCAGCTAAAGGAAAGCTTATTAATTTGATAATCAGAGTAAAGAATATAGTTATTTGGATAGGTCTAGGCAGAGCTTGCAAAGCTGTGATGAAGAGCTTTCGTTAAACGAATGATTATTTTAAACACTTGATAAAATAAGCTGTTTTCAAGTATTGTAAAAAAAACCTCATTATGCATCAGGTTGATTCTCTATTACCATGTTATTCTTTTTTCCTTATTTAGACAGATTCCATGAGACCTCACAATAATTGCTTAATTCAAGTTACCGTATGAACGTTAACTTGAAAATGTGGTTTGTAAAAGTATTCTGTTTCACAGGTGTCCTACCTGTTGTTTTAAATGGCCTTGTCCTTGAAATCTGTGATCTTTCTTTAATGGGGAAAATGTGATTTTTATAGCCGAAGACTTTTTCATTTCAAATTTCATATAAAGCAAAAATCTCTTAAAATTTAAAATTCCTCATCTAATTGATCTACAACTTAAAGCCTCCATTATTAAGTAGGAATATCATCAGTGTTCTTTACCTCACCAGTTGCAGTTCAACTGCAGTTTCTTTGTGTCCTGCATGCGACTGCAGGCCCAGCCTCGTCACCCGTTACAGGCTGGCCGGCAAGGAGTTGTACTTTCTTCTTCCTTATCCTGACTCCGCACAGTCCATGTGTCTCCCTGCCTCCAGGGCCAGCCATACGCATGACCCAGCCAGCCGTCACCTCAAGTGTGGCTGCCCAGTACTCCAAAGTCAAGCATGGCTGGGGAGAGTGAGGACCACGGGCGTAGCCATCATTGCCAGTCAGTGGAGAAGGGCCCTAGGCTGGCTGACTGGATAACTTGGAGGATTCTTTTGTAATTGTGTGCTTCAGTATAAGCTGTCAATAGAATAGCATTTGGACCTTGAAATATAGTTTTATATCCAATTTCAACCTATGTAGGCCTGATTTCTGCTTCCAGTGGGTGGTGTGTTGAAATTGGGATTCTTCCTGGGCGGTGACGGTGGCCTTGGCAGGGCCAGGAGTGCAGGGCATTATAGGCTGTGCTTTTGTGCCCTGTAGTAGTCTCCTTCAGCATTGTTCCCAGGTGGAGTGAAGACTATGCTTGCTAAATAAATGCAGCTTCAGCAAGCCACCATCTCGCCTTGCAGACAGAACTGCCCCAGTCTCTTCCTGGACCTGCTGCAGTCTTGACATGACCCTGGTTTCAGGGAAAGGTTTAGATTCTTTGTCAGACTTTTTTTTTATTGACTGTCTGGCAGGATGAAAAAAAAGCAAAACAAAATTGAAATGGTACCATCTATCTAGAAAGGGTAAAATTTGCTTTATCCGATTAAATAGCATACCACTGGTTTCTTGGCATATGTTTATTTGACAAATGTAGCTTCACACATGTGAGTCATCAATCTGTCAGGAATACTCAGTTATATGTCACTTTCTCCATACACCTATAAGCATAATAAGGGGGTCCATATGCTTTCAGTTTTAACTAGTTTAGGGTAGGAAATATATGTACCCCAAGGGTGCTTTTTCCTCTGGACCTGTGTCTTAGAACTGGAGTGTGTTTAGTCATGTGTGTGTGTGTGTGTTTGTGAGTGTGATAGTGATGATAATGAGATGATCTGAAATTTCACATGAAATAAGCGAAAACATACCAGGAAGGCCAAACTATGAAACGGGCAGACTCTTGAGTCTTCTTCTTTCATATCCCTTGACTATTCTCTCTGTGTAGGTTGATAATAGTCTCAAAGTTTCTATAAATTACCAGGCAAAGCTATGGTTTCCTTTTTCTCAATTTTCTAGGGACTGGGGAAGAGGGAAAGTGCTCATTGAGTCAGACATTTCTAATTCTTGGAAAAAAATTGAACAGAGATAGAGAGCCATATGTCAACAAAGCAAGTAATTAACCTGAGTATTGTTAGGAGCTACTAGTGATCGTTAACATCAAAGACCCAGCGGTAGAGAATCCATCTGCTGAGTAATTGAGTTGTCAGTCCTCACAAAAGAATACAGAAAAATAATAATCTTGAAAATCTGATTCTCAAGCCAGATCCTCAGATTAAGGATAGAAGCGCAACTCATCATAGTTCTATTTTCAGAGACTATCACGTGCATACTTGGTGCCTCTCAGCAGTCTGGGTGGCTGTTTCTTCTCCCTACAGCTTAATAGAGAGGAATAATGCTGTGCCATTTTAACCGAAGTTTTTTTGTTTTTGTTTTTTAACTTCAAACTTCTTTATGTGAATTTCAAACAAAATCAAAATTCTAGATCCTTTTTGGCTGAAAGTATTGAAGGGGAGGGAGGGGAGGGAGGGGCCTCAAAGGAAGGAAGCGATCCATCGGACCCAAGTTAATATTCAGAATATCATAAATCACCTATCAGCCTGCGAGGCGTGTTGAATGAAATCAAAGAGTCCATCCAGTTAAACTGGTTTGAAATCGGCCTGTGGAAGACAAGGTGCCATATTTTTCTGTTCTGGAGTCGTTTCCTTAAAGATAAGAAATGATCATAAATAAAACAATTGTCTTCAGCATGGATCAGCTCTCAGAATGAGGTTTTGACAAAGCTGTTTATTTTGGAGCAGGGAGAGATCAAAGCAGGAAGATTAACTGAGCCCTCTCTGGGCAGCCACTCAGTAACTCGAGGCGGATCACTGACACCCGGGGCTTTTGTTCCTGCCTCTGCAGCTTCAGAAGAAAGAAACCAGGATTTCAGTGTCATTGGGCCTCCTGTGCCGCAGCCCTTATGGAATGTGTAGGATGGGATTTCAGCGCCCTGCGTGTTCTATTTTCTGCTTTGAAGAGAAGGTGGTGGAACTCTCTCAACCTAGTTCATAACTCTGTGTGCCCCATAGAGAGTTCTCGGTCACTTGGTCCCCAGAGAACAATGACTTGGGGCAGGGAATGGCGGGGTACTCAGGGGAAGGATATGATGGGAACAAAATTCAGTTTTCTAATGCACAAGGCAGGCAGACAGGGGCTGTATTTTTCCTCTTGCCTGCATTCACAGCAGATCGGCTCTGCTTGGCCCAGCCCTGTATCTGAGTTGGCGAGGAGTGCCATCTACTGACCTACTTACTCCTAGGTCTCAGTGCTAACGAACGTTCCCCTCGAGGTCTCATTTCCAGCCAAAATAGAGAAGGGAGTTCTGAATGTAGGGGGGTGTTTGGTTTCCTTTACTAAAAGCTATTGCTTTGCCTCTGCGATTAAGTAATTTCCTTGTGTTGCCAGAAGTATTATGTTTGAAATTAGCCTGGTCACATTGGTCATCTGGTATCTTAATCTTAAAAACGAAGGAAGAAAGGCGATTCTCAGGCAAGATGCTGTTAGGAGCTCACTTCTTATACATTTTCCTAAATTCAAATGAATGTGTATTCCTTTTGAGAAGCATTTGGTCTTTTCTAGAATGCCATCCTCAGCAAGTAAAGTGCTTATTAGCAGTAGAAAATTTCATGGCTAAATGGGAACCTGGATGCTCCCTTGCTCCTAGCTCTTTTTATTTGTCTCATTTTTGTCAAAGTTCAAAAAACATTGAATGATAGGGCTGGTACCTGAACTTGGGTTTCTGAGCCCAATCAATGCTCTCTCTACAAGTTAAATTACAAAATAAATGTGGACTCATTTTAAAAATCTGTGCATTTTGGAAGTGGTAGACCTTTGAACAGAACCGTGAGACGTGTGTGTGTGTGTGTGTGTGTATGCTAAAGCAGAGTAAACTTCTTCAATATCTCCTTTTTTGGCATTTTTTTCCCTCAATGTTAGCTTCAGATTGTAACTCACTTGATAATGAGAATATAATGAAAAAGACAAATTACCTTTGCCTTTATGTTTTTATATGTCTGTAAACACTCATCAATAATTTCAGTGGTTTTCACCATTTAAAGCATAATTCTCAATTTTGAAAATTCTAATTAATCAACTGTGTTTATTAAATAATAATGTATTCTCCTTTTTATTAATTAGAAATGTAACTCCCCACCGTCTGAACAGTATGCAAAACTGCTGTTCATAACCTGAGCTATAATTGGTTCAGATCAAAGGAAAGGCACTGGGGATTTTATCCTGGGTAAACACATTATTTCTTAGAATACAGAAAATGGTCCTGGCTCTCTGATTTCTTGAGTAGGAGGATTCCAAGTTGGGAGCAGCCAGCGTGGCAGCCACCTTCACTTCCAAACCTTCCTCAATTTAGTAGACAGGAGTACTTTTTAGAATCTGAGAGGCAGGTACTAGAAAGGGTTATTTGAGTGTTTGTCTTATCCTTACT
The DNA here is from genome assembly GCF_029378745.1 of Bos indicus. Taxonomy (NCBI): domain Eukaryota; kingdom Metazoa; phylum Chordata; class Mammalia; order Artiodactyla; family Bovidae; genus Bos; species Bos indicus. The sequence continues at coordinate 24,005,726 of NC_091767.1, forward strand.
GCACTGAACACGGGTAGTCATGTTGAAACAACAGGATGAATAAGAAAAATTTCTTGCCAGAGGGGACTGTAATCTACTACAGCTCAGCTGCTGTGCATATGTGGGAGAGTGTTGTCACTAAAGAGAAGCAGCCTTGGAAGCATAGATCAATTTCCTTATCGTCACTTTTTTTTTAAAGTTCTATTGCCCTGACTCAGCATTTCGGATATAAGTAGTTTATTTTCTGAGAGAAAGTCAGATTAGAGGAGAAGAACTAAAATGTGAGGAGGAAAAATGCTCTTTGGAAAGTGATGTTATTATGCATTTCATTCATAGCGCCTTTTGTTTATGTGGCAGGTTAGCCAAGCAGTGCTAGCAATCAAACTTAACTGTTTGCTCTTTGATCCCTAGATTCTTGAAGTGAAAAGTCCAATAAAGCAAAGCAAATCAGATAAGCAAATAAAGAATGGCGAATGTGACAAGGTAGGTTTCTAGTCTGTTACCGTGAGTAACGTTGCACTGACACTCTTCTGTTTCTTTGTGTTTCCCTTGATCATTCTTGCTGGTTCTCATTTCGTTGTCTTCATCAGAAGGGCCTGAAGTTCCCAAATGACAGGCGCTTCTTTCCAGTGCTTTGTAGTTTATTTTCCAAGTCTTGTTTACGTCTCCAGTGAACAAGATAAACTTGGCCTTTTGCTATCCATGCTTGCCAAGGGATTTTGGGCACATGGAATTAGGAGGTGAGAGAGCTGTGGTGGAGGTGGAGGGTTCAGGAATCTCGGACTGAAGTGAGCAGGACATCTGATCCCAGTGCAGTGTGTTTTCCCCTCGTGTGCAGTCACGCATCCAAAATCTGACTTCAAGGGTTGTTGGGGGTTTGTCTCCTGTTGTAAGCAGGGTCCTCACATGCTTTGCAGGATCGGGGTAGGCTTGGATAATGCTTCACAAACCTTTATTTGCTTTCATTGCAAATGGCACAAAGAATACCCAGGCATTTATGCTAACAAAGACCTGAGTCTGAGCACATGAAGGGGCTCTGCCTTTTCAGGGGAACTCGACAAGCCAGATGCTGAGTTGGATAGTGACCTCTATTTTTCATAAGACCTTCTTCTGTCCTGTTACTTGCTGTTCACTGGCCATGTTAGGTATGACCAGGAGAGGTTGTTTTTTTTCCCCTTCCAATTTGCCCTAATTACATAATTAGTGATGTGCATTGATACTTCCATGTTCAAACTTGGAAACATTATAACTAAGAGAAAAAAGCCTAAGATGGAAGAATAATTGAAAAAAAGAATATGTACTGTGATAATATGCTTAAGCTCACATTTTTTCATTGAATTCCTTTTCTCTCTGTAGAGGTATGGTTGGGAGAGGGTTAATCCTGTTCACTTGGGAGCAAATAAGTTCACAAATAGCCCTATTTTGTAAAAAAGCTGCCTTGAGAAAGTACTAGTTGGCCAAAGGAGAGTTGGTCTGCAAAGGCCTTGGGCAGTGCATCCACACAGCTTAGGGTAGAAGGTAGAATGTGCGACCTCTAACCACCTCTGGTATGTTCTTACTTGTTTATCCTTTTGTTTTTGAACTGCTTCCTAAATGCTTGTCACTGGGGGCATACCATTCTCTTTCAGGCATACCTCGATGAACTGGTAGAGCTTCACAGAAGGCTGATGACGTTGAGGGAAAGACACATTCTGCAGCAGGTGAGGAGGGCTTCTGAACACCAGCCTTTCCAGAAGCCTTGAGGTCTGGTTTGTCCTGCGCTGGTGTGACAGCACCTGGAGGCACACTGGCCGCACGCTCTCTGGGCCAGTGCCACCTGCAGAGTATTTGGGGAGGGGCTTATTTCCAAGGCTACCTGGAAGTCTGCTTTGGGGCTTCCTTGGTGCCACAGACAATGGAAACGGGGCACTTGGGGAAGTGACGATGCTGCAACATACTGATCTCAAGCCATCTGATGCTGTCATGTGAGCTGACGGAGGGATGGGAGGAATGCAGAAACCTTTGGGGCCAGGCTTCTGGTTTCATGGGAAAACAGTGATAAGAACTGCAGTCAAGTGCTGTAAACATTTGTGATTCAATTTAGTAACCTTTGCCAATGCTATTCTAAGGAAAATAAATATTTTCCTCTTTTGTCTTATCTTGTTTAACATACATTCTATTATTATGAACTCAACTGTGGAATACTTTTGAGTGGGGACATTTCTATTAGTACAATTTGATGTTTTGAGAAGGAGGGTGGTTTTTAGTTTTCATATGGTTATAGTATGTGTTCCCATTGCATCAAAAATTAAAGATAAAATAATTTTTCTTTAATACTCAAAGTGAAGGTTGTGTTCTAAATTCCAGGGTAGATTTGTAGATTATTTTGCTGCTTGAATTTTTTTTAAAGACTGCTTTCAAATGACTTGATGTTAGAAGTTAATCTACCCCAGCTGTGTGTATATGTGTGTGTGTGTTTAATATTTAATGGCTGATGGTCACATTTATATTCTGTGTACATTTTTGGTTAAATCTATAAATACATACTCTCAAACTTTGCAAGTTCCCTGATTGGTTTGATAAGGTTTAAAATTCTAGAGTTTCAGACTTGAACAGAAGACTACAGACCTATAATTCTTAATTGAGGATAAGTTGCATTTCTTGCATGTCTATCTAAGTGTGCAATAGGTCAGGGAGCAGGATCTGAGCGGCTTGCTCTAAGACATATCCTAGTATATCGAGAGTATTTTTCTTCAATTTTTTTCTGTACAACTGAAAATTAGTCAGTTAGCCTGCCACTTGGCAATTATTTGGGGCCCATTGCCTGAATGGTGATGGTAAATCTATTTAGCTGATTTTCCCATTTTTTTCCTGAGCACCAGCTCTGAACCACTGTGGAAAAGCTGTCTAATAAAGCTATTATTGAACAAATTGGACCTAAATAGTGTCTCACAGGAGAGCAAGATAGATGTTTGGGCAGCGCTGGGACCCCCTTCTCACAGAAAGCCAGCCAGTGAATCGAGGATACTGTGCCATTGGGCAGGGTCTTACCATGGGGTGTCATTGGCATTCCCAATTTCACATTGCCCTTTATTTTGACCTTTGAAAGCGTTATGAGGGAAGGTGGCTTAACAGGAGAGTTTCATGGAAGTGGATTATTTTAGCATTCTAGAGGGAGAGAGTGATATCTATGAATTTTTAACCTGGCATAAAGGCACTCCAGGGCCCACAGCGTTTCAACCTAATTGCATTCCCAGGCTGGTTGAAAGCTCTCAGTCTTTGGCCTTGTGCCTTGTAATGCAGCTGAGGCTTGTGATTATGATACCATGATGCATGTCCTGTCATGGTTTACTGCTTAATTAATTCCTATTGTAAAGCATAGCACTGTTGAGCACTGACGTTATTCCCCACCTTGAGCGCTGCGCATCCTGTGGACTGCGTTCCACCGAGTCTGTCTCCTCTGCCATGCAGACCATAGCACCTGAGACAGGATTTCTAGTGAGCCCGGGAGCCTATCCCAGTTCTTTTCCTATGAAAGGGATCCTATCAGAAAATCTGGCCTGACATTTTTATTTGGCTCACAAAAAATGGTTTATCTCTTTTTTATTCTGGGATCATGCAGTGCTGGCACCCGGCATCTAGGTTAATGAACAGAAAGCATTGGATCAAGAGAGGCTGTGTTCTTAAGGCCCTTTTCCATCAGGTACAATGTAGTACAGTGGACACAGTCAAAACCAGAGATGTCAGTACCTTGGACTGACTAATAATTTCATTCTTCTTTAAACCACATGTCTAACATTTATTTGGAAAGGGAGATTGAAGACTTCTAAACTCTCTTGCAGTTCCAGCTCTGAGTCTGGGCTTGCATCCTCCTCAGGAGAAAAAAAATAACCTCTGAGGAAAACCAGGGCTTCCTTAGAGGCTGGTTCAGCAGTTTAGGTAACAGCTATTATACTCAGAATTTTCTTTAGGGAGATAGGGAATAAATGGTATGGCAGAGTGTTATAACAATGTGGAGAACTCTCCCTGAGAAGTGTTTTGCCGAAAGTGATCTTCTCCACCCTGGAGAATCTCCTGTTGTATTTTAGAATTCCTTGAAGACTGGAGCCTGATGGCCCACTTCCTAACCCCAGTAATGTTGTCACAGCCGTAGACGGGGCTTCCCTGTCCGCACAGCAGGGGCCATTCTGCAGGAAGACCTAGCTCACCCCAGCCCTGACTTCCCTCCAGACGGAAGCAAAACTTGTTCATGACTTCTCACTCAGTGAAGAGGCTGTTTGGGTGAAAAGAATCCTTTAAAAATATATATATATATGTATGTGTGTGTGTTCAGTCGCTCAGTTGTGTCTGACTTTTTGCAACTTTCTGGACTGTAGACTGCCAGGCTTCTCTGTCCATGGGATTCTCCAGGCAAGAATACTAGAGTGGGTTACCATTCTCTTCTCCAGGGGATCTTCCTAACCCAGGGATCAAACTCTTGTCTCCTGCTTTGCAGGCAGATTCTTTACTGCTGAGCCATCAGGGAAGCCTATATACATACATATGTATGTGTGTGTGTGTGTGTGTGTGTGTGTATATATATATATATATATGTAAATATGTGTAAAATCAGACTACAAATAATTTATTGCCTTTTTATAATTTTTTATGACTTTTATAACCAGGGTTGGGGGAAGAAGCCATAGACTTAAACAAGTGGATCTTACCCCTTAAAAAGAAAACAAAAAAAACCCTGCATAGTACCCCCTCCAAAGCTGATGTGGCAGGAAATAATCCATCACAAATATTTGCACAACCATCATCATCTGAAGAATGGGCTCAGCAATTTCCATGCTCTTCCTCCTTCACTACCTATAACATACCGCGTGCCCTTGGCTGCTTTCCCCCTCTGCAGTCAGTCTGCCTTTTACTGTTACTATTATTTTGGAGTTAGATTCATCATTGCAGTCTGATGCAAGGTAACGACACCAGGGTGGCAGCATGTGCATTTGCAGGTCGGGGAATCCTATGGCATGGCAGCAGGGCGTCCTTCAGGGACCAGCGGGGTGGTGTCTGTAGGCTGTGTGGCTTGTGTCATTACCATAAAGCATGTTAATGCTCTGTTTCTGATGTTCTAACTATCAGGATTCCTGGAAAGGAACCCACATTTATTTTTCTTTATGAAGTCTTTACTTAATTGAGGGTGTAGATTCATGCTCTAATAATTCAAATCATTAATGCTGTTCCCATTGGCAAATAGTCCTGAACGCCCCATCTGTTGGCACTCCTACTGCTCAAAGGCCGTCTTTGCCTCCACCTTGATGCATTCTTACCAGCTCCTGTAAAAATGCAGGGTTCATTTAGTGCGAGTGATCAGATCCCCTTCGTTTCTTTGTGTGTGTGTGGCTGCAGGCAGGGTGGGGTGTGAAGTTTGTGGAGGAGGCAGGAGAGCTGTAATCGAAGCCCCGGAACCTACAAGATAGTACAGTGCCCATGAGGTGAGGGGGTTGAATATCCTAGTGAGTAAATGTGTTTATTTGCTTTAAAACCAAGTGGCCTTTTCTAGAAGGTATTTTTATTATTCTTTCTTCTATTTATTATTTAGTAATTAGTAAGCAACTAGATTGAGTCACAGAATTTTATTTTCTTACAATGGTGAGTTACCTGTCATTTTCAAGGGAAAATGTAGGACTGTACTTCTTTACCCCCACATTGTGGTTTTAGTTTGTCGTTTAAAAAAGATTTTTTTGTTTTTGCTGTGGACCGTTTTAACACCTTTATTGGATTTACTACAATATTGCTTCTGTTTAATGTTTTGATTTCTTGGCCGTGAGTCATGTGGGATCTTAGCTCCTCGACCAGGGATTGAACCCACACTGCTTGCAGTGGAAGGCAAAACCCTAATCACTGGCCCTCCAGGGAAATCCCTTGTTGTTTCAACTACTTTCCTTCAGCTGCTATTCTCCCTGTTTTCTTTCCTCTCTCCTGCAAACTTTTATTATACTTTTTTTTTTTTTTTTTTAATTTCAAGGAGATCTTTTCTGACTTTTAGCTTCTGGCATTTTCCCTGCTTCATTTGTTTTAGTGCTGATGAAATGGCCAACAGTCAATGAGGAGCAGAGGAAAAAGCACTGGGTGTGAAAACTCATGTGTTGTATAGTTACCTCCTGGATAATTAAGGATAAGTTTATGTTTACATGGTAGTCATAATCATGTTGCCCTCATCTGTGTAGCAATTTTCAGCTTATAAAGAAGCTTCATGTTCTGTATATTATTTGATCCTCTAAACAACATTGCATGATAGGTAGAATGGGTGGCATTGTCCCCATTTTACAGTTGAGAAAATTGAGGCTCAGAGGTTCTGATGTTCTGTCCAATGCCATTCAAAGAGCAGAGTCGGGATCAGTTCAGTTCAGTTGCTCAGTCATGTCCGACTCTTTGCAACTGCCAGGCTTTCCTGTCCATCACCAACTCCTGGAGCTTGCTCAAATTCATGTCCATCGAATCGATGATGCCATCCAACCATCCCTGTCGTGCCCTTCTCCTCCTGCCTTTAGTCTTTCCCAGCATCAGGGTCTTTTCCAATGAGTCAGTTCTTCACATCAGGTGGCCAGAGTACTGGAACTTCAGCCTCAGCATCAGTCCTTCCAAAGAATATTGAGGACTGATCTCTTTAGGATTGACTGGTTGGATCTCCTTGCAGTCCAAGGGACTCTCAAGAGTCTTCTTCAACACCACAGTTCAAAAGCATTAATTCTTTGGCACTCAGCTTTCTTCATAGTCCAATTCTCACAACCATACATGACCACTGGAAAAACCATAGCTTTGTCTAAATGGACCTTTGTTGGCAAAGTAATGTCTCTGCTTTTTAATATGCTGTCGAGGTTGGTCATAGTTTTCTTCCAAGGAGCAAGTGTCTTTTAATTTCATGGCTGCAGTCACCATCTGCCATGATTTTGGAGCCCCCCAAAATAAAGTCTGTCACTGTTTCCATTGTTTCCCCATCTATTTGCCATGAAGTGATGGGACCGGATGCCATAATCTGGAGAAGGGAATGGCAAACCACTTCATTATTCTTGCCTTGAGGACCCCATGAACAGTATGAAAAGAGTCAGGATTAAATATGCCAAATTCAGGATTCTCTGTTCTGAATGCTTGGGCATTTACCTGCTGGCCAGCTCGTTGAGAAGAGGAGCCACACTCTGGGATAATTGTCATTTGCTTCTATAGCATAAATTGAAAGGCTATTTGTTTCCATCCTAAAAGAGCTCTCTGAAGGGGCTGTTTGTTGCTGTACTGAAGTTTACACATTTTCAGTTCATCTTTAGTATTTCTAATCGATGTAGCAAAAAGATAATTTACTCTGGAAAGTACTCTTGATTCAATTAATGTTAAATATATAGTAAGTATTGGATTGCCTTGAAAGGCTTGTATTTGTGGACATAGCTGTGTGTGCGTGTTTCTCTACGCATATAGATGTATGGGGGTGACTTATCCTGTAACTATTAACTAATAAAGCCAACGAGAGTTCATTTTAGATCTTTAGTGTTAATAAGGTCTAGCTTGATAAATGCTTACATGAATGTCATACTTTAACCATAATCAGAAACGCGCCTTCAGATAATCTCCTGATCCATGTAATTGAACCCTGAGTCTAGTGGTTTAAGCAAGTAAGGCTCCCTCTCTACCCCTGCATCCTGCCTCCCTGCCACCCCATATAATAATAGGCCTGGAGGTAAGTGATTCATGGTTGGTGTGGTGGCTTAAAAGATGGAACCGAGGACATAGACTCATTGCCACTCTGCTCTGCCATCTTTCATTTCGTTGATTCATCCACATTAGGGGAAGACAGATGTTGCACTTCCAGAGTTGCATCTTCTTTCCAGACAGGAAGGGAGCAGAGGGCAAAAGCTACCTGCCCATAGTCCACACCCTTCTGAAACTTTTCCTAAAAGCCCAGTGACTTTTGACAAACTGTGAATAGCAGTGTTTGCCTAGTGCTGCAAGTGGGTCTGGGAAGCCAGTGTATTGCCACTTCCAGAAAGTCAAGCTTCTGCTAGGAAAGAAGAAGGGACACATGAATAGGAGGTAGGCAGTCTGCTGTGACTGTCATGATTTTGCAAGGGGAGTAACTGGTTTTGTTATTAAACCCACAGTTACATCTGTAAAAAAAATAGTTTCAGAAGTTGAATACGGCAATAACAGCTCAGTCTGGAGTTGTGCAATTAATTGGAATGAGGTTCACTGTGCCTTTTATGTTTCTGTGGCAGTCAAATATGTCAGGAATGGGGAGCACATTTTCTATTGAGAGCCACTGACCCATAGGAAACAGTTCGCAAATTTACTGTTTTTTGAAGAAAACTAATTGTAAGAAGAAAAGGTCAAAAGTTTCCATTCTGCTGTTTTCAACTCCAGACTAGGTAATCTAAAACTTCATTGAATAAATAATAGACTGAATAATTAAAATTACTCCTCTTAGGATGATTGAGAAAGAACAGAAGCAAGTGATAGAGGATAACAGACAACTACAAATAAGCCAAATGGATTGCCAGTTGGTTTCTCTGCACAAATAGTTTTTCTTTCATCTTGATGGTGATTTTCCTCTTTCCTTCACAAAGCTTGCTGAAATTAACCTCCCTCCATTCCAATTTACTCACAACAAACATACCTAAAACCCACACTGCCCAGGCACAGTATCTATTTCTGATAAAATTATTTGTAAAATAGGAATAGAAAGACACATAACAAGATAAAAAATTCTTTCGAATCATAACCAACATCATTGTTAATGTTGAAACCTTAGAAAGTGTCCTCCTGAAAACTGGGCAAAACCAACAGTAACTCTGTCACCACTTCTGTTGATCATATTTCTGGAAGTTGGAGCCAATTCAAGGAATGAGGTATAGCTATTCCAAATGGGGAGACAAGGCATCTTTTCTTTCTGTAGATAATACTTATTACCTCCAAACGCTCAAGGCCATCCACTGAACATGACTGTTGGAATGAATATAGATTTTTATTTATTTTTTGTGGAAGCATAACAAAATGTGCAGCTAGATCAATTTTAACAAAGTGAATGCATCTTTTGTCACCAGTACCCAAATCAAGCAATGAAACAGTCCCAGCACCCCAGAAGTCTTCCTTGAGCCCCTCTATAGTCACTACCCATATCTTTAGGGAGGTGGAGATGGAAATGGTTTCCTTTTTTTTTTTGGTGGGTTTATTGCATTTTCTAAACTTTCAACAATAAGGTAATCTGAAAGAAAAATGATCATTATATTGGTATGTGTTCTGCATGTACATATTTTTATAAGGAGTTTTGTTATTCCTAGGCTGGAATTTCCTTTCATCTGTTAAGTACAGCCACTGTCCTTTGGGTCAGTAATTTTTAAAAGGGTCTTGAAATTGTATCTCCCATTAACTATCCATTCTCACTCCCACCCCTATAGTAAAATAGTCTGTTGATGACTTAAAAGTTAGGAATCAGTTTAAAGAATATGAATGATGAGAACAGGTAATCTGCTCTCATTGAGAAGTTCAAAGGGTTAATATTCCTTTGACCTACCAAATTGGCTAAGAGGTAGTTTGGTGCCATCAATAATATGGGACCTTCTTTCTATAAATGAGTCTCTTAACCCCTTGGGTTCCATATTTTACTCTCTCCCTCTCTTTTTGCATTTTGACGCCTATTGCTTATTGCCTAAACTTTCTCTTCTTCACTCCTCTAGATTGTGAACCTTATAGAAGAAACTGGACACTTTCATATCACAAACACAACATTTGATTTTGACCTTTGCTCGCTGGACAAAACCACAGTTCGTAAACTACAGAGTTACCTGGAAACATCTGGAACATCTTGAGGATACAACAACTGGATGCATCAAAGACTATTGTTTTTTTTTTTTTGGTTGTGATTTTTTTTTCCTTGTTTGTTTATATGAAAACACTCAGAATGATGCAACCAAAAGGGAAAAAAATAAAAAGCAAACAACCTTCAGCTTTATTTTTCTTTAAAGCCAGTCATCATCTCTTGATAAAGGAGAGGTTCAGCAAACCAGCCTCAGTGGACCACTCTTCTCTCCAAGGAAATCCCCGGGAAGAGTTAGCCTGGATAGCCTTGAAAACAAAGAGATCAAACACAACACGAGAAAACTTAAAGAATGTGTATGGTATCACGTGTCTCTCTCTCTGTGGTGGTTCATTCCACAGGACGAATGCATATTCAACACACTGCCTTATTACATAACTGATCTATTTATTAATCGCATACTATAGAGTCGTTGAGGGAATGACACCACAAGACATTCTAATCTCTCGGTCCCGTGGATGCTCTTTCAATGCAGCGCCCTTGCCATCCCAAGCCCAGTGACCTTACTCCGTATACCGTGCCACTCTCCAGCAACTTTTTCCAAGTCCCTTAACTCGTTGCAGTCTGTATTTTCCACCTTTTTTTCCAGTTCCAGGACACAAACGATCAACTGGGGGGACCAAATAGCCACCCTGATTTTCTTCTTTGTGGTCTTTTTTTCCTGAACGTTACAGTCCTTGGCTGTATCCATATAATGAATGATCTTGGACCATGGTAGTAAATGCACCAAATAGGATCATATGAATTGCTGTCTAGCCTTAGTCAATAAACCTGTAGGACTTTTAAACAAACGTGTACCTGTAAACGTCCTGCATCCTACATTGTTGAGCTGTCATCAACATCCTTGTGTCTGTTTCACTGTTATGATATTAGATAAATATGGAAGTGAATGCATTCCACAGGATCATCATTTAAAAAAAAAAAAAGAAGGAATTCTGATTCTGTTTTCTAAAGAAATGTTGTAGAAATTCTTAATTTGGGTCTATTTATTAGTAAGAGGTTCAGCTTTCTTCAGCTGCCAGTGTGTTACCCATCTTTACCACCAAACCTGGAGTAAGAGATCTTTGTTTGTTCTCATATGATCCTCTTAGCCTCTTTTATATTTGAAAAATTAAAATCTTTCTTTGGGGGAAAACTCTTGATTATTCTGCCATAACAGATTATGTATTAACTTGTAGATTCAGTGGTTCGATACCTATTTAGTCACTTGCTTATGTTTCCAGAAGGATTTCTTGTATTGGTGACAATAAAGACGGTTGACAATAAAGATGGTTGGGGAGGGGGGATATTTTTGTTCTTGATGTACCCTGTTTTGAAACTAGAAATCTGTCCTGTGGCATGCAAAAGAAAGCAAATTATTTTTAAAAGAAAAAAAAAAAACCCAAAGTACTTTTGGTGTCATTATTCCATCTTCTCCAAAAGTGGAGACATGCAAAATACGAGCAGCTCAGCACCAAGGTTTTGTACTAGGAATTCAACTGAAAAGAAAAGAAAACGAAGAAATACTTCTGGATCCAAAGGTTCGTTCACTGGATCAGCCTTAAGAAAGTCTCTATGTGTGCTAATAGACCAGTATCTCCCTTGTTGATTCCCACGCCAGATGCTGTCTTTTCATACAGAGATTAACTAGGGTCTGTACAGAAAATGGTCTTTCCAGACCCATTCTTTTGGGCAGGAATGTAAATGCAGATTGATAATGGAGTTATTTCTGCATTTTAAAAAGGGGATTTTTTTTTTTTACATTGTTTTTTTTCTATCCAAAGACACTATTTTTTTCCTTAAAAAAAAATTATAATACAGCCATGCTCCTTGTAAATTACTTCTCAAAAGCATCCTCTCTGAGGACAAATGTACTTTTTCAATAATGTTATGACTCTTACGATTGGCAGGACCATCCTTGAAGCATTTGTTTCGTAGTCCACTTCTCACTGTTTAATTACAGAGGAACTTTGAGTCATTTTGAACATCAGGTGACTGATGAATTGCATGGTTTTAGTTGTGTTTTTTTTTTTTTTTTTTTAACTTTACAGGTGAAAGGGGCGGACAATGCTTATATGGAATTGTTTGCGACATTTAAAACTCTTGAAATTTTTCTAAATGTTAATTCACACATTCTAATTAAGCCAGAAATGTATGTACCTTAACTAAAATATCTGTGCAGTTTAACTAGAAATGTATATATGTAGTATGGGCCATTTTTATTTTTGTGTTTAAATTGTGTGACCAAAACTGTGATTTGGCAATGTAAAGATGTTTTTGTTCCCTAGGTTACTGACCAAGAAACTGGTTAATGTAAGAAGTAAGCAGACAAAAAGGATAGTAAGAAGGGAAGCTATTACAGTGATAAACTTTAGGCCTAAAATTTAGGTAATAAAGCAAATGTCTTAGAATATTGTCTGGAATGGATAAAATTCAGGAAAATTTAACCCTTCACTGAGACAGAAAAATGAGTTTTCCATGAAATTCCAATAGAATAAGAGTCATATTATTAATTTTTTTTAAGAAGTTGAACTCTTTGCTCTCATCTGATTTTTAAATGCAGAAATGATAAACCCCCTTTCAATTAAATTCTAATAGTTATACTTAGAAACCCACTGAGTTCTGCCACACTTATGTACACTCACCTTTGAAACCTATTAAGATATTTTTGACATGTGTGTTTTAACAGTGGCTTCAGTTTTTTTTAAGCATGAAGGGAAAATGGCAGGGTTTAATTTCTTTTGTGTGTGTGTGTGTGTATGTATATATATATATATGATAGATGTTTCCAATAAAATTAATTGGGTGAGTGTGAATATAGTTTAAGCCAACCAGAGTATAATAAACTTTAAATTTTCCCTCAGCAATTCAAAGGAAAAAACAATTTATGTACAGTACTTCCTCCCCTCCCCTTATCAATTAGCATTTGCCTCTGGTTTTGCAGCTGGATATTTAGAAAAAGATATGCTTAGTTTATAGCAGGCATGTTAGCAACAAAAATGCGTGCAGCTATTTTGTTTCTTCACTGTAATCCACCTGTCTTTATGTAGACAAAAAGATATGTCTATATATGCTTGCATATTGTGTCAAAGTAGGGGAGGACATAAAAACTTAAGATCAAGAGACAAAATCTCTAGGAGAAAAAATTCCTAGGAGAGCGTCCCAAACATTTTTAAATTGCAAAGCAAATTGCTGTAATCTGAATAATTACCCACCTGTTTTGTGGGAAGAACCAATAAAATTGGTTTTCTTCCACTAAACACGTCTTCTACCAAAAATGTTTCTGCTGGTAACTTTTACAGACCCAGCTACTCTTTTAAAAAAAAAGTTTCAGCTTGCATACCATCCCACATACTATTTAGAGCCCCACACGTGTGAATAAGTTGACATACTTGTATTTGAGAGAGACTTTATTCTTAAAATGTTTTAGGTGTCCCTAGGTAACGGAGTTGGATGTTTCGTGTTGGAAATGGCCCGTGTTGCTATTGGATGGTGTGTGTTCATTTTTCTCACTGTGGAGGTGATCTGCTCTGGAGTAGTTCGCTGTATGCTTGTTACTTTCCACCCTTAGCACTTTTGTGTACTAATGCTGTGTACTCCATACGTACACATACCTTAAAATCTTGCTTTGGACTGTTGCTCTAAAGCTATGAGTATAATGTACAGACTACTACAACTGCAATGAATGTTGAGGAGTCGATTCCCATGGTTTAGTCGAGTCTTGGACTGGAAGTCTACATCTTTTGACCTCTTGTTTTCTATGATACTTTTTTATTATGTAGGCACTGCCATCCTTGAATATCCCTTGTAAAGATGCATTGAAGAAGTCAAAGGAAGACAAAGCCACCACTGTCTGTAAACTGTAAATATGTATTTTGGCACTTGAACTCCGGTATTCTGAAAGTAGAGTTATGATGGAAATGCTGACAGATCCCTAACGGTGGCTACAGCTACCATGCAGTGCAAAAATAAATTAAGTAATTGTATTCTTGAGATTAACAGTGCAAGGCCAGTACGTTTTATAAATCTGTCAGTATCTTTTTTGAATGGAGTGTGTATGTGTAGTAATGTTGAAAGATACACTGTGTATGGTGTGTAGATGCTACTATGTGAACTACAAGGCATTCGTTAAGATGTATTTCCCGTCTCTAAAACCCATGTTGAAATGTAAGTACAGATGGACAGAAATAGGTGTTTTACTTAAATTCATATCAAATTTGTTGTGGCTCCATTTTCTTTTCAGCGTACAGTCTTCCTGATTAAGAGTCATTTGACCAAGATTTGGTTTCCCTTTGCATACAAGAAAAATGAGCCCCCAGCCTTTCTCAAGAAGTGATGCTGGTCTTAAGGAATGGTGAGAGGAGAAACGGCTGGGGACACAGTTTTGCTCCATTCATCTCTGAGTCCCCAGGGTCTAGCACCATATTCTGTGTCCTAAAACCAGTACATTTTTTAAGCTTTGCAAAGATTGGGCAAGAAATGGTAGGGTACATTCTTGGAATAAACCAGGTTACTTGTGCATGGTATTTTTTTCTTTTTCCCATTTTTTCTCTGGGAGGTTCTGTTTACAAACTTAACAAAGGTCTTGCATTTACTCTAGTGGCAAGAAATGCTACCTTGTTTAGACAGGAAGGAGAAAGACTATATCAACAGAGAGGAGAGAATACTTTTGGTTTCGCAAGGAACCAAGGGATTGGATGTAATGCTCTATGTAATGCTGCTTAAAAGTAGAGAGAGGTCAGATTTGAGAAACCTTATCTTCAGGTGACAAGCCCTTGAGGGGACGATAGTGGACTGCTTTGTATCTTATCAACTAGCAACTGGTTTTAGGTGTGGAAGCCTCAGTCCCAGATGGGCTCATCTGACAGCTAAGCTTTCTAATGACCATGCTGGAAGTGGACTATCTTTTCCCCTTGTTTCAGCCTAGATATTCATTTGTTTATTTTAAAATAATGGCTTTGCATTTTCTCCAACATGGAGAAAGTCAGAGTAAGCATCCTGGGCTTGCTGAAGACAGGATGTCGTCTCCCAAGTGCTCTCACATGGGAAGTGCACTGAACCTCAGTCTCCCCCCAAACCTCCCCACTCTCCCCCTCCACCACCCCATGCCATATGCAGAATCGCACTCCCACTTGGATACCCAGGGAGTCCTGGAGAGAGAGATGGCAGCTGAAGCGAGACCTGATGCCCAGACCTCTCTGCTTGGCAATTTGGGGATACGGTGTCCAAAACGAATGGACTCATTTGTTCTGATTAGTGGAGTAACTAAGGGTATTTTATGGGTTCCCTTGCTCAGAATACCACCCAACTAGAAAAGCCTGAGCACATTTCAATGCTTCTGCTTTCTCCACCCGGTAATAGTATCCACACCTTCCTGTTTATGTGGCCTCTTCCTCTTGGAGGCATTTCCAGTCTTTTCCAGAGGTTGTTAACTTGCCCTGGGCTGTCGGCGCAGCCTCTTGGTCTTAATTTCCCCTTAATTAGAGAAGGGTAACCAGTGTGGTTCCCAAGCGCTAGGGAGAGACATACAAGGCACAAACGAGAAAACACTCCATTAATTATAACTGGGCCCTATAGCCGTACAAAAATAATCTACTGCTGGAATGAGAAGGCTCCCGAGTCCACGCTGATAATAACTCAGGGCGTTGGGATCATGTGCACGGAAGAGGTGGCCACAGGGAACAGGGAGATGGTGGTGCGTGAAGGCAAAGCAATTTGCTCCTTCTGCCTGGTAACACGTCTCCCAGCACATGTGGCCCCCACTGCGGAGCTCTGAAGTTTCAAAAGGGTAGAAAAGGATAAATCCAGGCCATTAAAAGAAAATAATCAAAGCTATTGAAAAGATAAAACAAATGAGTCGCACTAAAAGGGCCGTCTGTGCAAGTAATAAGGCTGAAATACTGATACCGATTTCCTAGCTGAACAGCATTCCTCACACATGTGGTTTGTGTATCCGTGTCTGGGTGGGTGGTCTGGGGAGAAGTGCTAAATGCAGCAAGCTGGCTTAGTTTTTGAGCAGCGGAGGGAAGCTTTGGGACAGGCTCAGCCCCTGGCATCTATAGCCCCTGCAACATAAAGAGGCTTTCCTTTTGCTTTGTTCCAGGAGAGAAAGTTTTAACTTAGCTTATTCATTTAAATATGAGTCTCTGTTCTGCACAGAATCAAAGGGTAGGAGGTTTGTGTGTGTGTGTGTGTGTGCGGGTGTTTTAAAGCACCTCCTTGTCCTGTGTCCCAGGTCTAGGGGATGGGATGTATGGCATGGAGTGTAGTAACTCTCCATTTGTTCTAATTTATCCCCTGAGTGCTAGGCAACTATACACGTTTCTTTGGAAAGAGATGCTATTTTAAATAATACCTCAGCCTAGATAGGACACGAAAGAGTATTAAAAGCACATGTTATGAATATAGTCCACGAACAAAAGCCAAAGGCAGATGGACGCCCCCCAGAGGCCCATATATATTAATGACAAAGGAAGTACACTCAGTTCAAAGGGGGAGACTTGTATGGGACACTTCTACTCAGAAAATAGGTGCCCATCAATTCATGGCTTTTGACAGATGTGCATCTTTGTCTGAAGACAGGTTGCTTCGTGAATATTCCTCAGAATTGATGACTGTTGTGGTCTTTATTTTGAATATCCATCACTGGGGGAATAGATCATTGTTTTCCACATTATAATGTATGCCTGTTTACAGGTTTATTTCCTATCCACCCTCCGCCCCGCCCCCCCCCCCCAACTGAAATGAAAGCCTGATGAAGACAAAGGCTTTGTGTTGTTACACTGCTGGATCCAGGACCTAGAACAATTCCTGGACAAACTAGGTACCTATATTTGTTGAGTGAAAATGTGGGAGTATTTTGTAAAACATTGACCTCTTTTGACATTTTATGAAAAAAGTTTTTGTGTTAAAGCGAGTTTGGGAAAACTGCCCAGTATCTGACCCTCTTGGAAATTCATCACTCACTCCTCTAGTAAATCTCTGGGAAGCCATATATTCTGCCAACAACCACCAAACTGGTTTAACTTGAACACTATTTCTTATGTTGTATGTAACAACAGGAGTTGCAGAAGACAGTAACAGATGTTTTGCTTTAAAGTTCCTTGATCAACATAATTTTACACTATATTTCATTCAAGGCTTACAACCTAAAGTTGGGATGCTGCAGGTTCACAGAAGGACAGTAGAGCTGTTAATATCCCCAGAAATTGTTTTCTGGGTTAGGTGACCACTTGCCATCCAAAGTGGAACATTAGAGAATTATCCCAGGACAATGTGAGTAAAGTGGGTTGTTTTTGGCAAACTAGGATATGTGGCAGGGCATCGTATTTCCAAGGAATGCACTATTGGACATGGAGAACTGAAAATTTACCCTCAGGTTTCTGCTTCTACCCTCAGATTTCTGCCTGTACATGATAAACAGTGGTTGGGTTATATATGGGAACAAGAGCATCCACCTCAAGGTAGGGGCAAGCCCTTAGGATCCAGGTTGGAAAGGGCATTTTCAAAGTTACTGAAGATCTACAGGTGTTGAAGTGGCCCCTGGGCCATCCCTCATCATCAACACTGCCCCCCGACCCACCCCCACCGGAGCCTATCATCTGAATAGGTGAATAGGCTATAGATGATCAGTCCTTTCTACAATACATGCACCATACAGGTATGTGTATGGATCCAACAGGTTGGGTCCCTGGCCCTGTTCCCAGACCCTATTGCATGTTGAGGTTGTGGTGTTTTTCCACACAGGATATCTTCCACCTTTGCACCAAATGTCACCTCTTCATTGCCACCTGCTGAGTCACTCTGGCTCCTGCTGCTGCTTCGGGGGGTTGACACCCTCTCCCTGCTTATTGTTGGAGTGTGTTCTGGAATTTCGCTGCTCTTTACTCTGCCTTCATGCCCTGCCATGTGATATCCTTTGATGTTTTAGTGCTTCTAGGTTGCACAGGTATAATTCCTAGTAGAGACGGAACAAAGACTCCAAAAATGTTGAGTGAATGAATGACTGTAAATAAACCTCTTGGCTTGCAAGGGGGTTGCTACATTGTCACTCTCTACTGCCTCCTTCTCCAAAATTCCCTTATTCTGCTACTGTTTTAAAGGTAGGGTATTATGGGGACACAAACCACAGATGCTGGGGTCAGAAAGGCTTGGTTTTGAATCCCAGAACTGCCACTCCTAGTCCTTAAACCCTTAACCTTTCTTGTCACTTGGTTTTCTCATCTGTGAGATGGGAATAAAAATGTACGTCTGTTTTAAGGTTGTTACAGAGACGAGATACTTGTAAGAGCACTTTGCATGCAACAGAGTGGTTTTTACGGTGCTTCTGCAGCTGGAGTCTGATGAGAGCCTCTGATTCGCTCTTGTGGTTGAGAATTTTGCCAACACATAGCAGGACCTTGTTGCTGTTTGCTGGTCAGCCTCAAGTGTCTTTATTCTGGTTGTCCACCTATTGTGATGTGCCCGTGGTTCAAACAGCCATGAGCATTGGCCATCCTCATGTGCACTTTCTTGCAAAACAGTTATCAGTTACACAACTGACTGCTGCTTTGGTAGCTGTTTCCAGCTTGGAAAAGAAAAGCAGGCAGAGGTAATGGGATAGTGTTCAGGTTTCTAGTTGGCCTCAGGGCTGGGTCACCTTAAACTGAATTGAGCACATTTTCTCTTGGTGAGCTTGTTTGGTGGAGATAATGTTGGTGAAGCTGAGGTCATAGGTTCAACCCCTTTCCGAGCCCATTTGGTTTTCCCACTTGTATGGCTACAAACTTTCCAGTCTTAGGAAGTTCAGGGTCTTTGAAGGACAGAGAGAGAGCCTGTCCTTTCAAACATGACTTCATAACATCTTCTGAAGGGGGATTATTGTACATTGTTATCATCATTGCCATCTTAAGGCACCCGTGGCTTAAGCCTCTCAATAATATTGGCAATTTTACCTGGAATAAACCAAGGTTGTGACCTTAGTTAGACAGTCATTCTACTCAGTTATCATATAGACCTTAGGATGATATTACTCCTTTTGTTTTTGAAAGCAGATATGTATACTATGTTGAACTGTTATCTTCTAATCCTGTGATCTGATTTATAGCAAGTATCTCTGTAACTCTTATTTCAGTATTGTACTCTTCAAAGCCATACCACAGTTTTGATGGCGTGTGCTTGGCCATATTGCTTTGTAGAGGACCCCCGTATAGCCCTTTGCTATGTTGCAAGACAAAGAAATGCCCACTTTAGTGACTACTATTCCCTATTTTCTTTTTTCTCTTAATTATGTGATGTGTTAATTTTCTATTGCTGCTATAATAAATTATGACAAACTTAGTTGCTTAAAACAGTGCAAACATAGAATCTGTGTGCAGTGCAGGAGACGTAGGAGATGCGGGTTCGTTCCCTGGGTTGGGAAGACCCCCTGGAGAGGAGGAAATGGCAACCCACTCCAATATTCTTGCCTGGAGAATCCCATGGACACAGGAGCCTGGTGGCCTATGGTCCAAGGGGCTGCAAAGAGTCAGACACAACTGAAGCGACTGAGCACAGGCTAAACTCAGAATGTCGGCTGCTGCTGCTGCTAAGTCGCTTCAGTCGTGTCTGACTCTGTACGACCCCATAGACGGCAGCCCACCAGGCTCCCCCATCCATGGGATTTTCCAGGCAAGAGTACTGGAGTGGGGCGCCATTGCCTTTTCCCAGAATGTCGGCAGGGCTGCACAAAGTCTTCCAGAGACTCCAGGGGAGAATCAGTTTCCTTGCCTTTCTCCAGTTTCTAGAGACTGCCTGCATTTCTTGGCTCACGGTCCCCTCCTCCATCTTCAACGTCAGCAGTGTAGCTTTATAAAGCATCTCCCTGACTTTTACCTTCTGCCTCCTCCTTCCATCTTTTACGAACTCTTGTAATTACCTTTGGACAATCCAGAGAATCCAGGATAATTTCCCCATCTCAAGATTCTTTACTAATCATAATCAAACTTGCCCCTTTACCACGTAAGGTAATATATTCACAGGTTTTAGCTATTAGGATATGGTCATCTTTGGGGGCAATTACTGTGTCCACCACAGTGGGAAGATGCCAGTATTGAAATCCCCATCCTTCTGGAAGTTTAAGGAAATAAACTTCTACTTAGGTAACTATGTAGAATTTGTCCATCCACGTTAAAAATGAAAGTAAATTTGCCTCCAGTTCTAATAGTTCACGGCATCATACTTTGTGACAACTGTGGTAGCAATTTTTGAAAAATCCACAGTGAACCATCTTGAAAGGTTATTTAAGGTTCTGGCTGTGGTGATGGAAATTCAGTCTGTCATTCAACATATATTTATTGAGTATCTACCATGTGCCAACCAGTCTCCTGAGGAGCTTGTGAAAATGTAACCGTGATGGCTACAGAATTTCCCTCCCACTTTGCTGGGACAGAGACTCTTTCCTCCTGAGCTACAATGTCATCATGTGGTTAGGATTTGTTTGAAGCAATATGGAAATCCTTAACTGGCAGACAGACCAAACAGCCTCTCTGGGCTCCCAGCCTTCTCACTCCCATTGCTGATGGCAAACTTCTTAATCTGATCTGAGTTTCACAACCTTTTTAAAGAATGGCCTAAAGTAAATTTGTTGTTGTTCAGTTGCTAAGTATTGTCTAACTCTTTGTGACCCTGTGGACTGCAGCACACCAGGCTTCCCTGTCCTTCTCTGTCTTCCTGAGTTTGCTCAAACTCATGTCCATTGAGTCAGTGATGCCATCCAACCATCTCATCAACTGTTACCCCTTCTCCTCATGCCCTCACTCTTTCCCAGCATCGGAATACATAGTTCAAACAGCGCACAGGGAGCAGTCTGGGGCGCTGACAGAACAAAGGAACCAGCCCTGCAGCGCCACCAAGTCAGTGTGTAGTTGCTCCTCGCTGCTCCGTTTTGTTTAATAAAGATGAGAACCTGATGACGTCAGCATCATCCTACACCATCTACCCCAGTGATTCCCATATGCTGAGCTGTGGTCTGGTTTTATCAGCATCACCCAGGGAGCTTTTACAAGCCATTCCTTTTCCAGAGGCTCTGCTTTAATTCATTTGCCCGAAGCCTTGGATCTCAGTAATTTCAAATGCTCCCTAGATTATTCTAATGTGCAGCCAGGATAGGAGTGTAAAAAATTAAAGTCCTGGTTCCCACTGCCAGAGATTGTGATTTAATAAGCCTAGAATAGGGGCCACAGATCCTGATTGTTAAAGTTTCTAACAGGCCACCAGGTTTGGAGGTTACAATCCTAGCAACAATCTTCTGGTTGTTCAGCTATCAGGATTCTGTTTCCCAGGGATCCCCAATGCTCATCACGGACTTGTTCTGGGTACAGATTTCTGGAATGCTTGTCTACCCCAGCCTCTGGGGGCTGCAGCTAAAAAGCTATGGGTTTAACAAGTTCTCTAGGTGACTCTTAACCTGGAAATTGTAGGAAACACTGTAGAGCTACTTAGGATCCTGAGCCCAAGAACTTAAAGTTGTGCCTTTACTTCCACTGATTTGTAATCTAGCCCACAAATCCACTCTCAGTTCCCTGCATTTGGGTGATGTGCCCTTGTGGCCAGTATTCCTGGTCTTGGTTTGGTGGCATACCAAGGATGGGGCATTGCACGAGTAGCATGGGCCAGTTTGCTTAACTGATTCTCCTTGGATTTTCTGCTCTGTCGAGGGCTGTCTGGACAGTGATGTATCATTTCCTTGTTAGGTCATCTGATCGGTTCACAGCAAGAAAGAGGGAGGGATGTCCTACAGTAGGGATTCCCAGCCTCTGGGGTCTAATGCCTGGTGATCTGAGGTGGAGCTGATATAATAATAATAGAAATGATGTAAAAATCATAGAAATAAAGTGCACAGGGAATGTAACACACTCGAATCATCCAGAAACCATCCCTCTTCCACCCCTTGGGTCTGTGGAAAACTGCCTTCTGCAAAAGCAGTCCCTGGTTCCAAAAAGGTTGGGGACCACCACTCTAAAGTACCACACACAGGAATGAGGGAGATCATATCTGGGTGTAAATAAAGCAGAGGTACTTAAGAAGGCACCAGTCAGATTTCCTCTGATGGAGACAGCGTGCTGACCCTGAAATACTGAATGTTTCCTGATTGTTTTCGTGCATCAGGTAGACATTTTCAGTTTCTTTTATACGATCCAATTTGTTAGCAATTCTAGCATAAGAAGATCACTGTTTATTCTTGTTTTAGTTTTGCCTTTCAGTAAATGGATTATTTCCTCGTGTCTTTAACTCGGTCACCAAGGTGGAAAAATTGTTTGCCTGAAATTATGTAGCTTTCTCCTTTGTAACTATGTTAGCCTCAATAGGGTCTATGGTATGGATGTTCAGGCTCCAGAATTTTTGTATAGAATCATCCAATCCTCCTCAAAGGTGTTTTCCCAGCATATTTACATAGTTGAGTCCCCAGCCCACTGATGGTGTCCTCATACCTCACCAACTTATAAAAACTCAAAAGTCACTTGCTGTATGGAATCTCCACAGATTTGACTACAGTGTTGACTTACGACCTAAAGGAATAGCGATGTCAACTTAGGTTTTGGATGTTTTCTGCGGACAAAAGATGATGGTGATTCCAAGTTGACTGAGGAGGAGTAGTATTTTTTTTTTTTTCCAAGTCATCCTACTTTCATAGAATTCAAAGTTTTTCTCCAAGGGTCATTATTGGTCATTATTGATCTTGCTTTGAAATCCCTCAGAACAATAAGTTTATTTGTATGGAAGCAAAATTTTTGACAAACTAAGTCATTAATTTTTCTCTTTCTTCAAAATGGAAGGCATCCAGAAGATAAGATGCCACTGATTTAAAGGTGTCAGGTATGTGTATTCAGTAGCGTGATAGAAATTATAATTTAGCCAATAAATAATTGTTCATCCTCCCAGAAGGTCCACCCCTGGTTATTTCATTGGCTGCTGACTGAGGGATTTTCCAGACTCTGAGTAACTTGGAGGATAAGCCCTGAGCCTTAGAGCTAGATGGAATACCAGGCAAGAAAAACAGAAGTTGCAGGCAGGGCAATGTGTGATATGAGGGAGTCACCATAGGGCCAGATATGGGGGTTTGCATGGAGCTGCACAGAGAACCCAGGAGGCATGGAACGCCTGGTACAGGAGGGCATTCCAGGAAGACAGCCCACTATGGACAAAGGGGAAAATACTGAGGACAATTACATCTAATTCAATTTGACTCGAAGATAGGCTACAGATGGGGGAAAGCAAGAGATAAAACTGGAAAAGTAGGCAAAGGCCACATGCTGGCCATCCTTGTTGCCAGACTAACACACTTGGGCTTCACCTGCCAGATAAATGGGCCGCTGTAGTGGGTAGGAGTATCAAGGCCAGCTTTGCATTATTAGGTAGGGTCCCCTACTCTTCCCCTCTACAATATACTCAACAGTATACTATTAAGTATCCTCTGACCCCAAACTTGTGTGTTCTCATGGTACCCTTAGCATGAACCTCTGCAACATGCATCTCCTGTTTTTGCTACCCTTGTATTAGTTATCTGTTGCCACATAACAAATTACCCCTACATTTAGCAGCTTAAAACACCACATATTTTTTAATCTCACAGTTACTGTGGAGTCTAGGCCTGATTTAGTTGGGTCCTCTGGCTCAGGGCCCCTCCAAGAGCTGCAGTCAAGCTGCTGGCTGGCTAGGCTATAGTCATCTCAAGGCTCCAGTTTGGCACGATGTGCTTCCAAGTTCATTTAGTGGTTGTTGGCAGGATTCAACAATTCCTCACAGGCTGTTGGACTGTGGGCCTCAGTTCCTTGTTGGCTGTTGGCTGGAGGACGCTCTCGGTTTCTTGCTGTGTGAGCTTCTCCAGCTGACAGCTTGCAGAGAGAAGCCAGCAAGCCGAGAGTCTGCTAGCAAGATGGAAGTCATAATTTTATAATCTAATCATGGAAGTGACACCCATTACCTTTTTCTATAGTCTATTCATGAGAAGCAAGTCACTAGGTCCAATTGACACTTGAGGAGAGATTCCTTCTGTTGTCACGTCAATAAAAGGAATCTGGAGCTGCCAGCTGGGTGAGTCCTCATTTGGGGCACTAACCTTCCTCTCAGATGGAGCTTGGTAGTGGATAAGGAGCAATGTTATTTCTTGATTGGAAAGAGCTGTGAAGTTGAAGGCACTTCCTAATATCCCAGACCCCTGGACAGACTCAAGGAAACAGAGAAGGAATTTTTGTTCCTTAGCTGGTCTCCATCCTCCTCCCCTGAGAGCAAATGTGGCAAAACTCTGAAGCCTGCACAGGGGAAACAGAGAAAGAAAAGATAAATATATTAGAAGGTGTCAGCTTGGATTTCCGTAGACTGCCTGTTTATGCTTCACCAACTCAACTTTCTGCTTTCTAAGTCATGGCCATTTGTCTTTCCTTCTGGAATGTTTTTAGTAGTTGGAAAGCAGCCCACCTCCCAGCTTGACTTGTGGAACTCACATCCCATCTCTGTGTATTCCTGGGCAGAACTAACATGACAGATTCTGCTCCGGGTTTCTCTCTTGTTATCAAGGAGGTTCCATTCTACTAGTTATATATTTTGTTTTACAAACTTTCCATTAGGATTTTGACTTTCTTCTCAAATGTGATTAACTTCTACGGCCCCCAACCAAATTTCTCAAATGGTCACCATCATTTTCACGGAGGTGGATGTAATTGGCTGGCCTGGACAAGACAACCAGTATCCAATATTTTCCTAGGAAAATCTAAAATTTCTTTTCCAGTGACATTAATTTTTTACTAAACATCTATCGAATGTCAACAAAGATCCATCTAGTCAAGGCTATGGTTTTTCCAGTAGTCATGTATGGATGTGAGAGTTGGACTATAAAGAAAGCTGAGTGCCAAAGAATTGATGCTTTTGAACTGTGGTGTTGGAGAAGACTCTTGAGAGTCTCTTGGACTGTAAGGAGATCCAACCAGTCCATCCTAAATGAAATCAGTCCTGGGTGTTCATTAGAAGGACTGATGTTGAAGCTGAAACTCCAGTACTTTGGCCACCTGATGCAAAGAGCTGACTCATTTGAAAGACCCTGATGCTGGAAAAGATTGAGGGCAGGAGGAGAAGGGAATGACAGAGGATGAGATGGTTGGATGGCATCACCGACTCAATGGACATGAGTTTGGGTAAACTCCAGGAGTTGGTGATGGATAGGGAGGCCTGGCATGCTGTGGTTCATGGGGTTGCAAACAGACATGACTGAGCAACTGAACTGGACTGAACCCCCAGTTTAGTGATCCTGGCAAAAATGTTTCCCACAGAGGCATGTTGACCTTGGGGAGGGAGGTTGATAAGCCCTACTACTATTTGTGTAGCTCTGTCATGTACTGGCTCAATGACCTAGACAAGTTAAAATCAGTCACCCTAAACTCTTTCTCATCTCAACTGTAAAATGGAGGGAAGAAGAATATCTTAATTTATTCAGGAATGTTTCATTCAGAACACTGTTCTAGACTGCGAGCGTTCAGAAGGGAACAAAAAATTCTCCCCTCTTGCAGCTACATTCTAGTTGAATGATTTTGTACTGAGAAGCAGCAACTTAGAGCTTGCTCAAGAGGTATGCTGAGAATAAGTGCTTCTCAATGGATTAGGCCGCAACCAGAAATGCAAAGTGAATCCACAGAAAGAATGGAAATCTGAGAAGGGCACCCCGGCTGCTCCCCTCTGGTCTGAGTGGCAGTCCTGGGGAGCTGGGGAGGAGAAGATTCCAGTTTGCCCTGTGAGTGGCTTTTACAAGCAGGGACTCAAGGGTGTCTTGGGAGCTTGGTCCTGTTGGAAGTGAATATCCTGAGATGTTCATTAAAGTGAATTGAAAGCTCTGTAACACAGGGAGCCCAGCCTGGTGCTCTGTGATGACCTAGAGGGGTGGCATGGGAGCAGGAGGGAGGCTCGAGAGAGAGAGGACCTATATATAATTATGACTGATTCATGTTTTTGTATGGTGGAAACCAACATAACATTGTAAAACAATTATCCTCCAATTAAAACAAAAAAACTGTGGTCCCAAACCCCACAATGTGCCTTGATGGAGGCACTTGTCTGAAATCTAGGAAGGTGGGTAATGGGGCTCTTCTTCTCTGTGCAGAGAGTAAAAAGGATCCATAAGGCAGACAGTTGAGTTCTTTCCAGGCCATTTTGCCTCTTATAATGGCATTGACATCAGAGGGGGTTGGACTAACTTGGGTGTTTTACCACAAGTGCGGTGCCTTAATGTCAAAGAGAGCAAGCCCGGGCTCTCCCGGGTTTCCTCTGTTCATTTTTGCCTTCCTGGCCTCATGTCTGTATTCCTTGGATTTCCCTCACATCTATTCTTGCGGCTCTCTCTTCCCTCTTACTCACTGTTTTCTTTCACGTGCTTTCTTTCCACACATTGGTAGTTGCTGTAGTATTACTTCAGCCCGAGGGCAGAGAAGTGTAGGAGGCTTTGTGTATCTGTCCTGGAGAAGGAGTGCAGTCTCCTGAAGGAGTCTGAGTGTGGAGCAAGAGGTTGATAGTAATTTAGGAAGCCGGAATTTGCCTTCAAAGCTTTGGGAAGGTTGAGAGCGGGCTATTTATAATCCATCAGGGGATTAAAAAGAAAATAGGCAGGTTCAGGGATATTGCTATAGATCACCTAGACAAGATGAAAAGATAGAGCAGCTCAGGAAATGTGTTTACAGATAAGAGGCAAGTTTAAAAAGCTGGGCCACAATCATGGGGACTTTGACCGATTGCCCCTACTAAATAATGTATAAATGAATGTTATTCCACAACTAATGATATTGATTGGCAAAACAGCAGTGGACAAATGGAGGCAAAAGCAGAAGACTTAGCAATAAATCTCTGCAGTCCAGGCCCTGCTGGGGCACCCACGGTCCTGACCTTTCTCTTTGTCCTCCAACTAGACCACTTTCAGGCAGCTTTGGGGGCAACTGACTCTTCATTTGGTGGGTCATTCTTTATGGCCACACATTTGAGTACCTCCTGTGTCAGGTTGGATATATTTAGAAGAAAAGATGCGGCCTCAGCTCTGAAGGACCTCATGAGAGAGAGACAGGAAACAAACCCAGCTAATCAAACCATGATAATGAATTTTGTAGCAACGCAGACAAAATGTAGTGAAAATCCAGGAGGCACAGCAGTCTGAAAAGTATCTCAGAACCAGGACCTGGTGTTTTGACTGGGTTGAAAGAGCCTTGAGAAATTCCTGCAGGGTGGAGAACTCACCTTCCCGCTTTCATAATGAGGATTAAACATAAGAATCAAGAGGTGACATATATTTGAAGTTCCCTGAGAAACTACAAGGGAGCCTAAAGTGAATTCGGTCCTCACCATTTCTTTCCCCAACCCTTAACATAAGCATTTTCTTAAAAATTCCTCAAGATAAGAAGATTCAAGTGGGTCAGTCAGCTAGTTTGTTCTTTTATTTGTAAGATGGAGAGAAATGGGGCAGAATTTGGGAGCAGATTTTTCTGCAGTTGATAAAAACATTGTTAATGGAGACTTTTGGATTAAAGTTGGATTGAGAATGCAGGTTGCCTCAATGTCAGTACTTTTAAGGCCATTAAATACAAAGATAGTAGGAAGAGGTTTGGAAGATGGCAAGGAGAACTCTATCCCACAAACACACCCTCCCGCTATGAGAGTCAATAAACTCTACGTTACCAACCTTCAATGTTATGGAGAATTCTTAGAAACCTCTTAAAATAAATT
The DNA here is from genome assembly GCF_029378745.1 of Bos indicus. Lineage (NCBI taxonomy): Eukaryota > Metazoa > Chordata > Mammalia > Artiodactyla > Bovidae > Bos > Bos indicus. Next base: position 24,033,225 of record NC_091767.1, read on the forward strand.
CACCAGGAAGAGTTGGTGTATTTTAGTTTCATTAAAAATATCAGGCTTCCAGTGAGCCAAGAAGGTCCCTATAATCTTTAGATTTCCGCTTAGGAAACTGGAGATGGCTAATTGCTGAACAGTGTCAAGGAGGAAATATAGGTGCTGCGTTTAATCAGGCTGGAGGTTGGTTATAAGTGCCCACTCAATAAAAACAATGAGCAGAAGTTGGCTGAAATATTAAGAAGCCTAACAAAGGTTAAAAGAAAAATACTATCATCGTTGTCCCACCTCAGCACGATTAATTTAGAATCTTGAATGGTGGGGCACCAGGCATTAACATTTTTTCAAGCTTCTCAGGTGATTCTAATATGCAACTAAGACTCAGTTCTGGGCTCCTGAACTTGGGGAGAAAATATAGGACCCAGTAACAGAGACCCATGGAGAGGGCAATGGCACCCCACCCCAGTACTCTTGCCTGGAAAATCCCATGGACAGAGGAGCCTGGTAGGCTACAGTCCATGGGGTCGCGAAGAATCGGACACAACTGAGCGACTTCACTTTCACTTTTCACTTTCATGCATTGGAGAAGGAAATGGCAACCCACTCCAGTGTTCTTGCCTGGAGAATCCCAGGGACGGGGGAGCCTGGTGGGCTGCCATCTATGGGGTCGCACAGAGTCAGACACGACTGACGCGACTTAGCAGCAGCAGCAGCAGAGACCCAACATGATTTATTAAGGGAATAGTTTTAAGTTTTGCACAGTGTAGAAAAAAAATGGGATTGGTTACTCTAAAGTTGTTAGAGCAAGACACCCCAAATGTCATGGACTATCCTTGGGCCAGTAGTGTGGTTGGGATAAGCAAACACGTTGTCATGGCCAGAGTCCCAGTGGAGTGCCAATGATCACAGCTAACCTAGCCAGGTAGACAGGCAACATGTAATCCACTGAGGACCCAAATAGAACAGAAAGTCATGAGAAAGCCAAATTCTCTTTCTCAGAGTGAGACATTTCTCTTCTTCCCAGAAACACTGGTGCTCTTGGGTCTCAGGTCTTTAGACCCAGTCTGAATTAGACCACTGGCTTTCCTGCTTTTCCAGGTTGCAGACACTATATGGTAGCATATCTTGGCCTTCAGTGTCACATTAGCTGATGCCCATGATAAATCTCCTCTTATATGTCTGTAGATATCCTATTGGTTCTGTTTCTTTGGAAAACCATAATTCAGTGACTGATTCATGTGGGTTTTCCAGAGTGACTTAGATTTTTAACTTTCTTATCACTGAATTGTATCAATGTTGAGTGTTTTGAAACCCTAGGACCTGATGCCCACGAAGTTACACATATTTTGCTGATCTGAACTAAAACCCACATCCCCTTCCAAGTTGCCTCTCATATGCAGAACCTAACTATAGCCACTCAAGACCTTAAGCACCCAGTGAGCTGAGGAGAGGGAGTACCCAGGGATGCAGGCCCATGCTTATGGCCATCCCACTGGATGTGCAATGTGGAAGTTGACTTCCTTCTGTCTATAAACCAGCACTGCCTTTCCCTGCTGACAGCCCTGCTCTGTGTCCCCTTTAGCACTGCCTGGGCTTCCTTTTGGGGCTCCTCACCCTATCTCATAGTAAAGATCTCCCTTTAGCTCTCCCCTTTCAGTCACTTTAGGGCACTGACTTCTGCTTTGGGAGTTACACGTCTGGCTCCTGGCACCACTGTGTTCCTACCCCACAGCCATCCTTCTCCAGCTGTCTTGTCACCAACCCTGGGGGAGACAGAAAGACCTTGCCAAAGCACTTACTTGTATTATTTGTCAGGAAGACAGGGTGTATTATTGGCCCACATATTTTGGTCAAGAAAGACAGTTGCTTTCTTAAATACTTTATTATTTGGCTGCACTGGGTCTTAGTTATGGCACATGGGACCTTTAATCATCACAGCAGCATGCAGGATCTTTCAGTTTTGGCATATAAACTCTTAGCTGCTGCATGTGGGATCTAGTACCCTGACCAGGGGTGGAACCCGGGCCCTCTGCATTGGGAGTGTGAAGTCTTAACCACTGGACCACCAGGAAAGCCCCAAGACAGCTGTTTCAACATAAATCAGTGATTCTCAGTCCTGGAGAGAACCCAGGGCCCCCCACCTAGAGATTTAGTTGGGCTTTAGCTAAACCCTCTGTGGTTATGGCAGCTTAAGTCTCTGCCTTGAAAGCACAAAAGGAGTGTCTATGCCTTTCAGGTGGGGTCATTAGCTCATACGAAGGTCATCAGGGACAGTAACGCAACTTATGGAAGGCAAGGGTGGAGAGTTGCTCCCCACAGAGCTGTGCCTGGTGACGTGGTGGGCCCCTTGGAGAGAGACTCAGACACTCAGACCCACAGGGAACCCTGGTTTAAAGGTTCTGCTCTATTTTCACAGGAATCTATCCTGGACATAAGGGTACTCTGCTGGTAGTTTAGATTTTCAGTTAAGGCAAAGGAATCAGTTCAACCAAGCAAAGTCAATTTCTGGGATAAGAAATGATTGTCAGCACAGAGACAGCTGCTGTTGCTCTTTTGTTTTTCTAAGTTTTGAAAGTGTGGCATAGACAGTTAACGGCTTCCACCATTTAATTCACTTCTATCTTGTTTCATTTCACAAATATTTCAAGGCGGCTAAACTCCCAAGTAATTTTATGTCTGAACTTATCATATTCAAAGTATGACATCACACAAGGATGAGTAAGTAGCCTCCCCACCTCACCGCCCCCCCATTAAGGTACAAGCCAGACTCTTTTAGTCTGGGTTACAGCTCTCGTGTTTTGGCATCTCTTCCTGTGGCTCAGACATCTGTATGGAACATCCTGGCCAGTGAAAGTCAACTGAAAATGCACCAGTACCTTGTTAAGACAATCCTGTTAACCTGTCGTTACCTGCCAATTACATTGTTCCTTGTTTTAGAAATCCGGTTGAAAGAGACACGCTAAGAACTCCATGAGGAGTAGCCAGTTTGGGTTTTTGTAAGTACGGGTAGGAATCTGCCTCCAGCAAGTAACGCCAGTGCCGGCATGCCCAGGGAATTCCAACTGGAGGTGGGAGTAGGTGGCACTTGGCAAAGGGGTCCTCCTGTCCTAATTGTCTAGTCTTGATTTTAAAGTGTATTGTGTATGTTTTTCTGGGAGACATTATGGTTAGTCTTTTGAAGATTCTACTGAGAGTTCTGTTCTTCAGCTGGAATTTCTCAGGGGTAGATGTTACCATTAGATGAGAGCTCTAGAGGCGGGGCTGCAGAGGGAGACTTGACTTCTCTGGGGCCAAGAAGTCTTCAAGATGGGGCCACCTGCTGGCTTTTTAGACTCAAATCACCTCGTCCTTAGCCACAATCCAGCCAGTGCTCTTTCTCTGCCTTTTGGTATGAGTTAGTGTGAGATAAGAAATAGAAAGCATAAAGCACATGGAAGTTTTCCCCCACCATGCAGGGGAAAAATTGTTAGATCAGAGAAATCCACTCCTATTCCCTTTACTAGGAAGCTAGGGTAAAAATTTTTTAAAAAAGAGAAAAAGGAGGATTTCTAGGACATAAATTCCTAGTATTCCAATTGAGAGAAGGAGACTGAGGATGAGGAAGCTACTCAGTAGACTCTAAGCTGGGTGAGGGCAGCTAGCAGGCAAACCTTGTGTGCATTTGAATCCAAACTCAAATAGTTTTTGAATTAATAATTGATCTCAGTATTGAATTTCCCCTTTGTTCACAGTTGTCAAACTCCTAAATGTCTTAAGAAGTTTCAGAGCCCTGCATGAATAGTAGTTGCCCTAAAGCAAACAAACAAAAATGGCATTGCTTTGAAAGATCTGTTTAGCACCTTAGTTACAAGTACTCATTAGGGTGTTCTGTCTCGAAGGTGTGCATTTGGCTGAGAGCGTGTAAGTGGGTTCTAAGCCTAGCCAAATGCCTTTTCTCTTCTATACTTGAAACTCTATTCTCCCAAGCCAAAGAGTGGATGACTACAGGGAAAATGTGACTCATAGCAAGTGCTGTTATTAAATCACCTTGAAGTGTCTCTTGTAAAAGATAACTCCCTGCATTGTAGAAACGTCTTTGACAAGAGAGGATTAGGGTGAAATTGCAATTAACTTGACATAAAGGAATGAATTAACTTTCCAACTTGCATTTTTGCTAGGCACAGATTCAAGCTGCTTGGAATATAAACATAGAATGCATTCACAATAGCTTGGGGCACTTGAAAATTCAAAAGATGGGCATGAAGCCCCGAGATGCGAGGCAGCTTCGGAGGTATTGCTCGCCAGGAAGGGATGCTTGCCTAGACAGAAACCACCCAGGCCGTCTTGCAGCGTCTGCTCTGTGGCAACCGGCTTTAGAGGACAGTGAGCACGGAGGCTTCGTGCAGCTAATGCCCGCTCTTCCAAGATTTGCCTTCCAAGATTGCTCACTCGCTCAATTCAGCAAATATTGACAGGCACTTAGTCTGCACTGGGCGGTAAGCTAAGGCTGACTGTCTTGGCTGTCAGGGACTTAGGGAAGTCTGACATGAAACAAATCGAGTGGCTGAGAACCTCAGTCCACAATTCATGTGTGAAAATGCACATTTATTTATTTTCTTAAAATCAAAGCTGACTCTAAGCTCTCCTCCTGCCAGAGCAGCAGGAAATTCCAACTCTTGGGTCTGCACTGGAAGCCCAGGGCTTTCGTGAGGATTCTGAACACATGGTGAGAGCCTCCAGCCCCTGTTCCAGGGACATCCTATTTTGCCTAAGTTGTTAGATGGGAGAGGAGGCCCAAGATGGCAGCCTCAGAGGTATTCCTCTGCCTCTAGGCCAGTTGTGGGCACGTGAATCTTTGGAGGAGCTGGGAAGGCCATGGGCAGGCTCTGGCTCTCCCCACGATCGATCCTCTGTTACTATCGAGAGGTTGAGATTTACTGTTTTCACTGCCTGTATTGGTTTGGATGTTTTCATTGAAAAAAACAAAACAGAAAATAGAAATCAAGTTCACCTAGCCTAAGGGGGTAAAAAGGCACAAAATTTAAGAACCCAGATGAAAAACAAAGTCACTAACATAATTGTGCTTCTGGAAGGGACTGGAACCAGAAACTGGAAACCCTCTGTTGTGAAAAGTAAAAGACCTCCTTTTTCCTCAGGGAAGACAGAAATTTTCTGCTGCTCTAATCTACAACTCCCACCTGTACAGATTATACTCTCAGCCTCACAGGGAAGATAAATTGACTCTCCTTTGGTTCAAGTTCTGTATTCCCAAAGAAGGAAATCTGATGGGCTTGGCTTGGGTCAGGTGTCCATACCTTATTGTGCTCAGGAGGTGGGCACTTGCCCCATTTGGTTGGGAGAGTTTCAAGTGCTAAGGGATGGACAGGTGTTTACTGCAAGGTCTATTTGCCTAAGAAGAAAGGTGTGTTCTGGGCTGATGTCCTCTGGGCTGACACTTGGGTACCAGATGTGGCTCCAGGCCAAGCGCCAGCTCTCACCTCACAGTCAGGCCCACGGGACTCACAGCTGGCTCTCACCAGACTCCACCATCTGCAACACAGGGTAACAGGAGAATTCACTCTACTCTAGTTAAACCTGCAAAATCAAACCTCCCACCTCACTAAATGATGTGTGATTCTGTTATGTAATCTGTGGGTAATAATTGCTAACATTTATTGGACACCTAAAATGGACCAAGCACTTTGCTAAGTGTTAAGAATGTTCTAATGTTCAAAATTCCACAAGATCCATTTTGTTATTCAGTTTCATCTCTGTTCCTCCCACTGTACAATGTAATCTCAAATCGCAAGGTAAAACGACTATGGTCTTCATCTTTCTGCTGCTTAATTGGTTTTTAAGAGGTAATGCATGCACATGATTCCAGAGATCCGAATGTGAAAGTTAAGTCCTTCCCATCTCTATATCTCAACCATCCTGTTGCCTCCCTAAAGGCAATCACTGGTACTGGTCTCTTACACACACACATGCATAAATGCATGCATTTTTTGTTTGTTTGTTTGATTTTGCAGAAATGGGAGATTAGAGATTTAGAATAATAAATTGTAAAATTTTCACATTATTCTAAAACTTTGAAACACTATCTTGATAGTAATTCCATATTTATACGGATAGAGCATATCACCTCTGAATGGCTTCTGTTGAAACATTGTAAGGAAATGCTGTAATCTATTAGGCCAGTCCTTTATTGATTATCACCTAGGTTATTTCCTTTGCTAATATAAACAATGCTGCAAGAACAGCTTTGAGACTATATCTTTTTGCACATGTGCCAGTAGGATAAATTCTCAGAAGTGGAAAAGCAGGGTTGAAGGATATACGTGTTATGGTTTCTATGGAAGTATTCAACTTACCCTGCCTTGAGGTTGCGTCAATTTACAGTCCCAGCAATAACACAGTGAGGACTGTTTCCTCATACTGTCTCCAAGAGGGCTGCATTCAGGGGCTTAATATTTGCCAATTTGAAATGTGAGAAATCTGGTTTATTTGCTTTCTCTTAAACATTTTTATGTGTTCTAAATCTATTTGTAGCAGACGTGTGTTAGCATTTGTGTGTGCTGTTTGAGTGTTTGATCAGCTCCTTTGTCCATTTTTCTATTGTGTTTTGGCCTTTTTCTGTAAAATTGATTTAGTGTTTGTATGTGTTTAGAGAATTGGTCCTTTGATACATGTGTTATAAAAACTTTCCTAGATCTCTTGCCATTGTCTTTCAACTTCTGTTTGTGATGCAGTTTTAAATTTCTATGCATTTGAGTTTATCAATTTTATTCTTTTCTTGTTTCTCAGATTTCTCCCCATACTTAGGCTTTTCCTTCTCTAAGATTATAAAATAATTCTAGTATTTTTTTTTTAGTGATTTCCCCCTAACCAGAATTTACTTTGACCTGATAATAAATTTAATAATCCAACTTTTTTTTTTCTAAAGGGCTTCCTAGTTGTCTCAGTATCATTTGCTGAATTGTGTTTTTAAAACACTGATATGAAATGCCACCTTTGTCATATTATACATTCTCATATGTTTTAGAGTTTATTTCTGGATTTTATTTTCTTAATCAGTCCCATGATGTTTTAATTTCTCTAACTTTATGTAACACCAGCTGGTAGGACCAGTCTGCCTTTCTTTTCTTTTTCAGAATTTTCTAGATATTCTTGTTACTATGCATTTTTCATATACATTTTAAAATTAGTTTGTTTAGTGAGATAAAGTTCTGTCAGTATTTTCTTTGAAATCAAAGTTTACGTCTATTTCTAGTTAGTCTATTCTTTGGGGTGCCGTAAATAGGACCTTTTCTTCTACTATATTTTCCAGTTGATTATTGTTCCCATATTTAGAGCTACTGATTTCTTAGTACTAACTTTGTTTATAACGACCTTTTTGAATTTTCGCATTCATTTTAATTTTTTCCTATTTTTATTTTTTCCCTTAGGTTTATGATCCTATCTTCTACACATACTGAGAATTTAACCTCCTGGCAAGTCTTAAACTTGTAAGGTCCTTAGCTTCTCTGATCGTACTGATAGACCGGTGTTAAAAGGTAGTAGTGAAAATGGAAATCTTGGCCTTGTTGCTGATTTTAATGGGAATATTTTTCTTGTCTCTGCATTAAGCATTGCTCCAGCTTTTAACATGGGAAATACATATATATATTTTGTTTGTTTCATGGAACTTTACCAATATGGCCTGCCTCATGCTTTGCACATATTGTTTTCTTCTCCTTTACTTGATAAACCTATACTTAGATTTGTTGCTGTTGTTCAGTCACAGAGTTGGGTCTGACTCTTTGCAACCCCTTGGATTATAGCCCACCAGGCTCCTCTGTTGGAGAAGGCAATGGCACCCCACTCCAGTACTCTTGCCTGGAAAATCCCATGGACAGAGGAGCCTGGTAGGCTGCAGTCCATGAGGTCGCTAAGAGTCGGACACAACTGAGCGACTTCACTTTCACTTTTCACTTTCATGCATTGGAGAAGGAAATGGCAACCTACTCCAGTGTTCTTGCCTGGAGAATCCCAGGGACAGGGGAGCCTGGTGGGCTGCCGTCTATGGGGTCGCACAGAGTTGGACATGACTGAAGCGACTTAGCAGTAGCAGCAGCAGCAGCAAGCTCCTCTGTCCATGGAATTTTCCTGGAGAGGGTTGCCATTTCCTTCTCCAGAGGATCTTCCTGGATCAGGGATCGAACCCACGTCTCCTGCATTGGCAGGCGGATTCTTTACTGCTGAGCCACCAGGGAAGCCCATACTTAGATTCAGTTCAGTTCAGTTCAGTCGCTCAGTCATGTCCAACTTTTTGCGACCCCATGAATCGCAGCACGCCAGGCCTCCCTGTCCATCACCAACTCCCAGAGTTCACTCAGACTCACGTCCATTGAGTCAGTGATGCCATCCAGCCATCTCATCCTCTGTCGTCCCCTTCTCCTCCTGACCCCAATCCCTCCCAGCATCAGAGTCTTTTCCAATGAGTCAACTCTTTGCATGAAGTGGCCAAAGTACTGGCATTTCAGCTTTAGCATCATTCCTTCCAAAGAAATCCCAGGGCTGATCTCCTTCAGAATGGACTGGTTGGATCTCCTTGCAGTCCAAGGGACTCTCAGGAGTCTTCTCCAACACCACAGTTCAAAAGCATCAATTCTTTGGCGCTCAGCTTTCTTCACGGTCCAACTCTCGCATCCATACATGACCACTGGAAAAACCATAGCCTTGACTAAATGGACCTTTGTTGGCAAAGTAATGTCTCTGCTTTTCAATATGCTATCTAGGTTGGTCATAATTTTTCTTCCAAGGAGTAAGCGTCTTTAATTTGATGGCTGCAGTCACCATCTGCAGTGATTTTGGAGCCCCAAAAGATAAAGTCTGACACTGTTTCCACTGTTTCCCCATCTATTTCCCATGAAGTGATGGGACCAGATGTCATGATATTAGTTTTCTGAATGTTGAGCTTTAAGCCAACTTTTTCACTCTCCTCTTTCACTTTATCAAGAGGCTTTTTAGTTCCTCTTCACTATACTTAGATTAGCTCTTTTCAAATACCTTCTTTAGCATGTCATCTTCTGTATGACCTAGGCTATTAGTCATCTTCTTCTTCTCTGCCTTCCCACAATACTTAGCTCACTTTTTAACATCATGTAACACATAATACTCTGATTTGTAACTACCTGCTGTCTTTCCTTATGTACTGAGCTCCCTTAGAGAGCAAGCACCTTGTTTGGAGTTTGGTAAGTAGTGAACACACCAAACAGCTTCCAGGAACATGTATGTGATGAAGGACACTAATGCATCACTGGACTTAACCCCTGTCTACGCTTTTATCTTGGTCCCATGGCTTTAAATACTGTCAACAGGAAATGATCCCAAAATGATCTCTCTTTCCCTGACCTGTCCACTGAGCAACTGCAACCAACTGCCAACTTGATGTGTACAAATCCAGGCCATACCACTGTATGTATCACGTCTGAAGCAGAATTTTTGATTCTTTATGCAACAGCAGCCCCCCACCCCCACCCTCGCCACCACATTGCCCATCTCAGCCAGTGATACTGGAGTTGCCCTTGATTCCTTTCCCACATCTTAAACACTGCAGTATCAGTAAATCCACAAAGCTCTACCTCCAAAACATCTGATTTCAGCTACTTCTCATCACATCCCCTAGACAATCATAATCATAGTCCAAGTTGCCCTTATTTTTGGCTTAGACTCTTGCAATGTGCCTAAGCATGCATCCCATTTCTACTCCTTTCCCCACCACAATCCTCCTTTCCCCACCATAATCCATTCTCCATACAGTAACTGAATAATCTCTTAAAAGAGTGAATTGGATCATGTCACTCCCTTTATTAAACCCCTTAATGGTTTCCCTTTAGTATTTAGGATGAAATCTAATCTCCTTATCATAGCCTGTAAGGTCTGGGTCCCTTCTCCCCTTCTCTTTCCCTAGCTCTTACCCCTGGTTCATTCTGCTGCTGCAGCACTAGCCTTCTGTCTGTTCCTCCTGCCACAAGCTCAGCTCAGCCTTTCCCTTTGCTGTTGTGTCTGCCTGGACTGCTTTCCCTCAGGGTTTTGCTTGGGCAGATCCTCCTCACTAGTCACATCTCAGCTCAATTACAAATAAAAACTTAAATCTGCTCTCCATTCCACAGTCACAGAGTATCTGTTGAGCTCTTAAATACCCTGCACTTTTGCTCTTTATCATATCTCCCTATTTTACATACATCAAAGAACTTACCACTACCTGAAATTTGTAGATTTCAGTGTTTATTATTCCACCCCACACCCTTACTAAAATTCAAAGTCTATATGAACAGGGTCATTATCTGAGCTGTTCTTTGGAGCTGGCTCAGTATTTGGGATCTTCTGGCACATAATAATGGAGAAGGCAATGGCACCCCATTCCAGTACTCTTGCCTGGAAAATCCCATGGAGGGAGGAGCCTTGTAGGCTGCAGTTCATGGGGTCGCTAAGAGTAGGACACAACTGAGCAACTTCACTTTCACTTTTCACTTTCATGCTTTGGAGAAGGAAATGACCCACTCCAGTGTTCTTGCCTGGAGAATCCCAGGGACAAGGGAGCCTGGTGGGCTGCCGTCTCTGGGATCACACAGAGTCAGACGTGACTGAAGCGACTTAGCAGTAGCAGCAGGCACATAATAAATATCTGTTGAATAAATGAGAAAAAATGTGTGCATAGTGCTGATGAACTCAGGTATATGACAAAATGTGAGTTAATTTCTCTCCTGCTATAGTAGATAGCATCCTGGAATGGAAAGACAATATCTCTTTCCACATCCACCTAAGTTTGCTGAGAGTTTTTGTGACACACACATGTAATTTTCACAGTGAACCAATGGCCACACTACCCAGGGGAGAGTGGCCTGCGGTGGCAGCCATAATTCTGAAACCACATAATGCTGGTAGGGGGCTATTTATTGGCAATGGATGAATTATTTTCTTGCTTGAATTCAAAACTCTTCAATGCATCCCTCTGCCTAAGAGGTAGTCTGGTTTGTAAAACTGGGGGAAAAAACCGCAAACTCTAGAAAATGGTCAATTTTTAAAGAATATTTTATTTTAGTCAGTGAAGGTCAAGTAAGTGAATTTACTGCTACATACAATGATTGTTAAATCATTTTCTCCCCATCCCCACTAAGTAAATATCTAACAAATACCTAAAGAATATTCATTAAAAGTGGCATCAAATAATAAGACTGCTCAGGATCCTCCACACACTGGCCTACCTTGATTTACCTAACCATCTTTGTCTTCCCCATATCACCACCCAGAGCTCTTAATAAAGGCTGATGCTCAGTAAAGGTTTGGAAATGAAAGAGGCAGGTGTGAGTCTTGAATTTTCCCAAAGAGCTGGGATACTTGTGCTCTTAATACCGAGTTTCTAAGGGTAGCCGTCCAGTGAGGAAGGCACACACTGTTCCTATGGCCCCGTCAAGGGTTTATACCCCAGACCAACAGAACAATGTGGCCAGACTCCATTACAGCCTTTTTTTTTCCCCCAAAGCTTGAGGTTTTCCCTTCAAAACCTCTCTCTGGGTGTTTAGGAAATCTCCATGTAGATGCATTTATCGTAATTAGATTCAGCCAGCCACGGTAACTCCGGAATGTGTGATGTAATTAGCAAAGGAACTAGTTGAATGCATTTGTGTAGCCTCTGAGGCATTCTTCAAAGCAAATGGCCCCATTTGGGAGGAGGTGGGATGCTGCACACCGCACAGAGACGGTACAGCTATAAACACTGTCTAGGCTGACTGTCAGAGGCAAGCATGTTCTCATTAAGACTGTGAAATGGCTGCCCCTTCTCCAGCCGAAATGCTCTGAGTGCATTTTTCCCCTGAAACTGAATCTTGCACGTTTGGTTTGCACTCAAAGTGGAATTTAACTTTTCTCTAAGTCTCAACATTTTGGAGAGGTGAGGGAGGGACTGGTCTTCCTTCTGATGTAGGAAGGGTTTCTTAAAAAAGGAATCGCGCCAATCAAGTTTACAGAATTAAAGATTCTTAACGATGAAATCACCCCAAACTAGAAACACCTGGCTGAGTGTTTGGAGCCGCGAAGGTGATGATGACAGTGGTGAATTCTCAAGAGTGGCAGTAAATCGTCCACAGTGTAAAGCTATTGCCAAGTAATGGCAGCTCAGGGGGATACTGCCTGCGGTCAGCCCCCTCCAAAAACAGTCCTTATTCCCAGAGACAGGGGGTATGTTAGGGTACACGGCAAAGGGAAATGAAAATGCTGATTTAATATTTACTTTATTTACCTGGCTGCACCAGGTCCTGGTGGTGGCACACAGGATCTTCTGTCTCCATTGCAGCATGCAGGGTCTATTAGTTGCAGCATGTGGGATCTAGTTTCCTGACCAGGGATTGGACCTGGGTTCCCTGCATTAGGAGCTCAGCATCTTAGCCACTGCTCCATGAGGGAAGTCCCTAAGATGCTGATTTTAAACTAGGGAGATTATCCTGGATTATGCTTTGGACAAAAATGGAGATAGCAAGGAGAGGATAAACCAAAGTTAGCAGTGACAATAGTGGGAAGGGCCAGCAGGAGGTTGGAACAGTGGAGGGGGTTGGGAGGGAGACGTTCTTGTTTGTGAAGTTTGTGAAGGACATGGGTATGCCACCTATGGTGATGCCTCATCCACTTCACAAGCCACTGGTCAAGGCCCAGATGATCTGCTTTTGAGTCCTAGTGACGCCTCCAGGCTGTTCTGAGCATCAGAACTGTCCTTTGTGATGGGGAGACTTCCTCTGCCTCCAGGGTTGTTAGGATCAAGTGAGGAGCAGCAACTATTATTGGTGAACGTGATTCTGGATCTATAACATGGTGTCATGTGAGATGTAAGACTCTGAGGCAAGCTACTTGATTGCCCTTTTGCCCCACATTTCCCTGAATTCTGGCTCACACAATTGAGGCAACCTTGAACTATCAGGTCTGGCTCAGAGCTAACACCCTGAATATGGTGAAAACTCCAAATCTGATCTTGTTGGTGGCTTTGGGAATGCTTTTCACACTATTTGACATCTGTGTTGGCTTATCTGTGAAATTAGCAGAAAATTATCCCACCCCAGAGATGTCCATCCACTCCGTCTAGCCAAAGCCCACGAGGCTATATTCCTGGGAGGGTCTCACTCTCCCTTCTAAAGCGCTTGGGGGTGGTCTGCAGTTTTTTTCCCCATTAAGAACACAGGCAGGTACATCCCTGTGAAGCCAGACACTGGAACAAGGAGCTCTCTTGGTCTCCAAGCCTCTCTGCCTTCTGTCTTGCCAGTGAACATGAGTGACTTTCAGAGTAGAGCTGATGGGCAGGTGTGGATAATCACAAAGCTGAAGGATGAGCCCATGGAGAGATCGTCATGGTGATAGAAATGAAGCCAGCTATCTCTGCAGCCTCATCTCCTAACACCTCCACACCAGCCAGCCCGACCTTTCTCTTCCTTTTCTGCACCAAGCTTGTCCCAGCTCTGCCCGTGGTACCCTCTGTCCAGAAGGCTCTGCCTTCACATCTCCGCCTGGCTGCCCCTTTCCTTCATTTGGATCTTGGCTGGAATGTCATTTCCTCAGACCTGCCATGCCTGACCACCCTGTTCACGGTGCCAAGTCCCGTTCCTGTTTCTCTCTCATGGGATTTGTTTTGTTCTGGGTCCTTATCACTACTGAAAATCTTGTCTTTTTTTTCTAGCCCCTTGAATGGAAGCACCCCAAGAGCAGGATCCTCTCTGTCCGGTTCAGGGCTGTAGCCCCAGGGCCTGGAGAAGAGGCTGGACCTCACACTCCATGCCTGTGTGCGGCAGGAGTGCCCTGGGTCACTGGGGGAAGAGCTGGGCAGGGCTTCTCACAGACTCCTCCCACTCCTCTCATGGACCACCCACTCTAGTGTTCTTGCCTGGAGAATCCCAGGGACGGGGGAGCCTGGTGGGCTGCCGTCTATGGGGTCGCACAGAGTCGGACACGACTGAAGCGACTGAGCAGCAGCAGCAGCAGGCTTCCCAGGTGGCTCTAGTGGTAAAGAACTCGCCTGCCAATGCAGGAGATTTAAGAGATGTGAGTTTGACCCCTGGGTTGGGAAGATTCCCCTGGAAGAGGACATGGCAACCCACTCCAGTATTCTTGCCTGGAGAATCCCATGGACAGAGGAGCCCTGGCGGACCACAGTCCATAGGGTCATACCGAGTCAGATATGACTGAAGTGACTTAGCATGTACGTATGTACAACAAAGGCCCAGAAAGGCTGAGTAACTTGTTCAAGAGCCCCTAGATGGTAAGGAGACCCTAGGTGAGAACCATGCTTGTCCTTGTTGCAACATTCAGAGCAGTGGCTCCTAGCTCTGGGCCTGGGGGTCACACAGCTGAATGATCCATGGCCTGAGTCCAGGATGACCTCTTGACTGCCATCTTTTAAAGCAATGCTTCTCAAATCACTTAAGCTGGAGAGTCTGAATCCATTGACCTGTGTGGTAGGGAGGGCGGTGGGGAGGATGGAACGCTGAGCATTTCTGACAAGCTCCCAGGTGACACTTTAAGAGCCAGGATTTAGGGGTCCTCTGACTTGAGAACTGGGATAGCTATTTGTAAAACAAAGGCAGGGAAGGAAAAAGCTGGTAAATCTTGTGGTCAAATTAATTGCTGCAGCTGAGCAAAGAGAAGAGAGAGCGGTCCCTCCTTCCCTGGGCTAAGCGGACAGTGTCCCCACACCCTCCACAGCCTGGTCAGACAAGGTCCCGGAAGCTTGGGTCTAGCATGTGTGTGTATGAACCTAGGTTTGGTTTCCAGTTGTGTAGCACTTGGCTCGAGACCAGCAGAGGGGCTGAGCCAACTATAGAAAGTCATCTCTTCAGCAGTAAGTGTTTCCTGCCGTCCCCTCCTCCCCAGGTCTGGATTGCATTCCTGGCCCCCCGAGAACAGTCGCCCAACTCTCAACTCTAATTAAGAGGCTTGCCTGGGGTTTAGGAGGCTCTAAGAGTGCCTACAATTTGCTGGAATTTTCTCCACTTAGAAAACAAGGGTAAAATATATCTGCTCTGCTTATGTGAGAGGGTTGTCATGAGAGTGCTTTGAAAAATAGAAAGCAGCATTTCCCAGATGTGAGTGGAATTGATTTTAGGTAGGACAGAGACCCAGAAAACATCGATCATAGCGTAAGAGCTATTCCTGTTTTAAGTTTATTTCCAACTTTCCAACTAGTTTCAAACAAAATCTCACTTTAATACTAAAATGTCTCAAACACTTCTTTTAAACATTTCCTCATATCCTTTCTCCCCCAGACCCATCCCCCTTATAAACAGATAGAGTTGCTCATAGAGTTGCTCACTGCCTCTATCTAGCTAGAAATTAATAGCATATGTTGTTTTCTTGTACTTTAATGTGGCTACCTTTTATCTGTAGCAGAACATATAGGTTTTTCATTTAAGACAATTCTATAAATCTTCCTTTTGAAGAGAAATTTAGATAAAACATGTAAGATGATTTCAAAAAAAAAAGTAAATATAGGTTGAAAGAGGGAGGCGGTATATGTATACATATAGCTGATTCATGTTGTACAGCAGAAACTAATCCCACATTGTAGAGGAATTGTACACAAAAAAATATCATAGGTTGAATATAGGCTTGGTAAAAATTATAAAGGTAATAGTCAAGTGAGTCCATCTGGGATGAGAACATAAGGGAATGTAAAGGGGCATGGTTGTATTATTCATGAAGGGAAGCAAAGGCACCTGACCCAGCCATCTGGCCATGCCCTGCTCTACCTGTAGGCACTCCACATGGCTAGATCTGGGCTGGTAACTCTGCCTGAGCGTCCCTAGACAGGATGTGGATATGTCTTGATCCCAGCCAAGAATGTGCACCTAAATCCCATCCATGGCTAAGCAGATGTCTTCAGGTTTTTCTCTATCTGTGGAGCCTTTGGGGGAAAATGAACAATCTGGTTACATAAAGGCTCATCATTTGCATTTGTGTACTGTAGAGACCAATCAATTGCTGTGCTTTGGGCCTCGAGTTTCTTTGCTCAGTATGGTTAAAAGAGCTATAGTGATGATAAATATCAACAGATATTGTCAATTTTGTCCTTCCCTAAATCAGTTTGAAACTGGCCAAAGGTGTTAAAGAATCTTTCTGAATTCCAAAGCAACATAAGGCAACAGAAACAATACCAGATTCCAATATCATAGATTTGGATCAGAATCTTGGCTCAGCTACCTATTATGCACTAAATTGCCACCCCCTACCCTCCCCAGTTCATATGTTGAAGTCCTAACACCATACCTGAGAATCTGACTATATTTGGAGACAGAGTCTTTAAAAAGGGGTAGGTAATTTAAAATGAGGTCATTAGAGTGGGCCTTAATTCAATAGGGCTTCCCTGGTGGCTCAGATAGTAAGAGTTTTCTTGCATTGCAAGAGATTCAGGTTCAATCCCTGGGTCAGGAAGATCCCCAGGAGGGAGTGGCTACCCACTCCAGTATTCTTGCTTGGGAAATCCCATGGATAACGAAGCCTGGTGGGCTACAGTCCATGGTGTTGCAAAGAGTCAGACATGACTGAACAAAACTAACCCTAATTCAGTAGGATTAGTGAGTTTGTAAGAAGAGAGACGACGTAGAAACACACAGAGGGACAACCATATGAAGACCCAGGGAGAAAGCAGCCTTTTACAAGTCGAGGAGAGAGGTCTCAGAAAAAACCAGCCCTGCCAGCACCTGGATCTCAGACTTCCAGCCTCCAGGACTATGAGAAAATAAATGCTCATTGTTTGAGCCACTCAGTCTGCGGTACTTTGTTACGGGAGCCTTAGCAAACTAGCCCTAACACCGTTTTACCACTGGGTGGCCTTGGATAGATGGTACCACCTCTCTGAGTCTCAATGTCCTCATATGTATATTGGGATGATAGTTTTTACCTCAGAGGTATGTGCTTAAATATGCTGATACATGGAAAACACTTAGCAAAGTGCTCACTACACTGTAGATACTGCAAACAATTGTTAACTATTTCACTTTTATTTGCTTAATCTCCCTTTCCCTCCTATTTCAAAAGGGGTGTAAGGCAAGAAAAAAACATGAAAAATAAAAACAAACACCACCCCCCCTATACACACAACCAACTATTACTGCCAACTCTTGACCTAAATCTTAATAAGATGTTAATAGCCATTATCTTACAGCCCTTAACAGGAAGAGGTAGTCACCTACACTAACTCTTTTGTAACTACTAAAATGGTTATCACCCTGCTTGGTAGAGTCCATTCTCTTTAAAAAGCATGTCTCAAAATGGTATTTCCCATACCCAATCAGTTCCCCAGTGAGGGCATATGAAGTGGAGAGACATTAAGAGACTTGAGTAGGGGCATGGGTTGGTGGATGCTAGATCTGGCAGCAGAAATGCTGGTGTGTTATCAGATGACCCAGGTGAACTGTAAGGAGCTGGGATGTATGGTCCTGTGACTCTGGACAGACAGACATCCTTGCTCTGTTGCGTAGTATCTCTGAGACTTTAGCAAGTTTTTTTTTTTCTCTCTTCACCTTAGTTGCCTCCTGTATAAAACAGAATGATGAAAATAGTGCAAGGCTGTTTCATTTTATGTAAGGATTGCCTCTTAGTATGATTCAAACTGTGCATAATTAAATAGGAAAAATATATTATGAGTTTTATATTTATTCTGATGGGTAAAGTAGACTTTGCCTTTTCACAGTTTTAACTTTGTACCTTTCTAAAACACCTAAACTTACAGATGTGTTTTATGTAAAATAACCATAGGGATTATTTGGCTGATGAGTTGTTTTATTTTTATTTTTTTTTTTTAATTCTTCTCTGTAATTTTTAAAACTTTAAAACAAATTTTAAATGTGTTCAGTACAATGAACTTGTTCTCAATATCTTCTCTTCCTTTAAAAAAGGAGAACTCAGGTCAGATGGTCAGCTTTCCCCTGAGCCTGGTAAGTGTTTGCAGAATGGACGCCTAGGGCTGTGGGCTGGGAGTTAGGGGGATGTGGGATGGAGCTGGTATGCAGCAGTGAAATAGTTAACCTGCCTGCCTGTCCCTTAAGTGGGTAGACCTAGGTCGTGACTGTGTAGGGGCAGCAACAAATCCCAGCCAGGCCTTCAGAGGGCAAACGGAAGCTAGCCTCACAGTCACTCGGCATAAAACCTGAAACTAACTGATCCATACCTGGGATGGCTTTACAGCCACATCATGAGATGTAACCTAACTGAGACCCTCAGTGGGCTTGGGGATATCTTGTGTAGTCACTGTTGGTTAGGGATGATAAGGCTCAAAGTACTTCCCAAGTCTCCCCTATCCAAACCCCCAGAGCCTAGAATACTCAGCACACACTGAGCTGGGCGCCCACCTCCATGTCTCCGTGTTAACTTCAAATAGGATGCAAAGACCTGGAACACTGTGAGGTTACACCAAGAGGCTCTGCCTACCCAAGAAAAGCATCACTTGCAACTCTAAGAAGACAACAATGGAATCTTCTGATAGCAAAGCTCAGTTAAATGTCAAGCTCTGGCTACAATCAGGTGGAGGAAACTCTGGTAGGAAGGAATAATGGGTAGCTAAGTGCGAGAAGATCTCCAAGGCTTTGGTGCAGACGTCCTTTTGCTTGATTGTGTTAGCAAACATCCAGTTATTTGAACCACCCCTGGCTCTATGGAGGCTGGGGGCTGTCATCTTTTGTGGCCCCCAGACAGGACTGTCAGAACGTGGGAACTAGATTACTCATTCTGCTCCTGGGAAAGGGAACAGACTTGTGGGATTTTAAACGAATGCATTAAATTTGTTGATTTTCAAAGGGAGAAGTAGAGAAAAATAAACAAACTCTTCGAAGATCTTGGCTGCAGTACAGGGGCCGAAGTTTAAATCCCTGCTCTCAACCATGTTGGATGTTGCAAAAACCCTCAGTGTTCCCTGGCAATTCATTCAGGTGGAAGGAGGGGTGCACCCTTCTTTTAGGGGGCCCAGAACTCCGTTTTGTGTAAATGGAAGGGCCAGCAGAGAGGGGGTAACTGTGCTCTTATGATACATGAAAAAGGACAACAGCCTCCTGGTGGTTTTCTGCTTTAAAAAATGTAGCTATCTATATATCTTAGTAATTAAAAAATAATTTTAAAGTGTAGTGAGATATACGTTCTCACATGTAAGCAGTACAGTGTTGCAGCATTTTGAGAGATACATTTAGCAAAAGACATCAATACTTTCAAAATATTCCTAGTCTTTGATTTAGCCATACCCTTTTGGGGGAGTCTGTCTGAAGGAGATAATCCAAAAAATGGACCAAGACTGATGTAGCAAGATGCTATCATTGCACTGATTACAGTAGGGAAAAATTCAAAGAACCTCCAAGTTTATCACAAGGAAATGATGGGTTATAGTCTTGGTGGGCCAGCCTATAGTGGTTTCCTACTTGGTGATGAAAAAGAAATGACAGAGGGAAGTGCTCAGTGAGGAACAGTAAGACAAGAGGCAGGAAATGGAGTGGAAATCTATGGGATCGTCATGTGAAACGGTGCACAGAGAAGAAGTGAAATGTATCCTGAGGCTTCCCAGGTGGCGCAGTGGTAAAGAAGCTGTCTGCCAATGCAGGAGATGCCCGTTCGATCCCTGGGTGGAGAAGATCTCCTGGAGAAGATGACAACCCACTTCAGTGTTTTTGCCTGGAATATCCTACGGACAGAGGAGCCTGGTGGGCTATAGTCCAAGGGGTCGGACTCAACTGACTGAGCATACATGCACACCTCTAGGTGGTAGGATTAAGATTAATTTTTATTTTCTATTTTCCTGTTTGTTCCAAAATTTTCAAAATTGAGCTTACACTGTTTTATAACAACAAGGCCAACAACTCCTCTAACACCAAAAAGTATAAAGA
Source organism: Bos indicus (assembly GCF_029378745.1). Taxonomy (NCBI): domain Eukaryota; kingdom Metazoa; phylum Chordata; class Mammalia; order Artiodactyla; family Bovidae; genus Bos; species Bos indicus. The sequence continues at coordinate 24,053,075 of NC_091767.1, forward strand.
AGCATTTGCCAGTTTCTGGCTGGGGAGACAAATGTGGGCAGAGGGTGGGCCTGCCTCTGACAAGGGCAGACTGTTAGCCCAGGCTCCTCTTACCTGCCCAAGGCCGAGAAGCCCAGAAGATGCTGGGAGGGGACTACAGAGCACAGCGAGTGCCTCTAGGTTGGCTCTTGTTTGCTTGGGGAGCAGAATGAGTTTGTGGCCTCTTCAGTGGGAAGGCAGCGCTCATCCAAGTTTTTAATCCCCTCGGCTAATCACCAGCCCTTTCTTGTGGTTTTACCGGGACTCCTTTTACTAAGTGGGTGGATTTCCACTGTTTTTGTTTGTGTGTTGTACTTGGATTATGCTTTAATGTGTCACTCTGATGACAAAAGGGGTTTGCAGCAGTGGGCAGAACAGCCTCCCTGCTCTTAATAGAAAGCACGCTCCAGTACTTTATCTGTAACACATAGAGCTGCTTAGAACAAAGAGCTGCCCCTAAGACATGGTCCCCAAGATTCTTTAATATGGACCAGACCACTGTGAGGGTATTAATTAAATATTTTAGGCAGGATGGCTTTAGCTGGTTGGGGCATTTTTATGAGGAGAGGGAGTATATTGAAAACCCTGGCTGTTTCTGTAACAGGAACCTGTTTTGAAGGAAAGGTTCTTGGGTGGGACATTATGGGTACTAGGCTGTTAAACCTTCAAGCCAACTTGATGTCAAAAACAGGTGCTCCGCATGTTTTCAACAATGTTTGAGTTGGGTCCTTGCTGTGAAATTTGGACACAATTCTAGGGCAGTTTTAAGACAAAGAAGAATAGTGAGAGTCTACGAGAACCCCAGGCATTGTTAGAGACTGTGTTCTTACAAGAATCCTGTGAGAGAGGGTTTGACCGGGTCATTTTACAGAAAAACAAAACCTTTTTTCAAGATCACCAAGCTTGATGGAGGAGCTAAGACCAAAGCTTAATTTAAAGTCCATCTATCCTTCCATCATCTATCCATTATCATCTATCTCTATTTCAAAATACTGTATTATACACACACACACACACACACACTCCTCTCTCTCTCTCTCAGAAAGTACTAGATATAAAGGTAAGCTTATATTGTGGATCTTGATCTAACTGATAGGCATTTTCTGAATTCAAAGTAATCAGAATTATTGAACATGATGTTTGCCACAGAAGCACAGAGTTGGCTGATGTTTCCAGAAGGCAACATGGCGTGTTGAGAACGTGGACCATGAAGTCCAAGGTTTGGATCCTGGCTCTGCCACTTACGATTTCTGTGACTGGGCATGCCCCTTCCTGAGCAAGTTTCCTTGTCTTCAAAATTAGACCCACATTTAGCATTGGGCCTAGCAGATGCTTAGTGGAGATGAATAAAAGCTGACTTTGGTGCTGGTCTTGGGGTGAGGAGTAGAGAAGCTTGTTCTCCAATCCCCTGTGGACCATTCTAGGTCTTCAGGAATACAGCAGTTCAGTGAGTTTGTTGGGAGCCATCCCTTCCTGTCCTATGATAGCCGAAATTACCAATGAAGTAGAGAAACACCCAACTGAGATACTGCACACCTCTCAAGGAAGGATCGTGTTCCAGGGAGCATGAGGAGTGTGGCTGGACATGACTGACGCTGAGTAGCTTCTGCCATCACTCACGTGATTCATTCCAGAGCCCATCAATCTTCTTTCTGGCATGGCCGGCTCCTCTTGGGACCACCCTCCAAATACTCCCACCTGCTCAATATCCTTTCCCAAGTTTCCATGCTCCTTTTCCCTATGTCATCTTGCCTTATACACAGAATATTTGCGTCTCTGCTAAATAAAATATGCATTTGAGTCTGTGGAGATCCTTTGTGACCCAAGATGAAGGGCTGGCCACAGGGAAGCGCTAGTCTTTATTGTTCCTTTGACCATCCTGCTCTGCCTCATCCTGCCCACGCCCATGGTCTTTAGAAACTTCCATGTTTTCCAATGTACATTTTTGCGTCTTTAGCTCCAGACGTCCACAACCCACCTTTTCTTTCTCTGCTTTCCTCAGGGAGCAATTTTATGAGGCTGATATGTGTATATAGACATACATATCTATATATACATGCATATTATTTGTTATTGTTTTAGTTGTTCAGCTGTGTTCAACTCTCTTTTGCGACCCCATGGACTGTAGCCCACCAGACTCCTCTGTCCATAGGATTTCCCAGGCAAGAATACTGGAGTGGGTTGTCATTTCTTTCTCCAGGGAATCTTCCCAACCTAGGGATCAAACTGCATTGATAGGTGGATTCTTTACGGCTGAGCCCACCAGGGAAGCCCAGCACATACGAATATCTCAACCACCAAAACATCTCTCAGACACTCCATGGCTGCCCATCCCCTCGGATCCTTCCACCCCTAGCAAGGGTCTGTGGAGGACCTAAGGACTTGAAGTCACATGAGTCTCAGTCTGCCCAGATTCACTGAGTAGCCTCTGGCAGGAGAGGAGTCAAGGAGATGAGGACTGCAGGGGGTGGGTGGCTCACTGCCTTCTTCCTCATCCTCTCCTGCCTGCTGAGCTCTCTGTGCCCAAGAGTCTTATCTCTAAACAGATCACAATCCTTATCTTACTCAGCGCTTTTGGGAAGGATTAAATAACTTAATACATATGAAGCACTTAACACAGAGTGTAGCCCCCAAGCTGCTGCTATTATGACTGCTAATAAAAATAATTGATTTGAGATGTTGTCTATGAGAAAGAACATATTCAGTTTTGAATCTCAGCTCTTTTATTCACATCAGCATTTGTGCAGATCAGCCTCCCTGAGCCTGTTTCCTCATCCTTGTGATAGACGTGATCCACGCTTGCTCACAGGGCTGTGGGGATCTCAAGCTTCTAGGGCAAAACTGGCACTGGCTCTGCATCCGGGGTCTTGGTCAGCCAGTTTGGTGGCTGCCTTGCCTGCTGTGGCTGACTGTGGCTGAGTAGGGAACTCCTGCTTTGTGGAGTCGGCTTCCATCCGCACTTAGAGTGGGAGGTATGTGGGGCAAGCAGATGGGGGTTAAAGTCAGGGAATACTGTGTACTTGAACTGACAGTGATTCACGACACATCTGCACAGCTTGCTAAGAGTCCAGCCATTTGCCAGAGGAAGGGAGGTGGTGGGTGGGGGTGGGGCATGGGCTATGAGCAAAGGATGTTCCGTCCCTGGGAGTATAAACACAGCATCGTCTGTGACCTAAAAAGGCTTGGTCAGGAGGACCACTGAAGCCTGTGGTCCATTATTTGGACTGTGCTTGGCCTCTCCGAGGGAGCGCCCCAGGCAGCTACCTGTGTTGTATCTGAGAGCTGTCACAGACCCAGCTCTGCCTGACTCTGCATGGGACTCCTGGCAGCTGCCTGCGTGGGGCCTGCTTTGGCTCTTTCTTGGGTAAGTGCTTCTATGTGCTGCAGAGGGATATGTGCCAGGGAGGTGCCAGCTGCTTGGAAGACCCAGTGAGAATTTGTTGAGTCTTCTGGGTCTTTTCCAGACCTTCACTGTCCTTTAGGCAGGCAGGCCCACCAATGACTGATTAGAAGCCCAGATACCCCTGTTTCACTCACAGATCATGTGTCCAACCCTTCCCCAGGCTCAGCTTCGATTCCCCTCCTCCCCCAAGGTTTCAGAACCCTTGGCCTCCAAGCTGCAGTCTGATTTCCTATTGACAGCCTCACCCTCGCCCCTGGATACAGCTACTTTGGTCTCCTTGTATGGTTTCTCTCCTCCATCAGAATTAATGTAAAACTGCTGATTTGGTTACTTGGAGCCCAGCCTGGACCTTGGGGCTCATTCTAGAACCTTACCCTAGATTATATTTGGAATGCAAGAGACCTAGGTTTGAATCCTTGTTCTGCCATTTATTGAGTCAATTGCTTGTCAACCCCTGGCTTGCTCACTGGTGAAAAAGAGGAAATTATGGACCTTTTTCTCAGAGTCAAGGTAAGGATTATATGAGATAATCCAAATACATGGATTAAATAAAAGAATGATGTGAAACATAAATGAAATGCTTGGCACATGATAAGCACTCAAACATGACTATTTTTTTTTTTCTTATCCTCACTAAGGATAAAATGCCTTTGCTTTCTCGATGTGACTTTTCTGTGCTATTTGACATTCTCAGCTGATCTCAACTTAGATTGGGGCATGGGAGGACTATGATAAAGGTTTTTTTCCTCTCTCTGTTTTTAAAATTAATTAATTAATTTATTTTACTTTACAATATTGTATTGGTTTTGCCATACATTGACTTGAATCTGTCATGGGTGTACAAATGTTCCCCATCCTGAACCCCCCTCCCACCTCCCTCCCCATCCCATCCCTCTGGGTCATCCCAGTGCACCAGCCCCAAGCACCCTGTATCGTGAATCAAACCTGGACTGGCGATCTGTTTCACATGTGATAATTTACATGTTTCAATGCCATTCTCCCATATCATCCCACCCTCGCCCTCTCCCACAGAGTCCAAAAGACTGTTCAATACATCTGTGTCTCTTTTGCTGTCTTGCATACAGGGTTATCGTTACCATCCTTATAAATTCCATATATATGCATTAGTATACTGTATTGGTGTTTTTCTTTATGGCTTACTTCACTCTGTATAATAGGTTCCAGTTTCATCCACCTCATTAGGACTGATTCAAATGTATTTTTTTAATGGCCGAGTAATACTCCATTGTGTATATGTACCATAGCTTTCTTATCCATTCATCTGCTGATGGACATCTAGGTTGCTTCCATGTCCTGGCTATTATAAACAGTGCTGCAATGAACTTTGGGGTACATGTGTCTCTTTCAATTTTGGTTTCCTCAGTGTGTATGCCCAGCAGTGAGATTGCCAGGTCATAAGGCAGTTCTATTTCTAGTTTTTTAAGGAATCTCCACACTGTTCTCCATAGTGGCTGTACTAGTTTGCATTCCCACCAACAGTGTAAGAGGGTTCCCTTTTCTCCACACCCTCTCCAGCATTTATTGCTTGTAGACTTTTGGATCGCAGCCATTCTGACTGGTGGGTAATGGTACCTCATTGCGGTTTTGATTTGCATTTCTCTGATAATGAGTGATGTTAAGCACCTTTTCATGTGTTTGTTAGCCATCTATATGTCTTCTTTGGAGAAATGTCTATTTAGTTCTTTGGCCCACTTTTTGATTGGGTCTTTTATTTTTCTGGAATTGAGCTGCAGGAGTTGCTTGTATATTTTTGAGATTAATTCTTTGTCAGTTGCTTCATTTGCTATTATTTTCTCCCATTCTGAAGGCTGTCTTTTCACCTTGCTTATAGTTTCCTTTGTTGTGCAGAAGCTTTTAAGTTTAATTAGGTCCCATTTGTTTATTTTTGCTTTTACTTCCAATATTCTGAGAGGTGGATCATAGAGGATCCTGCTGTGGTTTATGTCAGAGAGTGTTTTGTCTATGTTTTCCTCTAGGAGTTTAATAGTTTCTGGTCTTATGTTTAGATCTTTAATCCATTTTGAGTTTATTTTTGTGTATGGTGTTAAAAAGTGTTCTAGTTTCATTCTTTTACAAGTGGTTGACCAGTTTTCCCAGCACCACTTGTTAAAGAGATTATCTTTTCTCCATTGTATATTCTTGCCTCCTCTGTCAAAGATAAGGTGTTCATAGGTGTGTGGGTTTATCTCTGGGCTTTCTATTTTGTTCCATTGATCTATATTTCTATCTTTGTGCCAGTACCATACTGTCTTGATAACTGTGGCTTTGTAGTAGAGCCTGAGATCAGGCAGGTTGATTCCTCCAGTTCCATTCTTCTTTCTCAAGATTGCTTTGGTTATTCGAGGGTTTTTTTTGTATTTCCATACAAATTGTGAAATTATTTGTTCTGGTTCTCTGAAAAATACCATTGGTAGCTTGAAAGGGATTGCATTGAATCTATAGATTGCTTTGGGTAATATACTCATTTTCACTATGTTGGTTCTTCTGATCCATTAACACGGTATATTTCTCCATCTATTTGTGTCCTCTTTGATTTCTTCCACTAGTGTTTTATAGTTTTCTATATATAGGTCTTTTGTTTCTTTAGGTAGATATATTCCTAAGTATTTTATTCTTTTCGTTGCAATGGTGAATAGAATTGTTTCCTTAATTTCTCTTTCTGTTTTCTCATTGTTAGTGTATAGCAATGCAAGGGATTTCTGTGTGTTAATTTTATATCCTGCAACTTTACTATACTCATTGATTAGCTCTAGTAATTTTCTGGTGGAATCTTTAGGGTTTTCTATGTAGAGGATCATGTCATCTGCAAACAGTGAGAGTTTTACTTCTTTTCCAATCTGGATTCCTTTTATTTCTTTTTCTGCTCTGATTGCTGTGGCTAAATTTCCAAAACTATGTTGAATAGTAGTGGTGAGAGTGGGCACCCTTGTCTTGTTCCTGACTTTAGAGGAAATGCTTTCAATTTTTCACCACTGAGGATAATGTTTGCTGAGGGTTTGTCATGTATAGCTTTTATTATGTTGAGGTATGTTCCTTCTATTCCTGCTTTCTGGAGGGTTTTTATCATAAATGAATGTTGAATTTTGTCAAAGGCTTTCTCTGCATCTATTGAGATAATCATATGGTTTTTATTTTTCAATTTGTTAATGTGGTGTATTACATTGATTGATTTGCAGATATTGAAGAATCCTTGCGCCCCTGGGATAAAGCCCACTTGGTCATGATGTATGATCTTTTTAATATGTTGTTGGATTCTGTTTGCTAGAATTTTGTTAAGGATTTTTGCATCTATGTTCCTCAGTGATATTGGCCTGTAGTTTTTTTGTGTGTGTGGCATCTTTGTCAGGTTTTGGTATTAGGGTGATGGTGGCCTCATAGAATGAGTTTAGAAGTTTACTTTCCTCTGCAATTTTCTGGAAGAGTTTGAGTAGTATAGGTGTAGTTCTTCTTGACATTTTTGGTAGAATTCAGCTGTGAAGCAGTCTGGTCCTGGGCTTTTGTTTATTGGAGGATTTCTGATTACAGTTTCAATTTCTGTGCCTGTGATGGGTCTGTTAAGATTTTCTATTTTCTCCTGGTTCAATTTTGGAAAGGTGTATTTTCCTAAGAATTTGTCCATTTCTTCCAAGTTGTCCATTTTATTTGCATATAGTTGCTGATAATAGTCTCTTATGATTCTTTGTATTTCTATGTTGTCTGTTGTGATCTCTCCATTCTCATTTCTAATTCTGTTGATTTAATTTTTCTCCCTTTGTTTCTTGATGAATCTGGCTAATGGTTTGTCAATTTAATTTATCCTCTCAAAGAACCAGCTTTTGGTTTTGTTGATTTTTGCTATGGTGTCTTTTGTTTCTTTTGCATTTATTTCTGCCCTAGTTTTTAAGATTTCTTTCCTTCTACTAACCTTGGGGTTCATAATTTATTCCTTTTCAAGTTGCTTTAGGTGTAGAGTTAGGTTATTTGACTTTTTTCTTGTTTCTTGAGGTAAGCCTGTATTGCTATGGACCTTTCCCTTAGCACTGCTTTTACAGTGTCCCATAGGTTTTGGGTTGTTGTGTTTTCATTTTCATTCATTTCTATGCATATTTTGATTTCTTTTTTGATTTCTTCTGTGATTTGTTGGTTATTCAGCAGCATGTTGTTCAACCTCCATATGTTGGAATTTTTAATAGTTTTTCTCCTGTAATTGACATCTAATCTTACTGCATTGTGGTCAGAAAAGATGCTTGGAATGATTTCAATTTTTTTGAATTTACCAAGGCTAGATTTATGGCCTAGGCTGTGATCTATCCTGGAGAAGGTTCTGTGTGTGCTTGAGAAAAAGGTGAAATTCATTGTTTTGGGGTGAAATGTCCTATAGATATCAATTAGGTCTAACTGGTCTATTGTATCATAAAGTTGGTTTTATTTTTGATGCCCACTTATTTTTTTTTTTTAATGCATACACAAACTGTATTTGTATAGATGACACCACCCTTATGGCAGAAAGTAAAGAGGAACTAAAAAGCCTCTTGATGAAAGTGAAAGTGGAGAGTGAAAAAGTTGGCTTAAAGCTCAACATTCAGAAAATGAAGATCATGGCATCCGGTCCCATCACTTCATGGGATATAGATGGAGAAACAGTGGAAACAGTGTCAGACTTTATTTGGGGGGGCTCCAAAATCACTGCAGATGGTGACTGCAGCCATGAAATTAAAAGACACTTACTCCTTGGAAGGAAAGTTATGACCAACCTAGATAGCATATTGAAAAACAGAGACATTACTTTGCCAACAAAGGTCCATCTAGTCAAGGCTATGGTTTTTCCAGTAGTCACGTATAGATGTGAGAGTCGGACTGTGAAGAAGGCTGAGCACCGAAGAATTGATGCTTTTGAATTGTGGTGTTGGAGAAGACTCTTGAGAGTCCCTTGGACTGCAAGGAGATCCAACCAGTCCATTCTGAAGGAGATCAGCCCTGGGATTTCTTTGGAAGGAATGATGTTAAAGCTGAAATGCCAGTACTTTGGCCACTTCATGCAAAGAGTTGACTCATTGGAAAAGACCCTGATGCTGGGAGGGATTGGGGTCAGGAGGAGAAGGGGATGACAGAGGATGAGATGGCTGGATGGCATCACTGACTCAATGGACGTGAGTCTGAGTGAACTCTGGGAGTTGGTGATGGACAGGGAGGCCTGGCGTGCTGCGATTCATGGGGTTGCAAAGAGTAAGACACGACTGAGTGACTGATCTGATCTGATGTGTATTATACATATACACTCACACAGATGTATCTGTGTGTTTATCTGATTATTTTACACCTGGTCTAAAATTGGTGTTGTTACTAGCTGACAACTGAAATTTTGTAGTTATCTTAGAGTGATACAGATGTGATCTGAAGTTTAGGGGAAGGAAGAGCTTGGGTTTGAAGGAACGTGACTTCCTGACATTGTCCCCTGGTGTCCTGTGGCCTTGCCTGTGGTACTACTTCTGTCACCACCAGGCGCTCCTTGACATCAGAATGTTTTATTTTTCTTGCATCCTTCCTGCCTGAAATATAGTATTTGTCCAGCAAATGCTTACTGAATTCAACTGTAGCTATCATATAATGGGCCAGCTTTTCTTTTTCAATTCATATTTTTTCTTTAAGAAAATCAATACATAACTTCTGATATTTTTGATAGAACTCAGGGGGTTATGCTCAGTTAGGTTTTTCTCTTAATCCAGAGCTGTTGTTTTCTGCATTTAGCTTGTGATAGTACTGGTTCTTCAGACCTAAAAAACAGGGGCTTTAAGGGAAAAAATGAATTGTTTTAGAGACAAGTAAAAGCCCCAGCCCAGGTTTTTCCCAGAATAGAAAACAATAGCCCTGCCCAGGCTGGTCAACTGGGTGGAGCAAGTTATGATGCTTCATCTCATATGGGATGTAAAGCAACAATCAGTCCTTTAGAAAGAATTCCCTTGGATATGACTGGTGTCCTTATAAGCCATAGGATGATGGAGGCACATGGGGAAATGCCTTGTGACATCTGAAGCAGAGATTGGTATGCATCTACAAGTCAAGGAATGCCAGAGCTGGCTGGCAAACCACCAGAAGCTAAGAAGACACTTCAACTTCTTTGAATCCACTTGCTACTCTGTTTTCCTATTTTTCTCCTGGCTCTTCTTTTTGGCTTCCTTGTATTTTCCACATTCATATGCTAACTTTATTCCTATTGTTTGCTTGAAGGCAGGTATTTTTTCCCTCATCTTGTCTCCCTGCTTTGGATGGTGATCTCCCCAAGTAACTTTTGACCTCTTCTTTTGTCCAGAGCTGGTGGGTATGGTTGCACAGGTGGTTCACTGCACAAGGACTCCTGGTCAAAGGGACAAATAGGGCAACAATCCCATGCTTGCCTGGTGTGTATCCTGGCTCAAGGCCACACTCCTATAGGGGGCAACATTTAAAATCTTTTCATGAAGATGCTGGCCAGCCTGGTTCTTATCCCGGAATGAACTGTCCTCTGCCTTTTCTGTGCCCTTGGGTCTCAAGGTCTCCAGTGGCTTCTGTGGACTCCCCTTCCCTCACCCAGTAGAACCCCATCTGTCTCTGCTTCTCTGCCTCTCCCCAGGATCCTCAGCCTTCAGGATCTCACTGGATTTCAAGAGCTTTCAGAATCTGTTCCTGTGGTAGCTCTTTCTGTGGTAGCTGGTGGGCTGCTCAGGGGCAGCTCCCTTTAGCATCCAAAATGCTTCGTCCCTGTTCTTTCCTCTCACCCCACAGCCTAAGCCAGCAGGAGCCGCAGGTGGTGGCGTCACCACAGCTTAGGATCCAAGAGATTCATTCCAGCCGCCAAAGCGCTAAGCTTTCCCTGTGATCACACATTTTTGCACCAGCCAGGGCTCACACATTCCTCCACAGACCCGCGGCCAGAGGCATGTGGATATCAGCGACTGCTTAGAGAAGCTGGCCAGGGCCAGCCGATGAGGGAGGGAGGGCCTGGAGACTGCGCAAGATGAGATGCTTTTGCCACAACTGACAAGAAACTGTATGTCGTCGGAAATTAGAACAGCTGTGGGCTCCTCAATGCAGCAGATGGGTATGCGGGGAATGCTATGCAGCTTTAATCACATTTAACACGCCTGTCAGAGAATTGGGTCCATCTCAGTATTAATTTGGGTTTTCTGCATTGTTTGTTTGACAGAGTTCAGCCTTACCCTGCATGCTGTGCTCAGCATGGCTAGAAAGAAAATGATTTCCCTCCCTGGGTTTCAGCAGAGAGCAGCAAGCACAGTTCTGCTGGGCTGGGAAAGTGGCAGGGTTCAAGGAGGGGTTGGGAGCAGGGTGAAGGGAGCCCTGTCTGCTCTCTTCCTGGCAGAGCTCAGCTGAGGTTGGGGCAGTAGAGCTCAAGAAGTGGGCATCCCAGCGCTGATTATGCGTGTGTGTGTGTGTGTGTGTGTGTGTGTGAGAGAGAGAGAGATCTGTGGTTAAATTATGAAATTTTGAGCATGTCTATGAATCTATGGACATTCCAATATGTCCAATAGACATTCCAATATGTCCATTCTGGGTCAAGCCAGCACATAGTTTCTGGCCAGAAAAGGCAACTCTGCTGACGCCCAGCCCTCTGTCAGCATGATGCAACAGGAAGAGGGGGTTTGGCATCAGTAGGCCACAGGTCAGTGTCTGCTGTTGCTTCCTTTGTTCATTCATTCATCTCTGATCATCCATGAAGCACCAACTCTGTCAAAGGCACTTTCTCTACACATGTTGCACATAAGCAAAAACAACCCTTCATTTGGTCAAGTCGTCATGGCATGGGTACCAACCACATGAAGACATGAAGAGCCACCTTGGGTCAGTGTCATGAGGATAAAGAGGGAGTGTATGAATAGCATGTAGCACCTGCAGGACTAAGGGGCTCCATACATAAAATTGTTTTCTCTTCCTTCCCAGGAAGAGGACATTTTTAGCTTGTTTCCTTAAGAGGTTCCCACACGGTCTGCATCTTAGAACGTGTTGTGTCATCATCTGCTCATCCTACCAGTCCTGGCCTATGACCTGGCTCTTTTGGCCTCTTGGTAATAAAAACCCATAGGTACTCCTTGGGCTATAAAGTTCTAAAACTGCTAATGAAATTACGTTTTGCTTGTTTGAATTGCCCAGACATAATAAAAAATAGCTGGCCCCCAAATAATACCACTGCAGATGTTATGTCCCTAGAACTCCCTGTAAGGCATGAGAAACGGAAACCAAATGCCTGTAAACATACGCATGCCATCCTCAGGAAAAACAATCCTTTTGTCACTATTTGATGAGACCGGAGTCAGTGGAGGCGGGCGAGCTCAGAGAGGCTGAGCAGCCTACCCAGGTGTACTTCCCCTCTGTCCCTCAGAGGCCAGCGCTGGGTGGCATGTTATTTTGCTAGGCTTTCTAGGTGTAGGTTTAATAGCTTTTATAGTATTTTTTTTTGGACACTTCAAAATAAAAATTGTACCTTCTGCTTTTAAGATCTCTTGGCACAGAGGCTAAATTCACAGTGGCTGCCTACCCTGGACCACTGAAACTGTGTTGTAGTTTATTCACATGGCCAGGATTGAATAATTACATTCAACAAGTCTCTCTGCAACTATTAATGTACCTGAAAGCACATTTGACATGATATAGATGAGCAAGAGCATCCTGTGAGGATTATTGCTTCTCACGGAATGAAGACTTGGCTATTGGCCTGTGGCTCCTAGGGACAGACTTGGCAGAGGCAGGATGGAGGAAGATGGTGGTTATCAAAGTCTAGAAGCATATGAATTGATAGCAAAGCACTAACTGAATCAGATTCCCCTCTTAGGCCACCAACTAAGGTCTGATCAAGTCTGGTTTGAAACTTGGGAATCTGCCTATTCCCTGTGCACCTCAGCATTCTAACACAGGTAATCCAGAATTACCAGACCATATTCTGAGAAACAGTGGTGTCCAAAAGGGAAAATACATGTGGCCTAGAAGTAAATGTCTAACATCACTATTAAAGAAATATAAATTTATATGATTTAAACCTATCCAATTTGTTAAGTATTTTTCTAAGTGATAAAACCCAACACAGGCAAAGACGAAGTGGTGGCCACTCTTTCAGACAGTGGGGAGGGGGAACAGTGACCCATCTCAAGGGCGTGGGGCATCAGGTGTAGGGGGGAGGACTTGGCCAGGTATATTAAAGAGCCTTCACATATGTCTATTCCTTTAACCCGGGAGAATATTTTGAGGAATTTATCATAAAGGAGAAATTGTAAGTGTATGCAAAGTTGTAATGATACAAATGCCTATGTAGTTCATTGCAGAGTTATCAATTCTATGAAAAACACATTTAAGGGTCCATCATATGTAAAATAGATCGCCAGTCCAGGTTCGATGCGTGAGGCAGGGTGCTCAGGGCTGGTACACTGGGATGACCCTGAGAGATGGGATGGGGAGGGAGGCGGGAGGGGGGTTCAGGATGGGGAACTCATGTACACCCATGGCTGATTCATGTCAATGTATGGCAAAAACCACTACAGTATTGTAAAGTAAGTAGCCTCCAATTAAAATAAATTAATTAATAAAAAAAGAATAACCCACACACACAAAATTTAAGGGTCCAGCATGAAAGATAGTTGGTTAAAAAAATATGCTGGATTTAACTGATAAAAAATTATATATACATTAGAATGATGTCAGAAGAATATGTAAGATTATAAGGTAGTTACCATGAAGCAATATTAACTGAAAAATATGTATTTATAAAAACCAGTTGTCCATACTTTATATTTTTCAGAGTTTCTATAATGAACATTCCTTTAATAGTTGAAAAGATACTAATTAATGTACTTTTAAAGGAGGGGAAAATTACCTTTGGCATCTGTCAGGCCTGGATTTGCATTTCTATCACTGATGGAGTGTGATTTGGGGCATTAATCTCTCTGTGTTTCAGATTCCTCAACTGTAAAATTGAGTAAATGCTAACAGCATATGGGTTTATCATGAGAATTAAGAGATAATTATGTAAATGTACTTGACACATAATAGAGTATATAAATGTTGGATTTTGTCTCCCTTTTCAAATTTTTGAAATCAGAGAAAGTACTAAACTCTGGCCAAAGATCAAGAGAATTAATCTATTTTACATAAACCACAGAATTTCAACTTGTTTCTTTTGGGTACTTTTCTGGAAAAGGGTTTCTTAGGGCTTATTAGATACCATTGATGATGAAAGCTGGAATTTGTCACTGATGACTGAAATGGACTAATTGCAACTTCTGATCACATTTGTTTTCCCCTTTGCCAGCTTTAACAGTTTGGAATAATTTTCCTCCTTCTACAGTTTTAATTGAAGGAAATCTTATATTCCTTGTCTGGAGAGGCAATAAAGGTCAAGCTATTGAAAATTTCCATCGCCTTAAAATCCCAGTCAGTCAGTCAGTCACTTCAGTCATGTCCGATTCTTTGCAACCCCTTGGACTGTAGCCTGTCAGGCTCCTCTGGCCATGGGATTCTCCAGGCAAGAATACTGGAGTGGGTTGCCATTTCCTCCTCCAGGGGATCTCCCCAACCTAGGGCTCGAACCTTCATCTCTTATGTCTCCTGCATTGGTAGGTCGGTTCTTTACCATGAAAGCCACCTGGGAAGCCCCCTTAAAGTCCCACAGAGTCCCAATACCATTTACAATAGCATCAAAAATGTATTAATAAAACACTAGGAGTGAATCTAAGGGAAGATGTGGACAGACTTCAAAGAAAAGCATAAAACATTCTTGAGAGATCATTTTAAAACACCTAAATAAAAGGAAGGATGTACCATGTTCATGTTCTAGAAGATTTAATACTATAGGGAGGTCAGTTTTCCCAGATTAATCCATTATGTATGCTTTGATGTTGCTGTTGTTTGGTCACGCAGTCGTGTCGGACTCTCTGACCCCATGGACTGTCGCCTGCCAGGCTTCTCTGTCAATGCAGTTCTCCAGGCAGGAATACTGAAGTGGGTTACCGTTTCCTTCTCCAAGAGATCTTCCTGACCCGGAGATCGAACACATGTCTTCTGCATTGGCAGGTGGTTTCTTTATCATTAAGCCACCAGGGAAGCCCATAAGCATGTTTGCTGAAAGATATAAACTAGAATGTTTATAGAAGCACCATTTGTCATAGCCAACAATGGGCAACAACCCTAATATTCATCATTAGTAAAATAGATAGATTAACTATTGTATAGTCCCCATATGGAAATGTTATTCAGCAATGATAACACGCAATCTACCCTTACAGATAAAACAGGTGAGTCATCATTACATGGCACAAAAGGAGACATGCACAAAAGACACATGTGGTTCCATTTATATGAAGTTCAAAAACAGGCAAAATTCATCAGCATCATGGTTTCCCTTGTGGGGGAATAGTGATTGGAAAGGACCACAGGTGAGATTTCTGGGAGAGGGGAAGCTGGTAATGTTCTGTGTCTCGATCTAGATGCTGGTTACGTGATTGTGCTCAGTTTGTGGAAATTCAAACTCTCTACTAATAATATGTATATATTTGATCCTCCAATAGGCTATCATTGAAGTTATGCTTTATTGAAAATTTTCTGTTTGGCCTTATTTTGATCTTTGGTAGCACAGCGACATCATACATCTGTGAGAGGAGAGGTGCTAAGGTTCTATGGTTATGGTGTTAGGGTTGCCACAGTGGAAAGGCAGAGTGAGAACCTACTTCATACAGCTTCGTTTAGGGCCAGTATAGGCAGAAGAGAGATGGGAAAGTAAGGCTCATTGAACATCTGTTATGTGTCAATTCTTGAGTGCCCATGTGCTTTTTTCCCTCTCAAAATTATGAGATTCTTTATCCTTTTTTACATATTAGGAAGCTGAGGCTCTGAGTAGTTAACACCAGGAAAACACCAGGCAGATAAGAGATTTGTATTAATTTTAATTAATTTGTATTAATTTCATGAAGCTGTCGTAATAAACCACCATAAACTGGGTAGCTTAAGGCAGCTGAAGTTTATTCCTTGGTGGTTCTGGAGGCCAAAGTCCAAAGTCAAGGTTTTTGTAGGGCTGCACACCACTCCAGTACTCTTGCCTGGAAAATCCCATGGACGGAGGAGCCTGGTAGGCTGCAGTCCATGGAGTCACTAAGAGTCAGACGTGACTGAGCGACTTCCTTTTCACTTTTCACTTTCATGCATTGGAGAAGGAAATGGCAACCCACTCCAGTGTTCTTGCCTGGAGAATCCCAGGGACAGGGGAGCCTGATGGGCTTCTGTCTCTGGGGTCGCACAGAGTCGGACATGACTGATGCGACTTAGCAGCAGCAGCAGCAGCAGCACCCCCTCCAAAGGCTCTAGGGAACACATTCCACTCCCTGTCTCTTCCGGCTTCTGGGGGCACTATCTAGGCATTCCTTGGCTGTAGATTGCAAGGCTCTAATCTCTGTCTTCATCCTCACATGTCTATCTGTGTTTGTGTTTTCTCTTCTGTCTCTTGTAAAGATACTTGTTTTTGGATTTAGAACCCAGTTCAACTTGAGATCCTTAATTATATTAGTGAAGACTACCCCCAACCGCCCGCACCCCCCAGCCACACACACACACACACTTTCTTCAAGTAAGGTTACATTTACAGCTTCTAGGATTTAGGACATGGGTATGTCTTTTGAGGAAGACCACCATTCAGCCAACTATAGGGGCCCAGGTTTAAAATGAAAACAAAGACAAAATCAAAACCATCAATCTAAAATCTGACATTGCTCCAGTACTAGAGAATTCTTCTTTGGTAACAGTGGTCACAGTTGATGTTTATACAGTCATTCAGAACAACTTCTCAGGTGCCCCAAAGTGTCTTCTGTCCTGTGCAGAGACAGAATGTGTCGAAAACTTGCACCCCATCTTTTCCTGCTGCTTCTAGAGGATGAGTGGGTGACTGACCCAGACCTTCCTCACCAGGTGGATCCACCCTGTCCTCCAGTGCTCTATTGGCTCCTAGCAACTCACAGTTTCTATCTTCGCAGAGTTGCCCTTGGTCACATGGAGGCTGTCTCCATCTGGAGTTCTGCATATCCCACCTCCCACCAGAGGCTGATGACTGACAAGGGGTAGAAGGTAATCCTTCTTGGACATAAGATCAACTTTGTGGTACAATTTATGTTCCAGAGCTCCCGATGGGACCACACTGAAGCCATCTAAGCCATATCCTTCATTTATTTTCTCCTCAGCCCTATTCTCATTTTCTTGCTCTTTTTCTCCTGCGCACACTCCCCTAATACATTCTTAAGAATCCCCATCTCAGACTTTGCTCTTGGAGATCCAAACTAAGACAAGGACTGCCATTGGCAACGGCCTCCTTTCTGCCAGACCCTACCGCTTCATTTAGATGGCAGGCACACACAGATGGAGATCCTAAGGATGGCAATCTCAATTTTGACCTTGGATGGTTCTACTGGAAAACTTTATAAATACTTAGCTTGAAAGATCAAAATCATTAATGCCATGAGAGCAAGTCCCTGAGGCCAGGACTTGTGCCCAGCCCCACAAGCCAATGGAAGAAGACTTATTTTCATGGTGGGGATGAAATGGTCAGTTCATTGATCTGAGAAAAGATATTTCTGTCTCCTAAAATGTGATCTTATCTTTCCAATTATACTTTAAACAAGATAGTAAAAAATCTAGAACTCCCCAGCATTTAATTTTATGAGCCAAGTGAGCTGTTAGTCTGGCAGGAGGATTGTCCAGACATCTTGGTTAGAAATGGATCAATGAGTTGCTGATGGACTTACCCAATCAACATTAGTTCTTTTAAAGGCAGACTTGGAGGGAGGTCAAGGTGGCAAAAGTAGGAAGATACTGAGCTCGCCTCCTTCCACAGACACATCAAAATTACAGCTACTGTCCAGCCTCCAGTAAAGAGCGTTGGGAAAACTGGACCGCTACATGCAAAAGAAAATGGACTTTCCCATGCCATATGCAAAAATAAACTAAAAACTGATAAAGACTTTTATAGTGTCAGGTCTTACATTTATCCCCCAGAAGAAAACATAGGCAGAACATTATGAAATAAATTTTAGCAATGTATTTTTGGTTATGTCTCCTCAGGCAAGTGAAACAAATGCAAAAACAAAAGAAACGGGACTACAAATGAAGAAACCTTTGTACAGCAAAGGAAATTGTCAACAAAACTAAAAGGCTACCTACAGAATGGGAAAAGATATTTGCAAATGATACATCTGATAAAGGGTTAATATAAAAAATGTACAACAAAACTGAGATGACTCAACATTAGAAAAAAACAAATAACCCATTTAAAAAATGGACAGAGACTCTGAATAGACATTTCCCAAGGAAGACATACAGATGGCCAACAGACACATAAGATGTTCAACATTACTAATCAGGGAACTTCAAATCAGAACCACAATGAGATATCACCCCACACCTGTATGAAAGGTTATTACCAAAAAGACAAGGAGTAAGTGTTGACAAAGATGAGGAGACAAGGGAGCCCTTGTGCACTGTAGGTGGGAATGTAAATTGGTGTAGCCACTATGGAAAACAGTATGGAGTTCTACTAAAAACAGAACTATGACATAATCTAGCAGTTCTGTCTCTGGGTATTTTTCCCATGAAAATACTAATTTAAAAAGACATCTGCACCCACCCCTATGTTCACTGCAGCATTAATTACAATAGCCAAGATGTGCAAGCAACCTCTGTGTGTGCAAATAGATAAAAAAGATGTTACATGTACACATATGATGGAATATTGCTCAGCCATAAAAAATAACAAAACCCTGCCATTTGGGTCAACATGGATGAATGTAGAGAGTATTATACTGGATGAAATAAGTCAATCAGAGAAAGAATACTATATGATCTCACTAATATGAAGGGGTGGTTCTAAGGAGAATGTGTGACATTATCTTGGGTGTGTTCCTATGTGGAGACTGGCTAAGCAGAGGTGGGTACTTTAAGGCTTGGACATTCAGAAGGAGATGCTACTGTACATATACCCATTTTCAGAAAAAGCCGCACCGCTGGTCTCAGGGAATTTGGACAAAGATGGTTCGTGGTTCTCCTTGTGAATGCTTTGGCGTGAGTATGACCCAGCCCCTCCTGTGACTCTTATGGGTACCACAGTACTCAGGCCTTTGTGCTTTTCTCTGTAGGTCTGCTCCTTCACCACTTGTTTGCCATAAGCCTTAACCCAGCTCTGCATCTATATTCACTTTTAGCTTCAGATGCCACTGCTGAGAACCTCTTTTTATTGGTATTTCTTAATTCAAATTCCAGAGAGTGATTCTGATTGGCCATTCTTGTCTTTTTTGGGCCAGGCTGCCTCATCTCAACTGCTTGGCCAGCCTTCAGATTCCACGGCTCAGATCAAAAGTCCAGCCTGAACCTATCGTCTGGAGTCAGGCTGGGGTGAAGGTTGAGGAAGAAAGCCACGTGTTACAACATGTAGTGCATAAAGACTGCCTCTTTCACATGGATGGTGATTGAAGCAGGAAAAGGTACCGTCATGTCTAGTGCTGCCATTCAAGCTTCTATTCCTTTCCCAGTGTTGGGGAGAGGCCCAAGAAGGGCAGTCTCTTCATCCCCAGAATGTACGCCACGCTCCATCATCCTTGGGCAAAAGAGTAAGACACACCAAGCTTCCTCTACTGTCATTGCAGCTTGGTGAAAATATCCCAGGACCAAGTTAGGAGGCCTGGTTCTCCCCTCAGCCCTGAGAGTGAAACACAGTGGACCCTTCACATTCCTGAGTTTCAATACAGTTTTGTCTGGAACCTCGCCAGGGTCCCCTTTGCCTGTAAACTCTCCACTCCACAGTCATAGGGCAGTGGTCAGGAGAGGGACCTAAGGGTGAACTGGCCTCCCCCTTGCACCTGAAAAGTTGATCCTTAACCCAGAAGATTGATGGATCCTGTTCAAACATTAGTTGAATCAAGCCACTCTTCTGATCAAATTCTCTAAGATCTTCTTAGCTCACTTAAGGTTAAAGCCCACGTCCCCAACATGGCTGAGAGCACCCTGCATCATCTCCCTGCTTGTCTAGTCTCACCATCCACTTTACTCCAGCCGCAGGCCCCTTGCTGGTCTGTAAACACAGCAAGTGTGCTCCTGATTCAGGCTTACACTTGCTGTCCCTTTGGCTGGAAATTTTCCTCCCTCATATACCTGCATGACCCTCCATCCATATGACATGACACCCCCATCCAGTCTATGTAGAATCGCAGCCCCCAGCTCTTCTAACCCCACTTTTTGTTATACCCAGAGTCCTTGAGGCCATAACACACAGTGTCTTAATTAGTTTGTTCGTTACCTACTCCACCACCCAAGCACACATTAGAATATAAACTTCATGAGAGCAGAAATTTTGGTCTCCTCACTCACATCCTTGGTGCTCAGAATAGTGTCAAGCACACACTTGTTGATTGAGCAGAGATGTAAATCAGGTGTTGGGGACAAGCGTCACATTTCAGCTGTGTGCATCCTCTATTGGGTGTGGTAGTAGTTGGACACACAGCCTTCCTCCCTCTGTAGAATTTGCCGAGGGTGGATGCGGATGCTTTTCACCTGCACCCTGGCCGCCAAGTGTAACCTAGGCTTGGCCAACCAGATCCCAGCCTGGGATTTTGGGTCAGGACTGAGTGACAAGCACTGATGGCTCTTCATCTTCATCTGCAGTAGCTGCGCCGCACCAAGGGCATTGCTGCTGGGCTCCGTGGCGAGCCTCCTACTGATGTTTCACTTGGCTCCGGCTTCCCACACATACCGTGGGTCACTGATAATCTTCCAACAAATTTCTTTTCTGCCGAAGGGAGCCAGAATAAATGTCTAGAGCTTGCACCAAGCACCCTGACCAGAACAAAACAGATTTCTCAGAGGTTGCTGCCATAGTTTTTCTTCATTGTTTTGAGTTGCCTGATCAGTCTATTGGTTTATTTCAAAGACTGGTTTATATGTTTATCAGAGAGATAAGTGAGACAGTTTGGGGTTTTATTTGGTCAATTTCCTAACTTGCTTTTGAAGGGATTGTGGCCTTGTTAGAAGATCAGTTCCTTGAGATAGAGGTGGGGTCTATAACCCTCAGGGGTACCAGGGCAGGGTCTAGAACAGAACCCGGCACTCATTTCACACATTTGTGGGACAGATTTATCAGGCTGAACTTCTCCATTAACGGCTACGTCAAATCATGAAACCCCTCAATAGCAATTCTCTCTGGATGATGTTAGGAATGGTGATAGAAATCTCCTTACATCTCTTAGAGGGTCTTGATGTTGTGTGTTACACCACTGAGTCTCTATTAGGTCTCAGAAGGATATTGTCTTCTGATCTCAGTGCTTCTCCTGAATTACTAGTCTGAATTTTTGGCTTTTAGTCTGAATTTTACTAGTCTGAATTTGGCTTATGAATCATAAAAGTCAGTCATTCTTGAAGGTATGTGATTGGCTTTTTGGATGGGACAACCCTGCTATGGAGGGTTATGTACTGCAGGATATTTAGGCTTACTGACCCCACCCACTAGATGTATAAAATATTCTCAAGTCATTGTGAAAAAATAAACGTGCCCTAATAGGACCTCCTTCCCCTCTCCAGATGGGCTTCACAGGAAGCTGTGTTGTCCTCTTTGCTTTGGCCATTAGGAGGCTCAGAGCCAAAGCTAGTCAGTGCCTTCAAAGATCTACAAAGACTCTCATAACAGGCAAGTTATATACAATTCTTTCAAAGGGATATTTTCATTTTTCTTTCCTTTTTAACTGAGTTTCCTTACTGTTTTTTAAAAATCTTTGGTATTGGAGTATAGCCAATTAACAATACTGTGATAGTTTCAGATGAACAGTGAAGGGACTCACCCATATATACACATGTATCCATTCTCCCCCAAACTCCTCTCCCATCCAGGCTGCCACATAGCATTGAGTTATCTGTGCTATACAGTAGGTCCTTATTGGTTTTCTGTCCATTTTAAATATGGCAGTGTGTACCTATCCATCCCAAACCCCCTTTCCTCTATCTACCCCCCTTTCCTCCACTGGTATCTGTAAGTTCATTCTCTAAGTCTGTGAGTCTCTGCTTTGTAAATAAGTTCATTTGTATCATATCCTTTTAGATTTCGCATATAAGGGATGTCATACGATATTTCTGCTTCTGATTTAACTTCACTCAGAATGACAATCTCGAGGTCCATCCATGTTGATGCATCCTGTTTTTTGTTGGGATTTATATATTATAATATTATATATGTACTTTCGTAAACCTCCTCAAATTTTTCAAACTTTATTTTTAATTGAAGTATAATTACAATATTGTGTTGGTTTCTGCCATACATCAACATGGATCAGCATAGGTAAACATATGTCTCCTCCCTCTAGAGCCTCCCTCCCCAGTTTTGTTTTTTTTTAACAAGATGGAGTCCAGGTAAATAATAAAAGTACAGAATCATTTGGGTAGTGCATGTTGTTAGACGCTGTCCTTTCATCTGTGATGTCTACACCAGTCTCCTGCTGGAGCTTTTCTTTCTTGAGATGCCACAGGAATAGAGGCACGTGTAGAAAGCCATCTAAGGTCTCTTGTCTGTTGCACCTAGCAGTGCTGTGACAGAGGACTTCCATGTCCTGATAATCCCAGCCAGTTGTAAAGTGACTTTCCAAAGATGATCTGTTGGGTATGGGCTGGAGAAATTAAAAAGGAAATCCTATAAAAGAAACAGCAGCACATGTCTGGTGAAACCCACTAGCCTAGGAGGAGAGGAAGAATAAAGATGCACAGTCTAACTCTTAAAACTGCAGGAGAGCATATTCCGGGTAGAATGTAACTCCCCAGACATCTGTTGGTGATATCTACAGTCAGACATGCATCATTGGAGGGATCGGTAAATTATATGGGGACGGTTTAATGACCTACAAAGCAGCACATCCCGCCAGCACAGATAACATCTTCAAAATAGGCCAAGAGAATTAATTTAGGTGGGAGAAGAAAGCGTGGTGAGGTAGATGAGTGGGCAACAGGGCTCAGTGGGAAGGAGCCTTGGATATAATAACCTTGAAGGCAGGGGTGAGATGGAGTGGGGGTAGGGTGGGAAGTGCAGTTTTGCGTGTCTCAGAGAGGGTTAAGCAGGAAATAGGAGGTGGTTAGCACAGCCTAAGAGAATAGAGGAGGAAATAGTCCTTTCAAAGAGGAGGAAAGTAAAAAAGGAAACTGGATCCCAAAACACAGGAGCCAGTTCCTCCCTCCAGCTCCCCTTCCTTTTAAAAGGAATAAATAGGAAAATTAGCAACCTGCTATGGTTGACTCTAAATGTTTTCTTAAAGATTCTAAGACATCACCTTTCAAGCTTTTAATGTGTTGAAACCTTTTTATTTCCCAAATGAGGGTTTGCAGAGTTCCTTAGAATGTAATCTCTATGAGGACAAGGATTATTGCCTTGCTGTTTACTCTTGTATCCCCAGACTCTCACCTAGTAGACACTCAATAAATATTTATTAATTAGGCTAATTAATAAATGAGTAGGATGAAAGTTTAGGCTGAGAAAGGAAAAGTATCTACTTGTGGGGAGGGAGGATGTGCTGTGAGGTTGGGTAGCAGAGAGAGATGGAGAGGATGAGTGACCGGGCTTGTTATGAATAGTCATGATAATGCTCTTCAATTACAGGCTGTACAGTACTGTGTAGAAACACCTTACCATGATCCCCAACCTCCTGTAAAAATATAGTCTTCCATGTGAGTGAGACTGGGAAGTACATTAAGACAACAAGAGGGGGCTGAGTTCTTTGTTTGGGTCAATACCAAGAAGAGGATTTTTTAAAAAGCAACAATAGAAGCCTAGATGACCCTGATTGACAAATTCAAGAAAAACCAAGTATGAGATAGAGATAACTAGGAAAAGGCACAGAGAAGGCAATGGCACCCCACTCCAGTACGCTTGCCTGGAAAATCCTATGGACGGAGGACCCTGGTGGGCCACAGTCTATGGGGTCGCTAAGAGTCGAACACGACTGAGCGACTTCACTTTCACTTTTCACTTTCATCCATTGGAGAAGGAAATGGCAACCCACTCCAGTATTCTTGCCTGGAGAATCCCAGGGACAGAGGAGCCAGGTGGGCTGCCGTCTATGGAGTCTCACAGAGTTGGACATGACTGAAGCGACTTAGCAGCAGCAGCAGCAGGGAAAGGCACACTTCTGAGAAGCTGAAGAAATCTTGAGGGGAGCTTATATTTCTCTCTGGTTGTAGAAGGGGATTTTGGGCTGATTTTGTCTGGATGTTAAAGGATAGCTGATGTCAGGGAAACAAAGAAAGCAGAGGAAACAGATGTTGGGGATGAAAAGAAACATCCAGAACTCTGCTCTCTCCCCATATTCCCCTTCTCACTGTACCCCACCTCCTTCAGAACTTAAGAGCTGAGAACAGATGAATGAGAAGGGAGTTTGGGGAATTAAAGAGTTGGAGGGAAAGATGAGCTGAGAAATGGGGCACTGGGGTTTGGATCCAGAATCACCAAATAGGTGGGTGTTCCTGAGTGGCTTGTTGCTGTTGTTCAGTCACTAAGTTGTGTCTGACTCTTTGAGACCTCATGAACTGCAGCACGCCAGGCTTCCCCATCCTTCACTCTCTCCTGCAGTTTGCTCAAGCTCACATCCATTGAATCGGTGATGCCATACAACCATCTCATCCTCTGTCATTTCCTCCTCTTCTTGCCTTCAGTCTTTGCCAGCATCAGGGTCTTTTCCAACGAGCCGGCTCTTCCCAACAGGTGGCTGAAGTATTGAAGCTTCAGCTTTAGCATCAGTCCTTCCAATTAATTTGGAGAAGGGCATGGCAACCCACTCCAGTATTCTGGCCTGGAGAATCCCATGGACAGAAGAGCCTGGTGGGCTACAGTCCATGGGGTCGTAAAGAGTCAGACACAACTGAAGCAACTTAGCATGTATGCATGCACTTCCAATTAATTGGACTTCCCTGGTGGCTCAGCTGGTAAAGAATCTGTCTGCAATGTGGGAGACCTGGGTTCAATCCCTGGTTTGGGAACATCCCCTGGAGAAGGGAACAGCTAACCACTCCAGTATTCTGGCCTGGAGAAGTCCATGTGGTCGCAGAGTGGGACATGACTGAGCAACTTTCACTTCACTTTTTCCTTCTGAGAGGATGATATCCATAATTCCCCAAATCAAATGGCATTGCATCACATGTGTATCTCATTTCTTTATCTATACAACTGGTATAATAACAGCTACCCTACCAGGGAAAGTGAAAGGTTCATACACATTTGTATTAAGTGAGCCACAAAACTGGTGAGGTTTAGGTGACATCTAGCACCCAGCTAGGGTTCCCTCCCCCATACCAGCCTGGATTCCTGGATGTTGAAACTCACGACTCAGGCACAGTGACATAGGACTCTGCTCCCCAGTGCTCCACTGGAGTCACTTGTAAAATGTCAAAGCAGAGAATTTTAAATCTTTAGCTGCAAAATTGTGCCTTAAAAAAAAAATCCCTAGCTGCAAAATGTCCACAGTGAGTGCTGCTCCTGTGGCTCCTTGTTGGAGATGATGTCCCAGAATGGCAGGTCCTTAGTGTCCTGGAAGGGCTCCCCTCTGAAAGCCCACTTTCCTGTTCCTCCCCCGACACAGCACTTATTTCTGCTCAGAGACTACCTACTGTGAGCAGTGGGCAGATGGGAAAGGTCTTAAGTGAAGTCTTCAGATGGGCCCTGGAAGAGTGCCTGCATCCTGTGAGAGCAGAGAGCTGAGCCTGAAGAGGTGGGATTAGAGGCCTGATGCAAAGGAAGAGCTTGGGGCTCGTGGCCAGTGACGGGTGGGGGTGGGGGTGAGGGAGCTCCCTCCTTGGTGCTTCCCAATCCCCCTCTCCTATCTTCCTACCCCTGTCCTCCTTCAACCCCAACATCCTCTCTCCCTCCCCACTTCCCGGCTCCTCTGCATGTCCAGTTTTCCAGACTGACCTCCAGCAAAGTGCTGTGAACCAACTCTGAGAGTGAGGGAGCTGATCCCTAAGTCTTGGTTCCCAGTCAGTGCGAACCTCATCGTGCATGCGTGGCTAGAGGGGTTGCTTCTCCTCAGGCCAGTCCTGTCTCTCTCTCCCTCTCTCCAGCACAGGAGCCAAGTAGCAGAGAACCCAGGTGAGGAGGAGGAAGTGGAAAGGGGGAGAAGAGAAAATAGAGGGCTGGGTGCTCTACCTCCAATTCTTGGCACCCAGAAGGCAGGCCCAAGAAGCTCAAGGTCATTCACGCAGCCACCCCCTTGTTGGTTAAGTCTCCAAGCTGGGCCCAGTGTGGACACCAGGCACACAAAACTAAGAGGACGTGAATTTTCCCTTACAGGTTTCACAGTCCAGGGGCAAAGATTCTCCCGTATATGGAAGAGCATGATGTCCTGCAATGTGAAAAAGTGATTCATTCATTCACTGATAGCTGATCACCCACCATGTGGCAGACTCTGCTCTAGGCTCTGGGAACGTGCCTTCAGAGGGTGTCTGGGAGCTCCCAGAAGGGTGGGACATCTAACTCCTCACCTTGGGGTCTCCCCTGACTGCCTACCCAACACCCTTCAAAGGTCAGAATCCCTGTAGTCAGAATGCTGTCTTTCCCTACCACTAATGAGGATCACTGCTACCCAGGCTCCCCTGCCCCCCAACGCCAAGGAAAACGCAGCTGTTGGAGAGGGGGGCCTGGCCCTGCAGTGGGCTTAAGAGGCCACACTAACCTTGAAACTGAGTTCTAAGTGGGATATGAGCAAGTAGTTGCCATATTCTTATTCCCAAAGTTAACATGATACGTGAGATGGGTATGGATGGGAGTGTGGGTGGGTGATAGTGATGGTGAAAACTATTTGCAACATAGTGAAAATACCATTATTTGTGGTGAAAAGAGGACATCTAATCTCCATTTAAAAGTATAGGATGGACTTCCTTGGTGGCTCAGTGGATAGGAACCTGCCTGCCACTTTAGGAGACACTGGTTCGATCCCTGGTTCAGGAAAGTTCCGCATGCCACAAAGCAACTAAGCTTGTGCACCACAACTGCTGAGCCTGTGCTCTAGAGCCCTTGAGCTGCAGCTACTGAAGCCCTTGCGCCTAGAGCCTGTTCTCCGCAACAAAAGAAGCCACTGCAATGAAAAGCCCACACAGAGCAACTACAAAGTACCCCTGCTCGCTGCAGCTACTGAAGGCCCTTGCAGCAATGAAGACCCAGTACAGCCAAAAATATTTTAAAAATAAAAACTTTTTTTAAAATTATAGCATGGCAGTTTCCAAATTCGGTCTGAAGAACATTTGCTTCTCATTTTTTTTTTTTTAAAAAGTCTTGGGTTTTACATTAATTTTTTACCTGTCAATTAAATAAGATCAAATTAGCTTTCATTTCATTGCTCAGTGCCTTGGCTATGATGAAGTGCACTGTAAATCTCCAAGGATGCAGAAATTTTCAAACTCACATGTGTGGGACCTATTGGATTTGGAGAGCCTCTTGGTGTTAAGAATATAGGTTGTGAAATGTAGCTCTCATATTTCAGGAAGTTTCAGAACACCGTGACTTATGGTGATGTGTATCTCCTGAATTGCCCTAGAAAAGAAATATGTATTAGGTGCTTATTGTTTAATCACTCAGTCGTGTCTGACTCTTGGCGACCCCATGGACTGCAGCCTGCCAGACTCCTCTGTCCATGGGATTCTCCAGGCAAGAATATGGGATGGGTTGCCATTTCCTTCTTCAGGGGATCTTCCCAACCCAGAATTCAAACTTGTGTCTCCTGCACTGGCAGGCAGATCTTTACTGCCGAGCCACCAGGGAAGCCAATTAGGTGCTTAGTGGATGTGCACGACAAGGAAACCTGGGCCTTTGTGAAACCTTGAAAAGCAGTTATCTGAAGGCAGGGATGGGATGACTTTTCTTCAGCTCCCTTCTTTTTCTTTTACATTTATTTATTTACATTTATTTATTAATTGAAGGATAATTGCTTTACAGAATTTTGTTGTTTTCTATCAAACCTCAACATGAATCAGCCATAGGCATACACATATCCCCTCCCTCTTGAACCTCCCTCCCATCTCCCTCCCCACCCCACCCCTCTAGGTTGATACAGAGCCCGTTTGAGTTTCCTGAGCCATACAGCAAATTCCCGTTGGCTATCTATTTTACATACGGTAATGTAAGTTTTCATGTTACTCTCTCCATACATCTCACCATCTCCTCCCCTCTCCCCATGCCCATAAGTATGTTCTCCGTCCGTTTCTCCATTGCTGCCCTGCCAATAAATTCTTCAGTACCATCTTTCTAGATTCCATATGTATGTGTTAGTATTTGATGTTTATTTTTCTCTTTCTGACTTAACTTCATTCTGTATAATAGGCTCTAGGTTCATCCACCTCATCAGAACTGACTCAAATGTGCTCCTTTTTAATGGCCGAGTAATATTCCATTGTGTATATGTATCACAACTTCTTTATCCATTCATCTGTTGATGGACATCTAGGTTGCTTCCATGTTCTGCTGCTGCTGCTGCTGCTAAGTCGTTTCAGTGGTGTTTGACTCTATGGGACCCCATAGATAGCAGCCCACCAGGCTCCCCCATCCCTGGGATTCTCCAGGCAAGAACACTGGAGTGGGCTGCCATTTCCTTCTCCAATGCATGAAAGTGAAAAGTGAAAGTGAAGTCACTCAGTCATGTCCAACTCTTAGTGACCTCATGGACCACAGCCTACCAGGCTCCTCCATCCATGGGATTTTCCAGGCAAAAGTACTGGAATGGGTTGCCATTCCATGTTCTAGCTATTTTAAATAGTTTCAGCTCCCTTTTATCATCATTATCACCACCACTTAGGGACACTTAAATCTCTGCCTTTGCCCAGAATCCACACAGGGGATGGCAGTGCCTGTCCAGTGGTCTGCCAGCAGCCACATCTGTCCTCTTTGCTGTGATGCTCATGTGACTGGAGAGATCTCAGCAGTATGGATAATCATTTACATGGATCCCCTGCTGTGGGTGCTGTAAGGGCAGGGGCACGCTCCAGGACATTTGCAGGGCGCTGCTTCTCGGATTGGCCTAGAAATATCCTTCAAAAGGTAACAGTGCCATGCTGATGGACCCAAGGTCTGAATCTTGGTCTGAGTCCTGGACTCAGTGGTCTACTTCAGTGCTCACTCATCAGGAAGATGTTGTAACAGTGGTGACTCCATGCATCAACTGTAGCTCAGAGACTTCCATGTTTTAGCATGGAGAGTCCCTCAGAGGCCTTTTATATCAGTCCATCTTATAGGCATGCCCGTTCATAGAGGGGCTTCCCAGGCGGTGCTAGTGGTAAAGAACCCGCCTGCTAATGCAAGAGATGTAAGAGATGCAGGTTCGATCCCTGGGTTGGGAAGATCCCCTGGCAACCCACTCCAGAAGGGCATGGCAACCCGCTCCAGGATTCTTGCCTGGAAAATCCCATGGACAGAGGAGCCTGTGGCTACAGTCCATGGGATTGCACAAAGCCTGACATGACTCAAGTGACTTAACATGCAAACATGACATTCACAGAGATTTGGTGACTTGCCTAACCCTTTAAACACCAGTTTTTGAAAAAAACAAAATTACTGTTTGTTTATTTGGCTGCCCCGGGCCTTAGTTGTGGCACACAGGCCCCCTTCATTGGGAGTGTGGAGTCTTAGCCACCGGACCACAAGGGAAGACCCTAAATCTCAGTTTTCTATAAAATGGAAACTTTAGGAATGGGAGGAACTAGTATTAACGTTTTGTCCCAGAGGATCTTCCATATTATCTCACTTAATCTTCACAATGACCAACTGATGTATATATCATTCATTGCTCCCATCTTCAGAGGAGGAACCCGAACCTGAGGCTGCGCTTTGCCCCGAATTCTGGTGAGTGAGTGATGGAACGGATTGTTTTAAATGCTTTGCTAAGTCACTTCAGTCGTGTCCGACTCTGTGCGACCCCATAGACGGCAGCCCACCAGGCTCCCCCGTCCCTGGGATTCTCCAGGCAAGAACACCGGAGTGGGTTGCCATTTCCTTTGCCAATGCATGAAAGTGAAAAGTGGAAGTGAAGTCGCTCAGTCGTGTCCGACTCTTTGCGACCCCATGGACTGCAGCCTACCAGGCTCCTCCGCCCATGGGATTTTCCAGGCAAGAGTACTGGAGTGGGGTGCCATTGCCTTCTCCTTTAAATGCTTTAGCTCAGCTCTTTTCGTCATTCCATGGAGGAAAGATTTTTGTTTTAGAAATTCTTTGACTTGGTGTTTTCATAAGAAAAAAAAAAATCTTTGAGGAAGGACAAGGTTCAGCTGTAGTATGTGAACTGGTCCTGCCCAGAGTGGAGGAGATAAACTGAGTTATCTGATAAAGAACAGCCCACAATTACTGATCAAGGGCTGAATAGGCGCCAGCTTTGTTCAGACACTTGAATAGGAACTCTTAATTCCCTCAACGATCCTGTAGAGTAGGTATCATTATCCTAACCTCATACATGTAGAAACTGAGGCTCAGAGTGGTTTGTGGAATTTAGTCCAGTCAGGGGCTCAGCTTGGTCAGAGCTGTCTGAGTGGGGGCATAGTAACCTCAGCGCCCCTGTTCTCCACAGCCTTTGTTATACATCAGCTTCTCCTGATCTCTTGCATTATTTAGTGAGTGCTGACAGTTTGCCTGGTATTGCTGGAGATGGGGGCCCTCAGGGCTGACAGTGATAGAAGTCAGATTGGCAGGAGGAAGTGGCTTCTGGGTCTCTTGTCAAAATTTAGTCATTCCAGACACCTGGCCAGCCCAGAGGTGCAGAGCAAGAAAGAGACCAGTAAGAGCCCGGGGCGAGAGAGGAGGAGATGTGTATCTCTGTCAGGTTTGAGATTGACTCAGAGCCTTAATTGTGTGGGGCTTGAAGGAAGACACCAGGAGGGCCCAAGGGAAGTGGATAAGCTGGTTTCCTCCCTACAATCATGGAAGTGTTTAGGGTTGGCTTTTTTCCAGCAGCACCGAGAAATATTGCAAAATTCTTCCCAAAGGGACACATATTATAGGGTGAAACTAGCACTGGACTATAACTATTCCCGAGGGCATCATTCATATAAGAAGAGGCACTGGGATGCAGGGGCCATCATTCACTTGGAGTCCAGTGGAAAGTGTGCCCTTGGAGTTCTACAAGCTTCCTAGTTTCTCACCAGAAAGCACGTGGTGACCTGAACTGTAACAAATTCTCCCCTGAAGATTCGCCTGCCCAGGTCTTGGTGAACCTTGCTGGTCAATACCTCCCCAGTTAACCTCAGAACAAATCAGTAGTGAAGAGAGAAAAAAGTGCATGTCTATCGCTCGTGATCTGGAAAATGGCTTGGATCTTGGGTTACAGAAAGCATGCAGTGTTATTGTAGGTGCAGGTAAATCTACACATGTTCTGTTCATGCACCCTTTTACTCAACTCTGATTCATTTACTCAGCAAACGTTTATTGACATTTACTAAGTGCTGCTCTGCTAGGTACAGGGGGTAGTGGGGTGAAGATAAAAATTCCTATTCAAGAAAAAACATTACAACCAACTTTGCAGATTAGAAAGAGACGTGATAGTAGAAAAATGTACCAACTCCAGAGTGGATGGCAGGAGAACATGATGAGAAGAATGGGGAGAATGAGGGAGAACATTCCCCAGAGGAAGTCCGTTCAGGGGAGCCAGAGTGAGGCATCCACATGGTGGGTGCTCTAGAATGATAGCTTCCGTTTTATACAGGCTGATGCCCAAATACGAAGTGAGAGGGTGCCTGTGATAAAGCATACATAGTGGGAAAGAGCCATTGTTTCCAGTTTTAGTGTGCTAGGTCGCTTCTGTCATGTCTGACTTCTGTGTGACCCCATGGACTGTAGCCCACCAGGCTCCTTTGTCCATGGGATTCTCCAGGCAAGAATACTGGAGTGGGTTGCCGTGCCCTCCTCCAGGGGATCTTCCCAATCCAGGGATCTAACCTACATCTCTTCCGTCTCCTGCACTGGCAGGCAAGTTCTTTACCACTGGCAAGACCTAATTATTTCTGGGCTATGCTGAGGTGAAGGCCCGTTTCTGGCAGCCAAGTTGCAGGTGGCTCAGACTCCTGCAGCTGGCAAATCTGTTAGGAGTCCCTCAAGAATCCAGTTCACAAATTCATTAAAAGTTAATGTTGGGCCAACATAGACCACTTTCCTTTGCTAAGCACTGTGCTAGAAGCTTTACATATAGTATCTCCAACCCTCTCAAAAGCCCAGGAGGCAGTCCTGATGATTCTCATTTACAGATGAAGAAACTGAGGCAGCTGCAGATAACGGATTTTCCAGGGCTGCACAGGTAGGAAAAGCCCAAAACCAAGATTCAAACTATGTGCGTCTGACCCCAGTGGAACACTACGCCTTTGGGAGGGTCAGTTTTATTGCCTCAAAAGTAAAATTCTGAGTCATCTGGGTAGCCAGGAATAATGTACTACAGGGTTATTTCTCCTTTTTCTATCAGTTGTGGGGAAATAAAATGCAAACAATGCTGTCTTTTGTCAATGGTATGATTAAAAAAAAAAAAAAAATTGGTGTTTTCCATGCTTTCCAAAGACCAGGCTTTACCAATTAAAAAATAGCAAATTTTACATGAAAAAATATAGTTATGACATTGTTCTTCAATTTGGTTAACAACTATAAAGAGGCAGATTTTAATCTTAGGAGCTTTACATTTCTAAAGCTTAGGTGAGAGTTTTCTTCTATTTTGGCAGCCTGTCTGGAAATCTCTAATTGTTAAATTCGAAAATTTTTACCGAGTATTTATCACTAATTGTAATTAGGATCAAATCAGTCTGGTAGTGTATATGGTAGACCAAGAGACTTGGGAGAATTCCTAGACATTGTGGGTAAGCTGAAATAACATACCTTGGAAAACCCACAACCAATTTTAAAACCAGGTTGATAGTGCCTCTCATTTTTAGAGTACCTTAGTACCTTAGAGTGCTGAATCCTCTGATTATATGAAGTGATTAAGCTTTCAGTAACCAAAGGCAAATAGAAATTCTTTGTTCTAAAAATAATAGGATTGTCAGTGCACATTTGTTCACCTTAGGGAAGAGAGAGTGCATGTTAGAGTTTTCTGTTTTGTTTTTTTTTTCCTCCCAATTTCCTTTCTTTCTTTGGGAGCCACTTCATTCTCAATGGGTATGGCAGGAGCAAATAAAAATAAAAAAGAGCCACAAACTTGTTTAGAATTTATTAACTCCAAAGATGGCTTCTACTACCTGGGAGAGGTAGGAGAACCTTCTCCCTTCCCTGGGCTCATCAGAAAACCCTTGCTGAATGCACAGCTCTAGAAACCATGAGCCCATCCCCTCCCCTGCACGGAAGTTGACAGCTAGGTTTGGAAAGCCACAGCCTTTATAATGCTATGACAGAGCCTGGAAGAGTGGGACAAGAGAAGCTTTGGGACAATCACCCCAGGAAGTAGAGGTTGGGCAAAAGACACAATGGGGAAAGTGGAGGCCTCAGTTGGTAAAGAGAGAGAGAGAGGAAAACATTATGAAGTACAGACAGCCCACTTCCTGGAACAACTGGCAAAGGCTTGGCAGTGCTCTGCCTTCACCAAGGACTAAACCTTTGAAGTTCTTGAGGGTACAGGAGAGCAGAGGCTTACCAGGAAGGACATCAGAGAGAGTAGCACAGAATCGGTTGCAAGGATTCTATCACATTCTATCACATTCTAAACCATTTTGCCCAAGTCATCGGTCTTGAGCTCCCCACCCCACCACTTTTAGGATAAACTCAACCAACAATTGAAGCTTAGACTCAACTTGCTTCACAAAATAGAAAAATTTGGTTGAAGAAAGCTGGCCACAACTTTGCTGATGCTTTTTCTACTCTTTTTAACCTGAGCAGACTCTGTGACCACTTCGACAAACAGGATACGGCAGAAGGGATGTTCGATCAGCATCAAAGACCAGGTTGTAAGATACCAGAAGTTTCATTTACTGTCTCTCGGAACCCAGCCACAATGCTGTGAGGAAGCCCAAGCTGCCCCTTAAAGAGGCTCATGTGTAAAGGAACCAAGGCCCCTGGAGGGTAGCCCCATCTGAGCTCCCAGCCAATAGACAGGACCAATGTTCTAGCCATGTGAATGAGCCATCTTTGAAGGAGATCTTCTGCCCTAATCTATGACCAGCTGTCTCCTGTGAGTTTTGCCTACATTGCAGACTGATGAGGAACTGATGCAGACTGATAAGCTTACTATCTTGGGAGTGGTTTGTTGTGGAGCAATAGATAAAAAAGGAGATGGGGCTGAGAAAGGGATGCAAACTATACGGTTTAATGCATTGGCAGACATTACCTATCAGTCACCAGACTTTTTGCCTCTGAGCTCAGAAACCTTATCAGCAGTACTCTGAGCAGTCATTACCAATTGATCAGGGATGGCAAGCAATTTGTCCTCTCGGGGCTAAGTGGCAAATGGCTAGCAAGGATGGTATAGATATTAAATGAGCTAAACCCTGAACTTGGGAGTTCTTTTGGCCACATTCCATTCTATAAAGAGAGGGACATTCTCCATGCAGGAACCTGCTTGGAACCTGATTGCATCAGGAAATGGAAAGTTGTCACCTGCCTCTTTCATGGCTCACTAAGTGGTGGTCACTCTTCTCACTCTAGGTACCCCTGCAGTCAAGGATAAATGCATCTACCATGTTCCTCCCTTCATCACTGGAGGCAGCCTAATGGATGTCTGATGGGTTACACTCAAGTGACCCTACTACAAGCAGTTGCCTGCATTCTTGTCAGTTTCTAGGGTTCTCTCAAGCCCTAGCACCTCACAGGGTGCCTGGCAAGCTGTTGATCCTGAACATATTTATTGAATGGATGTGGCCAAGGGATGGGATCAGTCCTTTTTATCTATTCCTACTACCCAGCTCTTAGCACACAGCCTGGCACATGATGGGTGCTCAACAAATGCTCGTTAAGTGGATTTTGACAGCATTATTTCCAAAATAGTTGCCTGATGAACAAGTGGAGTCTCTCCCTCCCTAAAAAATATCAACTCCAAACAGAAGCATAATAGAGCTGGAGCTCAAAGCAAAATTATTCACAAATTCCAAGTGCCTCAATCCATGGGTTTTAATGAAAGTCATTCTGCAGTTGAGAATGTTGTAGTAATTACAGGCAAGCTAATATCTCTGCCATATGGTTTGAAAGCAGGTCTGAATTCTGAAAGCCATTATCAGCAGTTTTATTTTCTGCTGCTGCTTCTCTGCACCCCACCCCCTGCCTGTCTTTGTCTCTCTCTCTCTCTTTTTTTTTTTGCTTTTATCTCTTTCTTTCAACCTCATATTCCCTTTCTCCAACACGATTCTTCCTCACTGCCCTCTGTCTTCCAAGCCCCTGACACATTTTTAAAACCTTTGACATGAAACCTCCAGTAGTTCCGAGGAGTAAATGCAACCCCCAGAGTGGGTCATGACGTAGCATCGCCCATGCTGACCCACTTGCCGAGAAAGAAAACCAAGGGTACTCTGACCCCTTGTGAGTTGGCCGTGTCACTCTGTCCCTCAAGTGTGGTTGCATGATCGATGGGAGAAGACTCCAATTAATCTCTGTGCTGCTGACTCACCCTGGTGCAGGGGTTCTCAACACTGTGTGCAGAGAATCACCTGAGGGGCTATTAAAAGAGTACTGATGTCTGGGTCCTACTGCCTCAGAAATTAATTGGTTCAGAACATTATGGTCTATAAACCTCCCCCAGATGATGCTAATATACAGCCTAGGCTGAGAACCCTGCCCTGGAAACTTAGCCTAGGATAAATAGCAGTGGGATCTGTCTTTCTCCTGTTGTTCACCTGGTAACCCTCAGAAGTGAGACAATGCAAACAATGATTATCTAAGTCATGCCAAATTCAAGCATCTATAGCCCTAAATGCAACTCTTTAATAGCTACCCATCTGTTTAGCTCAAGACTCATTCACAAGTGATTTGATAAAGTCTTATAAAAGCCCTGGGAAGAAGGCTGGGCTGGAGTTAGGATCTTTATTTTATAAATGGGAACTGAGATATTAATAGTAAGATCATATAGTAGATGGGTTTCCCAGGTGAAACTAGTGGTAAAGAATCTGCCTGCAAATTCAGGAGACATAGGAGATACGGGTTCAATCCCTGGGTCGGGAAGATCCCCTCGAGGAAGGCATGGCAAGCCACTCCAGTATTCTTGCCTGAAGGATCCCATGGATAGAGGAGCCCAGCAGGCTACAGACCATAGGGTTGCAAAGAGTCGAACACCGCTCAAGCGACTTAGCACATATGCATGCATATAATAGACATGTCTTCTCTAAGATCAGGCCTCTTTCTGGGCTGTATCACACTGTTCCCTTTTCCCTCCTTTAGGATAATTATGGGAGTGATGCCTACCCACCTAAGGTCTAAGGGTCAAGCCTTCCCTCTAGCCTGCCCGCAAATACCCACTATAGAGATAATTGCCCTGAGACAGACTACAAAGATGGGTGCCCTGTTTCTAGAATTCCATTGTTATTCTCCCCTAGAAGGCCAAGAGCCTGGTGTCTTTCCTCAGCAAATTGGTTGATAAGATTAACTAATGATCCCATTGGAAGGTCAGAGAGCCTTGAGGCAACAATGAAAGGGGAGATGGCAGGAGCTCAGAGCAGCAAAGCACCAGCTGCTTAGTCAGGCAGAACAGAAGACTCAGGGGAGCCTGGAGCCAGAAGGGGCTCTAGAATGTGACAATTTGGAGTGGGTGTCTTACATTTTTTGGAGACATTCTTGCTAATTTGGGACTAGGTGTTGAGACAGCTGGGGGTATAGAAGAAGGAAAAAAATTACCAGGAGATTGAGGGCATATCTGGGAAACCTCACTGGGAGAAAGTACCACAGAGCGCAAGACATTCGGGAAGAGACAGAATTGGAAATTCTCAGACAATATGTAACCTTTGAGATTTTCCCAAACATTGGTCAGACCCCCTCTTTCCGGTTTCTCTTGCCAATGTTAAGGCAAA
Source organism: Bos indicus (assembly GCF_029378745.1). Lineage (NCBI taxonomy): Eukaryota > Metazoa > Chordata > Mammalia > Artiodactyla > Bovidae > Bos > Bos indicus. The sequence continues at coordinate 24,089,472 of NC_091767.1, forward strand.
CGGGCCTTTCTTTTTCCACTGTCTTGTTCGCTGGGAGCCGCGCTGGGCAGAGACTAGCCCTGACCCTTCTGTCTGGAGGAGGCAAACGCTGGAGCCAGCTGGTGCCTTGCATATATGAGCAACTTGTCCAGATGCATCTTAGGGATCTCATTAATCGAGGTGAGAGCAGTGCTTCCAGGAAATCAAGTCATGAAACTTACCCAGATGCTCAGAATTCAGAGAAAGGCAAGGATTACAGACTTGGCTAATAGCAGAGGTTACAAAGTGATGGCCTCTGCGCTGTGTGACCCAAACGTGCATTTTGTTTAGGCTGCCTGGTGTCGACACTCCAGTGTTCTTGCCTGGAGAATCCCAGGGACGGCGGAGCCTGGTGAGCTGCCGTCTATGGGGTCACACAGAGTCGGACATGAATGAAGTGACTTAGCAGCAGCAGCAGCCTAGTGTTGAAAAACTGAGATTTTGAGATACATGCTCACAGGCTCAGGTTTTTACTAAAAAATATGAAGATAAAGCAATGTTGAACATGCACTTCCACATGGGAAGACAATAGCTGGAGCGACGTGGCTGCCCCTTCATCCAGGACAGATGCTTCACTCAGCACTCTCACATGAAGTGTCCAAGGGGGACTGGCATCCCACCCATTTTATTTCCATGAGCAGCCTAGTCCCTGTTGGAGGGATTTGAGTTTTCATTCTTTAAGGCCTAGTGCCTGGGTGACACAGAAGTTTCACTTCACTTGCCAGATTGAATTGTGTTATTGGCTCCTGAATGGCTGTGTTGGAAAAAGATTCTTGGGTTTACTAGAAAAGAGCCACTATTGATTGGTGATGTCTGCCACAGGCAAGAGATGTGGGGCTTGTTATTACCTGTCGTCTAAATATCAACCAGCCTTGCCACACTCCTTTCCCAATGTTGAAGCTGGTCTGTGGCCCCACTGAACACCTTCTAGAAGGAGAGGGAAAGAGAGAGCAGGGGCAGGAAGAACCATAAGCAAATCTCTGGGGGAAACGACTGTCTAATGGATACTTTATTGTCTATGAAGACCCTACAGGAGCTCTGCCATGTAGGTGCCTCAGAAAAATAAATGCCAGAGATATAGTTGTACATAGGCTTGCAGTTGGGTAGTTAATTTATTCCTGATAAGAGAGGGAAATGAAGTCTCAGAATTCTGCTTGTGAGGCAGAGCCAGAGGAAAGTTCTTTCTTTGAGGGTATTTCTCTTCAACCACTATTAAGTCCCTGAGGCAAGAAACCTTCTTGCGCTGTCGGATACCCATTGTGGGCCAGCAGGAGCTCCTAGCAGGGCCCATTGTCTTCACCACTGGCCCCTAGCTGCAGTTACTTCCCCCAAGGCCCCTGTGAGAATAATCCATTCCACCTCAGGAAGCAGAAGTTGAGTCTCAGAGAACTTGACTTTATCAAGAAAGCTCACCTCGTTGGTAGGAGACCTGCATTTAGAATCCAGGTCCTCTGACATCCACTTCCTAGCTCTTCGCTTTATGCACATGGATAGGTGGATCTAATCAACCACTACATATGGAGGACTCACCACGTGCCAGCTTTGTCCAAACACTTTGTATGTTGTAACAACTCTCTTGAGCATATTGAGAAGGACTGTGATTATTCCCATTTTACAGATGAAGACACTGAATTTTACAGGTGTTAGAAAACTTGCCCAAGTTCACACAGTAAATGAGCTTGATTTCAAGCCTATGCTATTAACCGTTATGCTCTGTACTGCTGCCCAAGTGAGAGCTGGACCACCATGGGATTTGCTTAAGAAAATGATCTGCTGATTCTCCAGGGGAAGAATAAATCAATACCTGCTCTCAGCCAGGACATGCATTCATGGAAATGGCTTTGCGCTCCAAGCCACAGCATAAAAAATATTTCCAGTACAGAAACCTGTGAAGATTTCATAGGATGGTATCTGAGAGTCAGTTGAGGTGCTTAGCAGAGGGGGGCTAAATGAATTCAAGACATAAACGGTCTCAAATGTTTTTCTGTGAAAGGAATCTCATGTTATAATGCAGTACACTGCGTAATGGTCATTTGGCGCCGAGAAACAATAGAGGATAGCAGAGTTCCCTGGAACTAGATAAGGGTCCTGGTGCCCCAGCCCCTTAAAGCTGAAGCCAGAGAGCAGATTTCACACAACAGCTGTGTTTGGGGTGTGGGTGGGGGGCTCTAGTCGGGGGTGGTATGAATGCAATCCTGCCAGGCCACAAAAATCTAAGTAGTATTCAATGTTTGTGAACGGTGTGGTCGGTGATTGTATGGACTGTGAAGCTGAGGCCAGGGGACTGGGGTTGCTCCCTTCCTCTCTGTGATCTTCAATTTCATGATTGACTTTCTTCTTTCTTTTCCGGAGAGAGGTCTGCATTCCGTTTACCTATGAGGAACTCTTCACTACTGTGGGCTACCTATGAAGTTCTATCAAGTTCTATAAGCGATGGAGACATTTTATTTCCCCAGCCCAACACATGTGCTAAGTGGTTTATAAAATTAAAATGAACCCTTTCTTCCTCACTGAATTTTTACACATTTATGAGGTATTTTGTTTTAATTGAAAACCAGTAAGCGTCATCCCAAAGTTATATAAAAGGGATGAATTATTTTATAGAAGGATCTATCTTTGAGTTGTTTTAGAGTATGTGTTCAGTTCTGTGATGAAAACTATTTGCTTGACTAAAAGTTGATATTTGTTTAGTTGTTAAATCATGTATGACTCTTTTGTGACCCCCATGGACTGTAGCCTGCCAGGCTCCTCTGTCCGTGTGATTTCCTAGGCAAGAATATTGGAGTGGTTTCCATTCCCTTCTCCAGGGGAATCTTCCTGACCCAGGGATGGAAGCCGTGTCTCCTGTATTAGCAGGCAGATTCTTTTATCACAGAGCTACCAGGGAACAGGGTAAAAAATCTGATATACACTACCAAAAAAAAAAGGTGGGGGGCAGGATGGGAAGGGGAATTCCCTGGCAGTCTAATGGTTAGAACTTTGCACTTTGACTGCTGAGGGCACAGTTCAGTCCCTAGTTGGGGAACTATGATCCTTCAAGCCACATCATGTGGCCAAAAATAATAAAATCTAGTATACAGGTACTTTCCATTGTGGGTACTAACTATTTTGATGATGTCATAACTCCAACTCTGACACAGAGCTGGGTACGTAATAAGCACTCAAGAAATATTTGCTGAATGAATCTTTCTCCACGTGCCAGGACTATTTTTCCAACCATTTATTGGACATCTGTCTTGATTTGCTGTTGTTCAGTTGCTCAGTTGTATCCAACTCTTTGCAACCCCATAGACTGAAGCACACCAGGCTTCCCTGTCCCTCATTATCTCCCAGAGTTTGCCCAAGTTCATGTTCATTGATCTGGCGATGCCATCCAACCATTTCATCCTTTGCTGCCCTCTTCTGTCTTGATATCCTGCAGCAACTTCAAAATCTACATTCATACATGATCTCACTTTTTTCCCTTTAAATGCTGTGTCTTCTTCTCCATGAGCATATGGGTAGTAAGTGTGCAGGGGACTGAATTGCCCTCATTTAAATTCTGACTGCCTCATTGAGTTATCTGTAATCTTAGCTCTTTACTAAACTTCTCTTTGCCTCATTTTACTCATCTGTAAAATGGGTATAATAATAGCTCCTGCCCTAGATGGTTGTTGTGAGAATTAAACTAGCATGGATCTGGCACATAGCAACACGTGGGTAAATGTTAAATGTTACTTAGCACTTCCTATTTTAGCCAACCACTTTTTGTGTTAGGAACTTGACCCTCAAGCTCACCTTATCTTTTCACTAGATCCAGTCTGACTTCACCTTTCCCTGTTTCAGTCCACCCTAACACTGCCATAGTACAGATGCTGCTTGTTTTTGAAAGACCCCTTTCCCTTCCAGCACAGCTTCTGAAGACCAGGGTTTTTTTTCTAAACTGATTTCCTTCCCCTATTTCTTAGCAGCCACCTTCCTTTGCACAGCAATCTAAGCCTTTGATGAACTGCCTTCCGGCTCCAAGTCCACATTCCCAGCCCAGCTCCAACCATTCCAGTCTCGCCCCGTCTCCACACTCCAGCCACACTGGACTCCTTTCTGCTTCCAGAAAACATCAGGCTTCCATTCCTCTTGGCCTTTATTATTCGTCTCTGATTCCCTTGCCTTTCTGCTTTCACTAATATCATGGAGGTAGTTTTCTTTGGTAGTCATCCTACAGAAAGCATTGGACCTTCAGGTACGTCATCACCTAACTCAGTTGTAACACTCATCAGTTTGCTCCTCTTCACCTGCCTTTCTCCCTGTATTGGACACAAGCTCTTTTAGGGCAGAAATAGGCCATGAGATCTTTAATCATTTTTGTGTTAGTAGGGCCTGTTACAGGATTTCTGCTCAATTAATTTTGTTTTTCCTATTATAAAATTAAAATGTTCTCATCAGAAAAGAAAATCTTTATAGGAATAAATGATTGAAGATGTGAAAGTCCCTGTAATCTGCACCCAATGCTATCTCCTGCCAAGGTTTATGGACATCATTTCTGACATCTGCCTTGCAAACAATGTTTTTAAATGGAATAGGAGTAAATAATCATGATAATGTCCTATTAAAAACTGATTTTTTTTATTAGGTACGCTGGTACTATGGTAGACTTTAAAGCAAATTGTGTTTCTCTGTTTTAAAGAAAATATGGAAACATCTGCTTTTATAAAAGAGCAGAACTGTTATTCTGTAATACCTTCTATTTTTATAGGATGCCTCTTATCATAATTTCTGCTCTCTGCTTGAGAAAGGGAAATATAAATGCACAGAGAAATGAGAGGGATATTAATTTCTCTTTTGAACCTAAGGGGGAAGCACATGTTTCTACCAAACTTCCATTAGGCTTTGAAGGCAGAACGATTTTTCATTTGGAACCCAAGCAGAATTTCAAAGATGTTCAGCGCTGGTGCCCTCTCTCCTCTTCAGTCCCTGCTGAAGGCGGGTGTAAGGCCAGCAGGATCTGGGGGCACACGTTTCACAAGAGGGCTGTGTGTGGGGTGGGGGGCTCCTCTGGCTGGCCTGGGGGTGAGGTCCGTCTGCTCATCCTCCCCCACTGCTGGCCTGGGGGACCCCTTTCTGATCCTCCTCCCTCCGTCTGCTGTTTCCAATGCTGAAATCATCTGGTTCTTCAGCTTGTTCCCAGTTTCTTTAATTGTCTCCTTGGAAGCTTATAAAGACTCATTTTGGTGTCTGGCCCATAGCTATTTAAAGGCACGTATTTTAACCTGATAGTTTTATCTTTTCTTTTTAAATTTTCCCTTGAGTTCATCATTCTTCGAAACCACCTTGGCCAGACAGCTCGAGTCAGGGGTGCTCCTCCGGGTTTGGAGCCTCTCAATGGAATCAGTCTGGCTGCCCAGACTCACTGGATTAATTGAAGCCCTCCCGCCCAGGCTGTGAGCCTGGCCGTCCGTGTGAGCACAACTTCGCGCGCTGGCGCGGCAGCGCGACACGCCGCTTTGAGTTGAGAAATTCCCGCTTGACGCCCTCTCCCTCCCACTCCCGGTTGCTCACTGTCCCTCCTCCCGTCCACCAATAAAACAAAGAAACCTGAGAAATAATCTCTGAAAGAAGAGACTGCGCCAGCCTTGATTGTCACACTGGCCTTGAGCCAAGCCTGAGCCTGCCTCAAAAAATGAACCCAGGAGGGGAGCTACTGGAAGGCAGTCAAAACCCTTGAAAGTTAGGTCATGAACACCCCCCCACATCAACAAACTCTCACTTGCTCTGCCTTCCTTTTCTTTTAAAGGTAGAATGAAGTCTTCTAAGACAAACTCCAGAATGCCTTGTTCATATAATATATATATAAAATGAAATTGAGAATATGTTTTTACATGTAATAGTGTGTGTGTGTAAACGTGTTTACAACCTGGCTAGAAAAAAGTATCCTGGGTGAAAGGTCTCCTCAATAGCTGAAAGTGATGTTTATCATTTTCAAGCATGTCCGAATATTTGTACTACTTATATATATGTATTCACCAATGGTATTATATACTGTTTAGTATGCTATGAAGTTTTATAATATTCCATATTTATGAAATATTTGATACACACAATCACAAAAAATGACGGAGCCAGGAGGTCAGTATTCTGCTTATATGCCTTTATGATAATGAAGGCATGAATAAAATCATCATGAACAGGTGATTTTAATGCATTCTCACTTGAAATGCAGATGTCAACTATGAGGGAATGAAGGTGCTAATTTATAGGTTTTAAAAAACTTGTGCACAGAAAGTTAAGAATGTAAGTGCAAGCTTAGCAATAAAAGGAGAAGTGAAAACACGCAAAATGGAGGCTTGGGGGGCCCTTTCATCTGTAACTGAGGTGGTCTGCAAGAAACCACGGAAGCTTCTGCTAATTTGAAATTCCACCAGCAGTGAAAGAAAACTCTGCTGGATTATTGAAGAAAGATCTTGGCACCTTATGCATGGGAAATGAAACTTTTCATTTTGCAATTGGCTTGTAGGTTGGATACAACGCCCTCCCTCCCATCTTTCAAAGACTGAGGAGCCGACTGGAGTTAGAGATGTGGTTTGCATACGCTGCCTAGTTGACAGCAGCAGATCGACAGTGAAAGGCTAATTAACTAAATGAAGGCAGCAAAGAAGTGAGGTTTTGGCAATGACAAAGCCATTCATTGAGCGATGTTTACTTCTACTTGAGCTTAAGTTCTGTTTTTAATTAGCCTCAGGATGTTTTTCTTGCAGCCAGTTAGAAGGAGGTTCTTTCCCTTGTCAGGTGTTGCATCCTAGAATCGGATGTGGTGAGGGGAGGAAAACCCCAACACATTCAACGTGAGCCAGAATCACCAGCAGTCTCTTCCAAAGTCCCTTCCCCTTCCTGTGCTAGAGCCTTAGAGGTTCGGACCCTCCTGTGGGAGACCTGACATCTCCTGTTGGATGAACTGCGGTTAGTCGTTAACTTGGGGGATAATTCTTAACACATACAGGTCCATCTTGCTGGAGCCTGAGCTTCCAGTTGGATTTCCATGCCTCCAGTTGATCTGTAAGCAGCATTCTTGGATATGACCAAGCCAGCCCACCAACCCAGTGAATTGAGTCAGATGGCATTCTTTTGCTATTTATTTGTCTTTTTAAAAAAATTTGGCCTTATTTTATAGATTTATTTATTTTGGCTGTTCTGGATCTTCGTTGCTGCTCCAGCTTTTCTCTAGTTGCAGAGTCGGGGCTACTACCGTAGACATAGTGTGCAAGCTTCTCTCGTGGCTTCTGGGCTCTAGAGCACAAGCTCAGTGGTTGTGGTGCACAGGCTTAGTTGCTGCATGACATGTGGGATCCTTAAGGACCAGAGATGGAACCCCGCGTCTCCTGCAATGGCAAGTGGATTCTTTACCACTGAGCCACCAGGGAAGCCCATTTCTAAGTGGGTTTTTTTTCCACTCCATTTCTTGAGACTTTGTAGGCTTTTGAAGCTTACCAGACTCCTTTTATCTAGGTAGCTAGAATGCGTGTGTCTATTTATGAACAGGAACACTGAGGCAAAGTAGTATTTTAGCCAAGCTCATGTGGAAATTGTGGAGAAAACAGACAAAGTATCAAATCTCTTGGAGCTTGACTGAGAACTGGGCCAGAACTACTGAGTTGGGATGCTAATTTAGTACGTAGAATGGGGAATGGTGGATAGAATGCTCAGGGCAGAAGATGTGTTTGGTGAACAAGGTTGCTGGTGGTGTTTACTAAGTCATGTCTGACTCTTGTGACCTCCTGGACTGAAGCCTGCCCGGGTCCTTTGTCCATGGGATTCCCCAGGCAAGAAATAGAGTGGATTGCCCTTTCCTTCTCCAGTGGATTTTCCCTACTCAGGGATCAAAGCTGCAGTCTCCTGCATTGCAGGCAAATTCTTTACCACTGAGGCCCTAGGGAACAAGGCTGGGTGGTCATTAAAATTTAGAGAAAAATGTCAAGGAGAATGAAGGGGTAAGCTTTAGGAGTAGGGGCAACTAATTTGATTTAGAAGGGACCAGGCATTTGCTGAAATAGACAATAAATACGGTGACTGTTTTTTAGAAGTCATGATGGTATGACTTACCTCTGCTCTTTCTGTCCCTTCAACCTGTTCAGTGCAGGCTAGTGAACCCTCAAGGCCTGGCTTGGCCCCCCAAACTCCTCTCCCTCCTCTCCACCCATGCCTGTGTGGAGTTTAGTGGCTCATGGACCCCTGTGATAATTTTATGTGTCAGTTCAACTGGGCTAAGGGATGCCCAGATAGTTGGTAAAACATAATTGCTGGGTATATGTGTGATAGTGGTGTGTGTGTGTGTGTGTGTGTGTGTGTGTGTGTGTGAGAGAGAGAGATAGTGTTTTATTTGAATAGATACTCTGGGTAAAGAGGATCACCTTCACCAGTGTGGGTGGGTGGTATCCTATCTGCCTGATAGAATGAAAAGAGAGCGAAAGGGGGAATTTGCTCTCTGCTTGAGCTGGGGCATTGCAATCGCCTTTGGGCAGTGGTGCTCCTGTTCTTGGACTTTCAGACTTGGTCTGGATCTTGCACTATTGGCTTCCACATTTCTTGGGCCCTTGGACTCTGACCAGAACTTACACACCACCAGTCGCCCAGGTTCTCAGGCCTTCAGATTTGGACTTGAACCACACCACCGGCTTTCCCAGGCCTTCAGCTTGCAGATGGAAGATGGGACTTCTTAGCCTCTCTGATGGCATTAACTAGTCCTCATAAAAAAAAAAAATCTTCCCTCTGTCTGTATATCCTGTTGGCTATATTTCTTTGAAAAATCCTGATTAATATATCCACTGAGCACAGTAGTACATCCTTTTCCAGGAGAGGTGGCAATTTTCTGCCTTTATTCTCACTCAGGGTAGTAAGCTCCTTAAAGGACAGAAACCACATGATTATCCTTATTTCCTTGACCAGTCAATAGTGCCAGGCACTGTGATGGCTGCTTAACACACATGATTTCAATGATTCCTCACAACAACCCAATGAAGCAGTGTTTTCGTAATTCATACTGTAAGGGAGCTGGGCTTGAAGGGATTAAAGTAACTTGCTCAAGATCACACAACTGGTAGGTGGTGGAGTCAGGATTCGCTCTTGATCATCATGCTACCCACTGCCCTAGCGGTCAAAATATTTGCTAAAATTGCATTGGCAATTTGCCAAAATAATTGGCAACTTATTTTATTACTTGTAGTAGGTGCTTAATTATTTGATTTCAAAACTCAGTCAAGCTGAAAAGCCACTTCTTCTTGTTATTCAGTCCCTAAATTGTGTCCAGCGCTTGGCAACCTCATGGACAGCAGCACGCCAGGCTTCTGTCCTTCACCATCTCCTGGAGTTTGCTCAAATTCATGTCCATTGAGTTGGTGATGCTATCCAATCATCTCATCCTTCGTTGACCCCTCCTCTTCCTGCCTGAAAAGCCAAGTATTTGCCTAAACAGTCACTCTCATAGACACTAACATGAATGGGGGGAAAAAACAACCCTCAGCATTATTATCAGGTGAGCAAAACGGTTATGTGTCCTCACAGGTGGTGGTAGGGGTCTAAAGTCGTATGGTTTTTATTAGCTAAGATATCTGCACTTTATATTTTCTTTATTACTGTAACAAAGTTGAAGGAAGAGTCCTTTTTCTGGGAGAAGGGTGGATCTGAAGGGAGGAGATGAAGGAGGGAAAAGCAGCTTCACTTTTTATGAAGACTCATGAATTTACCTGGATGTGGCAGAGACGCCATTCGTGCAATGGTCTTTCAGGGACAAAGGCTCTACATCTGGTTACATGAGACCCTCAGAGATGCAGAAGGGGCTGGAGAAGTGTTATCACCTCAACTGACAGATCTCCATCTGAACTTTGGGTAATGCCTCTTCCTGGGAACCCGAACCCCCACCCCCCCTTTACCATCTCATCTGCTTGCACCAAAATGCAGAACCACAATGGTCCTAGGGACAGTCCAAGCCCCTAAACAAGGTCATTTCAGCCCCTAGTCAACTTAAACTCTTGTAATCTGCAAAAGAAAGAAACCTGGGTGCCTTAAAGTTCAAAAAAATTCTACTCCCATTAAATCACCCAAGTTAAAAGGGAAGCTGATCATTTTGACTCTGAGCCACCTTGCCGTTACCACCCTCACCCCTCTACTTCTTACTCTGGACTTTTAAACAGAAAGATACCCTGAGTCAGATTCCATGGGGTGGTGGTTAGGAATGAGACTGAAATTAAGAAAAGAGTCTTAGCTTTCATGATGGTCCAAGTTCATTTACCTCTCTTCTCAAACACTGAGCACTTTGCCTGGGGGTGAGTTTGCTTGGGCTCCCTTTGTGTGCAGCCCTGCAGCCCTGAGTTACAACAAAAGGGCTTAAATTCTCATAGAAGGCTGGCTGGCTCCACCCAAGACAGGAGGCAAGTCTGTGAGGTGAGTGAGTAACTACTTCACGCACCTCAGGCCAGGCAAGGTGTCTGCTCTGTTCCTTGCCTTCTTTGGAAAGGATAGTGCCTCACCTACCTAGCAGCCCAGATATAGGTGTTGAGGAACAGTGAAGGCAGGTGGGGAACGGAATAAGCCCTCAGCTCTCCTGGAAAACTCAGCCCCAGTCTCTCTCTCTTTGAGCTTCATTGGCTGCTACATTGAGCAGAGAGTGATTATTCCTAATCCAGGTATAAGCAGTGGAAACATTGATATGATACCTTTTCCCAGCTCAGCTGAGGTCAATCAACTCAACAGAAAGCAAGAAGCAGAAAAACTCACAGCATTCTCCTAGCATTGATCTCCCTTTACAAATGTGTCATCGCTTAGCTGTGTCCGACTCTTTGTGACCCCATGGAGTGGGGCCGCTTCTCCGTCCATGGGATTTTCCAGGCAAGAGTACTGGAGTGGGTTGCCATTTCCTTCTCGGATCTTCCCAACTCAGGGATTGAACCCAGGTCTCCCACATTGCAGGCAGACGCTTTACCTTCTAAGCCACCAGGGATCTCCCTTGAAGGTGTATTGAGACCTACTAAGTGTTGAGCACGGGCTAGGTTTCTGACAAATAGGAATCCAGGAAAGCCTCCATTCTATACACTGTTCAGATAACTGAGGCTCAGAGAGAGAACGTGATTTTGCCCAGGGCTCATGGTGGAGCCCAGTCTCTTTGTTTCATAGCTGAAGGCCTTTCCCCGCCATGTGCTGGCTTTCCAAGACTACCAGACTGCTCTTAGATCTGGGCACCAGGAGTCCCCACCCCAGGCTCCAGGCTTGAGAGGGCCCCTCCTGGGAGGGAAAAAGTCTGGGAAACTGGATAGTTCTGCTACCCAGGGACGCCTTGCTGCCCCCCTGCCCCCCTTTCATTTTAGACTATACACTGGATGCCTAGTCTCCTGGAACTCCCTCACCAAGGGGTCCTAGCTGGAGTTGCTAGAGGTAGCAAATAATACAGGCTGACCAGTTAAATTTGAATTTTAGATAGAGCAAATTTTTTTAGTATAATTATGTCCCATGAAATATTTAGAACATGCGTAATGCTAAAAAGTTATTTATCTAAATTCCGGTTCGACTGCATCTTGCATGTTTTCTGGCAACCCTAGTCCCAGCCCACTTCCAGGATTTGGCTGTTTGAGTGGCGCTTACACAGAGCTTGGACGTGCACAATTGAGTGTCCAAAGGCAGGCAGGCAAGGGCCCCCTCAGAGCCAGAAGGAGCCTGAGGAGAGAGAAAAGGGGGCCAACTGGGGCCCTCCATTTGTATCCTTGTTAGGAATGTGCTTGTACCCCAGACCACACCTAAAGCATAGACTGCTTTATCATCTAACTAGCTTAGTTTTCATTTCCATAATTCCATAGTTTAATTTCCATAGTCATGAGTTTCCAGAACATGACCCCTTTCGTCAACCTCACCTCCAGCTGGATCTTGGGTGAGGGGCTGGAACAAGGTACTCAGAAGTCCAGTCTAAGTGATGTTTCCATGTGGATACAGATGACTTAAAGGGGCTCTCACTCTGTAAAAAGGACAAGCTGCTGGATGTGCGGGCCTGCATTTTCAACTTTTCTGTGTAAAGGGTACCTGGCCATGAATGAGATGCTACACTTCTTGAGTTCGTTTTTTTCCCCATTCATAACATATGAGAAATATCCCAGCCTCCTGGAGTGAGTGTGAGGGTGAAGTGAATTAACACATGAAAGTATCCAAGCACTTGACAGGTGTCGAACCTCATAAATGCACTTGGGTCTGCGTAGTCAGGAGCAGGCCTCTTTTTGTTGTCGTTGTTGTGTTTAAGGCTCAGCTGGACCACCCACACTTCCGTTTCCAGCCTGGGGCCCTTGGATCTTTCATGAGGCCGAGATGGCTCCTGAGTCATGGAGCAGCGAGGTCACCTTCATCCAAGCCTTCTGGAGTATTTTGATCAATGAACCCTAGGAGCATGGCCTTCCAGAACCATCTAACTCTTACATCTGCAACTCAAAATTACACTACACCATGGGACCTATGAGATGACTTCTGTCTGGGGGACAAGGAGGACCCTCCTCACCAAGATAGGGCTAAGTCACTCATCAGAACAAAGGTCTGGATTATTCCCCAGAACTATGTGAAGGCTACTAAGATCAAGTCTTACTAAGAATTATTGAATAAAAGCCCGACTTCTTTTCAGTGCCAGGTGAATAAACAGAAAAGCAAATCATTCCCAACACAGGGTTTCTCTGGTCTTCACTAGTTGATGTTTTCACATCTTCCTAATTCATCCCTCCCTCTTCTTCCCCTCCTCCCAACAAATTAGCTTCTAGTCATCAGCTAGAAATCCCCAGAAAAACCTTCAAGAGGAAGGTGGGGCATTGTGAAGCAGGAAACAAGGACTCTAATTTCAGAAAGACTTGGGTCCGAGCTCTGCCACCTCCGCATCACCATAGGGAAGCTACTGAACCTTTTTGCATCTCAGTCTCTCTTGTAACAGTGATAATACTACTTACTTTCACTTAGCACAATGCCTGGCACCTAGAAGGTGCTTGTTAAATGGGGGCCATCATTATTGTAGAAGGTAATGCCCAATACATATAAGATTATACTTTATGCTCAAGAAAGCATAAATACATGAATGAATGAATGAACCACTTCCTGAAAGGTTGCCTTTTCAAATTTTTCAGGATCACAAAAGCAGAAGTCAGCCAAAGGCATAACTTGGGGGTTCCCTCCAACCCTGAGTCCCCAGATTGGAGGGCTCCTCTGAGCCTCTGGCTTTTGTGATTCGGTCTCCAGCTTTGCCTGACAACGTGAGGCACACCTCGCTGCTGGCTCACTGTGGTTGTCTGTCCCCACCTCCTCTATCCCTCATTGATCTGGCTCACGTTTCCCCGTAACCATCCTTGATTACCTGCAGGACTAAACAAGCAGGCAGCCATCATTAAGAAATCGCAGGCGCATACCTTTCAGATAGCATAATCGCCCCACCGGCTGGTACCAGTGCCCCAACAAGCTTCCTGCTGTGACCCACTATGCAAACAGTTCCACCCACCGGAGGTGAAAACAATTCTACTTTTCAGGGCTGGAGAAGACTGATTTTATGCAGCAGAATCCTTTCAATTATTCAGGATGCTGCTGTCTTTTTTTAGTTCAATTATTCAGGGGTTTCTGAGTACACGATTGTAAATTCAGCATTTGCTGGCCGAAAAGCCCAGACATGATTGGTTGAGATTCAACTTGGCTCTGTGTTTCTCAAACGTGACAGTGAATCTGGACAAGAGAAGTGGCCATCCTTTTGGCAGAGAAATAAGTGCAGAGAAAAATTTATCTTTGAAAATTTTTGATTCACAACCTGTGGTTTATGCAGAGTGCTTACTTTCATGATCCTTTCCCTTTCAACTCACTGGCAGAAAGATTTTTGGAAATCAATAAACAGCCATCCATGTATAATGAGAACACTTATTTCAGATACATTCTCCTCTGTCTCCTACTAAAATAGTATCTATGTATCCTCTCTTGAATATTTAAATTGAGGGTAAGCTACCTCCTTGGCTACCAAGATGCCACATTTCCTGGTTTCGGATGAGGAAGTAACCTGAAGATGAGGTGGCAGGGTTTCCATGTTATCTTTCAGAGAAATGACTTATGTAGCACAGAGAAGCATGTGGTTTACTCTCAGGAAGCACATCATCACTGCTGGTGGTAAGATATTTAACACTTACCACCTGTCTCTGTCGCTGTGCTGAGTTTTAGTGAGAACTTCTGGAAAATGATAATTCCTCCTCTTGCTTCATTTATTCACTCAAACCTTCACTGAGCATCTCATATGTGATTTTGGGTTAGACAGTGGGGATACAGCAATAGACAGATCCCAGATCCTGCCCTTGGGAAGCCTATAATGTATGCAAGTGACCAATATTAAAGAAAAATCATGAAAAATCCAAGTTTATTCACTGTGATTAATATTGTATTGCAAAAATAATTTTTAAAAAGGGAAGAAAAAGAGCATAAGATTAGGAAATTAAGATGGTAAACTGTTGCAGGAAGATGTTGACAAAGTCATGAATTGCATAGCACAATTATTTTTTTATCTCTAGACGCTTGCCCAGGGCCTGACATTTTCAGTCTATTGTGTGAATGAAGTTTCTTTTATGAGGCCCTTTTTACTCAAGGGCCTCCAATTTAAACAAGTAAAAACTTGTACATAGTGTTTATGGAGTGCCTAACATGGGCCAGACACTATTTTAGTTCTTTATGTCTATTAGTCTGTTCATCCTTCCCCTAAAGTTCTGAGATGGGTATGAGCACTGTGCCTTCAATTACTTAAATAAGAATTAAAAGAAAAAAAAAATCAATGCACAAAGAAGCTAAGGTAATTCATCAAGGTCACATAATACACGAGTTATTGAGTGGCAGAGTCTGGATTTGAACCCTGGTCATCAACCTCTAACCACTGTACTACACTACCTCTAGTCAGGTTAAGAAGCTTTGCATAGACTCAAGGCATGTGAAGAGCTATGGTGATGTAAAAGAAAGAAATGTCAATAGCATGTCTTCCTCCAGGGAAGACGTGGTGGGGGTTACAGAAGAGCAAGGAGAGAAATAACATAGCTTATGACAACTTGCCCTTTATCACCTGCCTCCAGGTTCTTCAGATTTGCTAAATTCCTTTCTTTGGCCCAAAGCAGGCATCTTCTTCCATGACTCCATGGAAATCTGCATTCTCAGGGATGACTGGCTCTGGCTGGTGGCCTTGGGGCCTTCTGGAAGAATCCAAATGCCACAGCCACTACAGTGCCTCATCCTGCATGGAGTGCTAGCAGCTGCCCCTTCCCCAGAGTGAGCAGCCTCAGCCTCACCATCATCTCTCCTTCCTCTGAAGGAGGTCTCTCTTCTGCGTGCTTCCAGCTACACATGGGCTTGGTGGGTAAACAAGAGTTTGGGGCCTGGGTGCCACACTTGATTGAATCCATTTTAGAGCCATCACAATCTGCTTGTAGTCTAGGCTTCAATCCCTTCCTAGATCAGGGAGGATGAAGTTCTCTCTCCTTCCCTCTCAGGGCTATAGTAGGGAGCATCTGAGGAAATCATCACCTCTGGTGCGATGGGCAAACCAGCCTACCCCTTCCACTTGAGCTCCCTGGTGCTTGCCAGGTCACTTTAACCATGTCTGACTCTATGCAACCCTGTGGACCGTAGCCTTCCAGGCTCCTCTGTTCATGGAATTCTCTAAGCAAGAATACCAGAGTGGGTTGCCATACCCTCCTCCAGGGGATCTTCCTGACCCAGGGATTGAACCCGTGTCTCTTATGTCTCCTGCATTGGCAGGTGGTTTCTTTACCACTTGCACACCTGGGAAGATTGAGTTATCTTCCCCTCTTTTTTTAAAATTTGATTATGTACTCCCGTAATTGGGAATTCATACTCCACCATCAATTTTCCTGCTCTGGGTGCTTACGTACATGAAACTAAGTAAACTGTAGGCACAGCTGATGCATTTGTGAGCCTCCTACCAGAGTCCATGCTCTGTACCTGAGAGCAAGAGCTGGAGAAAAGCTAGTGTCTTGCAGAAGAGAAGAAAAGGAAATCTGAGGCCTTTGACTTCAAGCCATAAGGTCTGATCTTTGGAAAACACAGTTCAGCATATCTTCCAGTTGTGGAGACACTAGGTCAAAGCAGTTGCAAATTCCATTTGTTCAAGACCTGTGACTAAAAGAATTTGTGCATAAGGTTTGAAAATTTGTGAACTTAGAATATAGAAGTGAAGGATTTTGTCATGTCAAAGCTTCTTGCATTTCTTTGTGCTACAAGAGATGAAGATGTGGGGGGAGGGGAATGATAACCTGTTTTTATGGAAGACTGACTTCCTCGGGCCCTTTGATTTTGTAAAGGGAATGTGCATGCATGCTTAGTCATGTCCTACTCTTTGTGACTGTAGTCTACCAGGCTCCTCTGTCCATGGGATTTTTCAGGCAAGAACACTGGTGTGGGTTGCCATGCCCTCCCCTCCAGGAGAATCTTCTAACCCAGGGATTGAACTCATGTCTCCTGCATTGACAGGCAGATTCTTTACTGCTTGAGCCATTGTGGAAGCCCATTT
The DNA here is from genome assembly GCF_029378745.1 of Bos indicus. Taxonomy (NCBI): domain Eukaryota; kingdom Metazoa; phylum Chordata; class Mammalia; order Artiodactyla; family Bovidae; genus Bos; species Bos indicus. The sequence continues at coordinate 24,106,018 of NC_091767.1, forward strand.
GTAGAGGGAAGTGAAGGTCCCATTTGGAAAAAATTCTAGACTTGAATTCCAAATAGCTAAAACGGCACAGGTTGTTTTCATGGTGGATGGGGTGCAATTTTTGAGACTAGTTTTAGGAAAAAACACACTGCATACCACACAATCCCCCGAGCGTTAGTCGCTGGGCCATGAGCGTGAGACATGGTTGAAGCAGTTATCCCAATAGAGACGTGGGAAAACTTCAGGCACTCACATTAAGAGATCAAGTCTTTGGGTCTGAGCTCAGGTGATTATTGAACATAATTGGCTGCCTAGATTGTTCTGGAATGCCCTAAGGCTATGCTGATGGCTATGCTTGGAAGGGTGTAGCAGACACTATTTTTGTTACAGTGCATTACAGAAACATAGCTGACTTCTGCAGCAGTCATCTTTAATTCATTCTGCTCAGGCTATTTCTTCAAAATGTGTAAGCTTGCAAAAGATTATGTATTAGTTCACGAGACCTTCAACTCAAGGGGTTGAGCTGTCATTAAATATTTTCATGGCTAAATGGTTATTAAAACACCAGAAAGATGATGCAAATAGATATGGACCACTTTGCCAGGTTACTAGAGCATCACTGAAGAATAGTGAGGTTACACACCATCACATACCAAAGAAACCATAAACAAACCAAAGATTTTCATTGGCAAAGTGCAGCTAAAATATTTAATTGACTCCAGCAGCAGAGTCAACATACCATATTTATATTTTAAAGCAATTGACTGTGTCATAGCATATATGAAAATCTGACCATTTGCAAAGAGGCAACATTTCAAGCCATTCAGAACCAACTAGAGTCAAATAGTCTAAAAGGGACTCACTTTATTACAATGCTAAGATGAAGTTACTGTGGATGTTGGATTTATAGAATGAACAATAAAATTCACTGATTAGAAAAGATTTGGGAAATTTGCTTCTGATTCAAGAATAAGAAAGACCACTACTCAAGTAGGGCCTCCCCCACACCCCCTACTCCTGTTAATTCAAAATTAGAACAAATACTCTAGTCTTAAATTATTTCCCTGATGTTAGTCAGATCCCACCTCCCTGGCTAGATATACCTATTTGCAGACGGTCAGGTTTCCCCATAGGAGCTGTAAGACACACACATGGTTGATAGAGATTACAAAAATTGCATAGGTCCATGAAATATATAAACATGTATCTGTAATGTATTTAAAATAAAGACAGATGGAAGAATGTGCCCACAAAATGACGAGACAGGAATATGTGTATGTATTGGTCCAAGTCTTCATCAGCATTGCTCCAGCTCCACTCCAGGTATATATTATGGCCTAGAGAGTATGTGCATGTGTACACACACCCAAGGGAACCTCAAAGAAAGGAAATTGCAGTAGGCACACAATTCATCTCTAGCTGCCCACCTGCCAAAAGTTGGCAGACTCCTCTGGGTCACAACCCACATGTTGTGAACCACGCTTCTACCTCCCTGGGTAGCATGTGGTTTTGAAGGCAAAGGCTGTGAGTTTATATTCCCGGATGCCATATGTATGCAGTTAGCGGACAACTATGGTCTCTTTATATGTACATGCCCACAAATCATTCCAGATTGATGCCTGGCTGATGGACTCAATCTCCTGCAAATTTCCCATATGTTTCACCAGACTCCAAAATGAGCTGGAAGAAAATATGCATTTACTGGGAGCTTCTACATAGAAAAATGGGAAGCCTCTACTCCTCGTGGAACTGCAGGGTGAGAAGCTACAATTGGTAAGGGAGGGAATGTCAGCTTTTCCTTGATTTCCTTAGGCATTCAAAAAGCAAAAATCAAAAAAGGAAATCACCTGCGGTCAAAAATATAGTTGATCACAGGGGCTTTCTCCCAAGTGGTTCCGATTCACCCTTAGGAACTGCAAGGAAACAAACCATCCCAATGTTAAACCACAGCGTTTACACTGAAACTATGAGATTCACAGTTTCTTTTGCCTTCTCACTTGACTTTCTCCTTCCAATTCTCCTTCCCTCCTTCCTACATATTTTTCTTACTTCATGAAAGACTTGAGTAAACAAGAACCACAATTAAACAATAACCCCAGCCCCATGGCAATTGGGAGTACCAGCTGATTGTAAAGACCAGGAGTTTATTGAGCCTCCGTATAACCTAGTTCTCCTGTGTATCCTTAGAATAAAGAACAAGAGAAACTTAACTTACATAATTTATCAAAGAGTGGGAAACACATTGCTTCCTCATTTATCCATGGGGGTGTATAAGAGAAGGTGAGTGGGCAAGTAAGTGAGGATCAGGGCTTTTATCTCGCTCATTAAATATTTCAAATAAAGAGAGAAGTGTAGAAAAGAGAAGCATAAAAAATATCAGAATCACCTAGTGCCCCCACCCACCTTGTAAAGGCTGAAACTTCCCAAGTTTCCTCAACCTTTAGTCCTTTGTGGACTAAGGTGAACATGAGCAAGGGGTTTGCTATTTTCACACATGGTTTATCTGTCCTCTTACTGGTAGCAGATTACACTCGAGTTTTCACAACAGACACTCTTGTCCCTATCTCCTTGCGCATGAACATTTACAAGATTCTGGAGCAGAAGCGCTCAAACCTTTAAAACCCTATTTTACATCATAACCTTTCTCACCTACATGTGTGTGTGTGCTCAGTGGCCTTTGCAGCCTTATGGACTACAGCCCGCCAGGCTCCTCTGTCCATGGAATTTTCCTGCCAAGAATACTAGAGTGGATTGCCATGCCCCCCTCCAGGGGATCTTCTCAATCCAGGAATCTAACCCATGTCTCCTGTGTTTTCTGCATTGCAGGGGTATTCTTTACCCACTGGGCCACTCAGACCTCACCTACACACCCTACACACACCCTTAAAAGCACTTACCACCCCCCGTTTTAGGCCTAAGGTCAGGTTCCCGAACAGCAGAGCTTGAGTTTGAGACAGTATCGCTGGTGTGAGAAAGACAAGAGAGGGGATGAAGAAGCTTAGGAAAGATGCAGTTTCTGCTAAAAAACCAGCCTCCGTTTAGGGAGAAGGCAATGGCACCCCACTCCAGAACTCTTGCCTGGAGAATCCCATGGACGGAGGAGCCTGGTGGGCTGCAGTCCATGGGGTCGCGAAGAGTCAGACACGACTGAGCGACTTCCCTTTCACTTTTCACTTTCATGCATTGGAGAAGGAAATGGCAACCCACTCCTGCGTTCTTGCCTGGAGAATCCCAGGGACAGGGGAGCCTGGTGGGTTGCCATCTATGGGGTCACACAGAGTCGGACACGACTGAAGTGACTTAGCAGCAGCAGCCTCCGTTTAACCCAACATAAAAACCTGAGCTACAAATGGCACCACAAGTTTGCCTAACCGTGCCAGGGGCGAGTCTGGCTTTTATACCCCTCATGCGTCAGCCATTGGCTGCTGGCCACCTGGGGGCGTGGGGATGGGGCGGGGCAACTGTCCAGACTTCTCCAGGTAAAGAGGCTCCTCTCCGCTTACTGGCAAGTCGCGGTAAGAGTGCAGGTGTGAGCAGTTAGCAGCTAATAGAGCAGGTTGGGGTGAGTGTGCTCGCCCAGTAAAGGGGATCTGGGCAGGGCACCACCAGTACTGACTGCACCTACCAACCTGTGATATATTCTGATGTTTCCCCTCTCCGCTCCCTTCCCCCCATCTTGCGTCTTCCCTTTCCCCTTCTTCCCCCTCCCCCCTTCCCCTTCCTTCTGTTTATTCCCACTAAATTGATTTCATTAATTTACTGAATTAGTGGGGACAAGATAGATTATTCAATAAATGGTGCTGGAATAATTGGCTGCTTATGTAGAGAATAAAGCAAAATTATATCCCTCATCTACACACACACACACACACACACACACACACACACATTCATGGATGAGTCAAAGTCTAAATGTGTTTATTCTAGCCTCTCCTCTCTTCCTCCTCCCCTTCCATTCCGTTCATTGCCTACTAAAATTGATCTCATTATCTGTTAATGGGTCAAAACCTCAAGTTTTAGAAACACCGTTCTGAGATTTGCCTAGAAGAGGAATTGCCAAGGATATGCACAGCATCTACATTGGAAGATACTACCTGGCTTTGCAAAACAGTTTTTACTGATTTATTTTTCTGCCAGGTATGATTTTATCACCCACCATGAATGGGGATACTTATTATTGTTTTCAGACTTTAATTTTTATTAAATTTATGGTTGCGAAATGGTTATATCATTAGTGTTGTAAACTGAATTGCTCTGATTATGACTCAAATGGAGCAACTCCTCATGTTTGTGAATCTGTAATGTTTCCCTTTTGTAACTTGACCATTCATAATGCATTGCCTTTTGTTCTTCTTGGTGACTTCTAGGAATATAATTAAACAGGACCCCATGGGGCCTTCTGGTCCACAGACCACCCCCTCCCCACTCCTATGTCCTCCCCGTGCCTCTTGTTTGTAGAAAGACTTTTAGCTTCCTAGGTCTTTCCTGAGTTCTGAAGCACAGATTTAATCAGAAAAGTGAGAAAATGCAGAAGCAAAAGAAAACAGTCAAGCAAGACAAATATTAGTAATTTAGCCATTAAACAAAATCAAGGACCTTTAGTTCCTCCCTAAGGGGTTGAGATAATATTCTGAGCCACATCCTTGAGTTATTTTACAGCTGGTGAAATCCCCACAAGGTGTAAGAAGTTAACTGTATGCTGCCCACAAGCCCCAGGCCAGGTGGGTCCAGGTTGATGATGCCAACTCCACATTGTCCCGCTCCTTGGTCGGCCTTTGCAATAAACTTGCACTTTCCTTCACCACAGAGTGGTGTCAGTAGCTCGGCTTTACTGAGCAGGTGAGCAGACTGGTTTGGTAACAGGAGTTCTTTATGTATTTTGGGAATATATATATATACCTTCTCCCTGTATCTGACTTGACTTTTTTCTTTGTGGTGTCTCTTCATGTGCAAAAGTTTAAAGTTTTTATAAAGTCAAATTTATCTATCTATATTTCCCTTTAGGCTTTGTACTTTTTAGGGGTACAGTTATTATGAAATTCTTCTCTAGCTTGGAAATATAAAAACAGTCTATTTTCTTCTAAAAAAATTTTAAGCTTTTATTTTTCACACTGAGATCTTTATCCACCAATAGTTTTTTTTTTTTTTTTTTTTTTAGAATGTAGCTTAGGGATATAATTTTATTTTGTACATAAATAGCCAATTATCACAGCACCATTTATTAAATAATCCATCTTATCCCACTAATTGTAATGTGTCCATTTCCCGCCTATACACAGATCTGTTTTTAGTTCTTGCTATCCTATCCCATCGATCTATTTGTCTATTCACTTGCGCAAATATCATGATCACTTACATGCTATAGCTTTATGATAAATCATGGTATTTGATAGGGTCCAACTACTCATTTTGTTTTTCAAGATTTTCCAGGTGATTTTTGTCCTTTTTTCTTCCATATAAATTTTAGGATTAACTTTTTAAAATTTCTTGGACGTTTCTGTTAGATTTTGTGTGGAATTGAATTGACACATCAATTTGAGAAGACTTGATATCTCTGTGCTATTAAAACTTTCCATCAGGGAACATGGAATATCACTGAATCTATTCGGTCTGTTTCTGTGTCCTTCAATGCTGTTTTAAAGCCTTCCCCATAAAATTATAGCATATCTTTTCTTAGATGTATCATTAAGATTAAAAAAACACATTCAATTGATATTTTGAGTGGTAACTTTTATTCTATTACATTTCTCTTTGGTTATTACTAGTTCATAGGAACCTGACAGATGTTTGTATAAACTCTTCCTGAGCTCTCTTACTGATTCTAACTTTGTAGACTCTTATTTTCTTTAGGCAATCACATCACCTATAAATAACAAGAGGTTTGAGGTTTCCTTCTCAAGTTTGATGCTTCTCATTTTAATTCTTTATTAGGTAAGTTAAAATACTTAACATTGCTTGTGTTCTGACCGATTTGGGTTTACTTCTACCTTTTTAATTTTAGGTTTTCTGATTGCCTTCTTCATTCTTGCTTATTTTCTTTTACTTCCTTTCTTCTAGTAGACTAATAAGATACCTACATTCTCCCATCCAAGTACTAACCAGGCCCAACCCTCCTTAGCTTCCAAGATCAGAGGAGACTGGGCGTGTTCAGGGTGGTATGGCCATAGACAGATACCCACATTCTTTTCTTCTTTCTGCTGTTTTATAAACTAGATTGTCTTCCTGCCATTTTATTTATTACTCTTAAACATTTACCAGAATATTTACTGATACATTTTTCTACCAACCTTTCAGTGCAGTTCAGTCGCTCAGTCATATCCGACTCTTTGCGACCCCATGAATTGCAGCACGCCAAGCCTCCCTGTCCATCACCAACTCCCGGAGTTCACCCAAACCCATGTCCAGCAACCTTTAGCTATGTAATAATTCTGTCTCCCTGTCAAACATTACAAGATCTATTAGCCTGCTTCCTACTACCAAGGAACGATGCCTCCACCCCATCTTTTTATTGAGTTCACAGCTTCTATTGTACTTTTAAAAATTCAAAATAAATAGTGATTTTTATGTGTGCATGTTTGTGTGTGTGCTGTTTTGTTTCTTCCTTCTGGGTTCATTTTTCTTCTTGAGGTAAATCATTTAATAGTCCCCGTTGTGAGGATCAGTAAGTGGTAAATACTCCAAGTTTCTGAATGGTGAAAATGACTTCTTTTTTGTCTTACAACTGAAAGGTTGTTAGGGCATAAAATCGCAGATTGACAGTTATTTCCGGTGAGCCCTGAAGATAGTATTGTTATTTTTTGGCATTGATTGCAGCTAAGGAAAAGCCTGCTATCTGAGAGCTTTAAAAGTCTTCTTATTTTCTTTGATGTTCTGCAGGTTCATTATAGTGGCGACATGTGGATTTATTTTTATATATTCAGTTTAAGACTTTGTACTTCCAGTCGGAGGACTTATGTCTTCTTTCGATTTTAGAAAACTATTATTTCTTATGATTTCAGATCTTTTTTCTCCTACATTGTTTCTTCCTAAATTACTATTTCATAACTTCTCCTCTTTCTTTAAATATCTATCACCTCTGCTACCCTCATCATCCGAAACAAATCCTTCACCTTCTTCCCCAAGTTAGTTTCTCTCATGTTAACTTTCTTTTCTTTCTCTCAAATTCAGTCTGTTAACAATCCTGTTGGTTCTAATTTAAAAATAAACCCGGAAAGTGACCACTTCTCACCACTCTCACTGTCACCACCCTATCCTAAGCCACCACTATCTTTCTGCTTCTCTTTGTTCCCCATAGTCTAGTCTTAGCACTTAAAATTTTAAATTGCATCTCCACTCCTGGCTTCCTCCTTGTCCTCTCCATTTTTCTCCATGGAGCTTACACAATTAAAAAAAATACACACACACTCATATGGTCCCTTCTCTATTCTTTTTTCTCCTCCTCTTTCTCCTTCTTCCCCTCCTCTTCCTTTTCCTCCCCTCCTCCTTCTCATTCTTATTCTTTTCACTGTTTCTCTTTCTCACTAATATATAAGTTCTGGTAAGATAAGAATGAATATGTTTACAAGGATAAGGATGTTTGTCTATTTTTTTAACTCTGTATGCTAAGCACCTAGAACAGTGTGACACAAAGTAAGATTTCATTACATATTTGTTAAATAAATACATATATTTAAAGGAAGATTTATCTTGACCATTTCCTTTGGGGATGAAATTTATTCGAATTAGATATTTTCCAGTTAGGTAAATGAGAACCAAGAAATTTAAAAATAAATTATGAGAAATAATCTCCAATAATAAAGAACATGGCATTATTTCAGAGAATCAGCAGTTCATCCCGGATCTTAGCATTCATGTATTTTTTAAAAGGAAGGGCATCATGACTGCATTCTAAGTTAAAGGACGATGGGGCAGGCAGAAAAAACAAATAGGAAACTCTGCAACCAACTGCCCAAGTGAAAGCTAAATAAACAAACAAACTAACCAACTGTCTTTCTGGGCTTATGACAGAGGTGCTGGAAATCACAGGAGACTCGCTTGGGACATGTGTTGTGTAACAAATCCTGACAAATACATGGATCATCAAAGAGATTTCTATTTTATATACTGAGAAGCTTTATGATCCAGGAAGTGGTCAGGCCATCTGGGATCTCCTGCTTACCCATCTGGAGCTCTGATTGAATATGTGAGAATAGGAGGAAAGCTCAATTTTAGTGAACATGAGCTGTTTGGAGTCAGCATGGGGGTGCATCAAAGGTAGTGGTGAAACAAAGGGATTACTTTTCCACCAGGCCCTTGTAAGGGAGGACAGAGAGGGGAGTCAGTTGGAAATAGAAGGAATGACAAAGGAGGAAAGGATGACCTCCATTTTGCCTAGTGATGATGTTATAGGATGCTGTCACTGACCTTAAGAGCCAGGCATTTGCTTGGATGGGGAATCACTGAGAAATACATGGAAGCATCATGTTGTCAGGAAAACAAATTATTTTCATCTATAGGAACCAGCAGTTTTTGTTTACTAAATGCAATAATAAATTGTGTTTATATAGTATGTTACACTTTTTCAAAGCATATAGACCACCCTATTTAGTATTTTCAATCCTGTTAAGTAGAGAAAACAGATCGTTTAAAAGCAGGAAGTGAGCCATATTTCTTTAACCCTCCTGGCCCCGCAAAGATCTAGTATAGTGCTGAATGCATTCATTGCTTTTAATCACTCTTCTATTAGTTCCCATTTTACAGTTTGAATTGAGGAAATTATGAAGTTGTCAGTTTCCAAACATCACATAGCTAGTCGTGGCACAGCTGGACCCAGGAGCAAGTTTAGCAACTGTTAAGTCTTATGCACTCAGTACTCCATCATGTACCCTACTAAACATGCCAATGTCCGAAGACCACACCGACGCAAGAACAAGAAATACAAGTGTTCTTGGCACTTCTCCTGTGCTAAGGGTCATTGATCTTCTTGATGAAGAGCTACTGTTGATTTACCTAAAGTTTAATAATCTACCAATGAAGGCACTATTAAAAATTGCTTAACATAAGCACTACTTGCCAGTTAGGAGAAGCTTGGCACAGACAATGTATTGGCTAGAATGCCTGAATCCATCCAATTCAGGAAATATTATCAAAATCTCCAAGACTGGCCTAGTGTCAAGGCAGCATGCCAAAGAGGCTCAAAAAGAACAAAACAATGTTTCTTCCAGCTCTAGGTGACTTACTCAAAAATCCCTACTCTTTTTTTTTCCTCACTTTTTTTTTCTGGCTCTTTTTTCTCTCAACATCAGTGTCCTGCTCCAACACTGGCAGAGGTAATAGACCTGCTTGCTGCAGGCTCCCAGTGCTCTTCCCATGACTGCCTGAAAACCCACTCTGCACTGTGGGCATCCACATGCTAATAGGAGGCTGACCCTTGGTTCACTTCACCAGCAAGTATACATAGTCTTCTCTTGCCATCCATGTTTACAATGTGTCTGCAAAATGGCCCACTAATGGGAACGTCCTGGGGTTTACAAACCCCCTTCAGTCAGTTCAGTCTGTTCAGTGGCTCAGTCGTGTCTGATTCTTTGCAACACCATGGACTGCAGGATGCCAGGCTTCCCTGTCCATCAGCAACTCCAGAGCCTACTCAAACTCATGTCCATCATGTTGGTGGTGCCATCCAACCATCTCATCTTCTGTCGTCCCCTTCTCCTCTTGCCTTCAATTTTTCCAGGCATCAGGGTCTTTTGCACTGAGTCAGTTCTTCACAGCATGTGGCCAAAGTATTGGAGTTTGAGCTTCAGCATCAGTCCTTCCAATGAATATTCAGGATTGATTTCCTTTAGGATGGACTGGTTGGATCTCCTCACCATCCAAAGGATTCTCAAGAGTCTTCTCCAACACCACAGTTCAAAAGTATCAGTTCTTCAGCTTTCTTTACAGTCCAGCTCTCACATCCACCCATGAATACTGGAAAAACCATAGCTTTGACTAGACGGGCCTTTGTTGGCAAAGTAATGTCTCTGCTCTTTTATATGCTGTCTAGGTTGGTCATACCTTTTCTTCCAAGGAGCAACCATCTTTTAATTCCATGGCTGTAGTCACCATCTGCAGTGATTTTGGAGCCCCCCCCCTAAAATAAAGTCTCTGACTGTTTCCATTGTTTCTCCATCTATTAGCCATGAAGTGATGGGACCAGATGCCATGATCTTAGTTTTCTGAATGTTGAGCTTTAAGCCAACTTTTTCACTCTCTTCTTTTACTTTCATCAAGAGGCTCTTTAGTTCTTATTCATTTTCTTGCCATAAGGGTGGTGTCATCTGCATATCTGAGGTTATTGATATTTCTCCTGGCAATCTTGATTCCAGCTTGTGCTTCATCTAGCCCGGCATTTCACATGATGTACTCTGCATATAAGTTAAATAAGCAGAGTGACAATATATAGTTCTGACGTACTCCTTTCCCTATTTGGAACCAGTCTGTTTTTCCATGTCCAGTTCTAACTGTTGCTTCTTGACCTGCATACAGATGTCTCAGGAAGCAGGTCAGGTGGTCTGGTATTCCCATCTCTTGAAGAATTTTCCACAGTTTGTTGTGATCCACACAGTCAAATGCTTTGGTGTAGTCAATAAAGCAAAAGTAGATGTTTTCTGGAACTCTCCTGCTTCTTCGATGATCCAGCAGATGTTGGCAATTTGATCTCTGGTTCCTCTGCCTTTTCTAAATTCAGCTTGAATATCTGGAAGTTCATGGTTCACGTACTGTTGAAGCCTGGCTTGGAGAATTTTGAGCATTACATTACTAGCGTGTGAGATGAGTGCAGTTGTGTGGTAGTTTGAACATTCTTTGTCATTGCCTTTCTTTGGGATTAGAATGAAAACTGACCTTTTCCAATCCTGTGGCCACTGCTGAGTTTTCCAGATTTGCTGGCATATTGAGTGTAGCACTTTCACAGCATCATCTTTTAAAATAGCTGAACTGGAATGCCATCACCTCCACTAGCTTTGTTCATAGTGATGCTTCCAAAGGCCCACTTGACTTTGCATTCCAGGATATCTGGCTGTAGGTGAGTGATAACACCGATAGGATTATCTGAGTCATGAAGGTCTTTTTTGTACAGTTCTTGTGTGTATTCTTGCCACTTCTTCATAATATCTTCTGCTTCTGTTAGATCCATACCATTTCTGTCCTTTACTGTGCTCATCTTTGCATGAAATATTCCCTTGGTAACTCTAATTTTCTTGAAGAGATCTCTAATCTTTCCCATTCTATTGTTTTCCTCTGTTTCTTTGCACTGATCACTGAGGAAGGCTTTCTTATCTCTTGTTGCTATTCTTTGGAACTCTGCATTCGAATGGGTTTGTCTTTCCTTTTCTCCTTTGCCTTTAGCTTCTGTTCTTTTCACAGCTGTTTATAAGGCCATGTCAGACAACCATTTTGCCTTTTTGCACTTCTTTTTCTTGGGGATGGTCTTAATCACTGCCTCCTGTATAATGTCATGAACCTCCATCCGTAGTTCTTCAGGCACTACATCTATCATATCTAATCCCTTGAATCTATTTGTCACTTCCACTGTATAATCATAAGGGATTTGATTTAGGTCATACCTGAATGGTCTAGTAGTTTTCCCTACTTTCTTTGATTTAAGTCTGAATTGGCAGTAAGGAGTTCATGATCTGAGCCACAGTCAGTTCCCAGTCTTGTTTTTGCTGACTGTATAGAACTTTTCCATCTTTGGCTGCAAAGAATATAATCAACCTGATTTTGGTATTGACCATCTAGTGATGTCCATGTGTAAAGTCTTCTCATGTTGTTGGAAGAGGGTGTTTGCTATGACCAGCACGTTCTCCTGGAAAAACTCTGTTAACCTTTGACCTACTTCATTTTGTACTCCAAGGCCAAATTTGCCTGTTACTCCAGGTAGCTCTTGACTTCCTACTTTTGTATTCTAGTCCTCTATAATGAAGAGGATATCCTTTTTGGGTGTTGGTTCTAGCTTCATAGAACCATTCAGCTTCTTCAGCATTACTGGTTGGGGCACAGACTTGGATTACCATGATATTGAATGGTTTGCCTTGGAAATGAACAGAGATCATTCTGTCATTTTTGTGATTGCATCCAAGTACTGCATTTTGGACTCTTTTGTTGACTATGATGGCTACTCCATTTCTTCTAAGGGATACTTGCCCACAGTAGTTGATATAATGGTCATCTGAGTTAAATTCACCCTTTCCAGTCCATTTTGGTTCACTGATTCCTAAAATGTTGATGTTTACTCTTGCCATCTCCTGTTTGACCACTTCCAATTTGCCTTGATTCATGGACCTAACATTCTAGGTTCCTGTGCAATATTGCTCTTTACAGAATCGGACTTTACTTCCCTCACTTGTCACATCCAAGACTGGTTGTTCCTTTTGCTTTGGCTCCCTGTCTTCATTCTTTCTGGAGTTATTTCTCCATTCTTCTCCAATAGCATATTGGGTACTGACCTGGGGAGTTCATCTTTCAGTGTCATACCTTTTTGCCTTTTCATATTGTTCATGGGGCTCTCAAGGCAAGAATACTGAAGTGGACAAAACCACATTGAGTAACTCAAAATTGGAGGTCTCTATCTCTGTGCTGTTGTGCTTAGTCGCTCAGTCACGTCTGATTCTTTGCAACCCCATGGACTGTAGCCTGCCAGGCTCCTCTGTCCATGGGGATTCTCCAGGTCAGAATACTGGAGTGGGTTGCCATGTCCTCCTCTCCAGGAGATCTTCCCAACCCAGGGATTGAACCCAGGTCTCCTGCGTTGCTGGTGGATTCTATACCATCTGAGCCTCCAGGGAAGCCCAAGAATACTGGAGTGGGTAGCCTCTCCCTTCTCCAGGGGAACTTCCTGACCCAGGAATCTAAGTGGGATCATCTGCATTGCAGGTGGATTCTTTACCAGATGAGCTACCTGGGAAGCCCTGGTCTCTACCTCCCTCACCCTCAATAACAGAGGTACTCTTTCATTAACACTTCTCCTTTCTCAATTTCCTAACTTTCTCATTTTTTAAAATGTGAATTAAACCACCAACACTTCATCATTGGGGTCCCCTCATACACAAAATCATTTTCCTTGAGTACCAAATGATTTTTGGTCACCTTGGCTCCATTAAAACTATAAATGGCTAAGGGCTGTTGTTACTCATTTACCCCACATATGCCTAATAAGATCTAGGGTCCTTTGTATCTCCCCATCTTTTCCTTTCTCTCTCCTGTTCTGGAGGGATCCATACCTCACCATGTGCCATTTAGGGATTCTGAGCAGCTGGAGGGCTTGGTGATGACTCTATCTCCCTAAGAGGAGCGAAGAAGGGACTGACTTGGGACTAATTTGTCCCAAAAAAGTGAGAAGTCTAGGTTAACAGTTTTACCCCATTACTTCATTTCAATGTCTAATTAATATCAAAGTGTTAATTTCTTAGTCATGTCCAACTCTTTGTGACCCAGTGGATGGTAGCCTGCCAGGCTCGTCTGTTTATGAAATTCTCCAGGCAAGAATACTGGAGTGAGTTACCATTTCCTCCTCCAGGGCATCTTCCCAACCCAGGGTTTGAACCCAGGTCTTTTGCATTGCAGGTGGATTCTTTACCATATGAGCCATAAAAATATATTTTAAATGAGAGGGCAATGATTGACAAGAGAGATATATTTAGAAAATTACAAAATATTTTTCTAGGTTTTTACCTTTGCATCATACTGAAGTTCTGGAATGAAAATATTGAGTTTTCTTTTTTGAAATTTTTTATATTTTACAAAAGGAAGGTGAAGTTGCCTTCAACAAAAGATGCATCAGCTGCTTAATGAAATAAATATAAAATGTAGATCCCAGCACTGCTTTTCAAACCAGAGTAAACCTGTCAGAAGGGATAGCATATCCATAGTGGCAGGAACTCAAAGTAATAGAAACATGACTGAGGTTTCTAAGGCATCAAGGAGGGACTGTTAAGTGAACATTAACCAATAATTCAAAGATGAAATGTTGAAAAAAACAGAAGCAGACCATTGCCTGGAAGATGCCAGAGGTCTATTATTTGATAATGCCAGTTTCTTTTAAAGAGGTGCCCTGAAATGTGAAAGGAGATGTGCAGGTCAAACCAGCACGGCTTCTGTGATCCAGCTACCAATTTGGCCCAGTTTCCTAGCTTTCAGGGAAAAGGGGCCATATGGTCAGTAATATTGCTTTTCAAAGCAGAATGGATGAAGCCTCATAGGTCCTTAGGATAACATGTTTTTTATTTTGGCAAAGATAATATCTCTCTTTCCAGCTTTAAGATTAACAAGGTGAGTACAGAGAAGAATATCAAAGTCTAATTACAGATCAGTGACATAGAAAGTGTTCCGTTACCAAGAGTCAAATGGGAAACGCCAATGACTGAGTGGACAAATATGAAAGGCAGAATCCATGGAGACTATGATGTGACAACCAACAGGAGCATCTGAATGGATGGATTTGGAGATATAGGTTCTAATGATGGTGGCAGCAGAGTTCATTGTTTAAAATTAATTTTCCCTTGAATATCTTTTGAAAGCTCCAGGTTCATCATTATGGGAACCTCCTTCCCACAGAATATTCTCTGATGGAGAGCCAAGAAAATGGTCACCTCAATCTACAGATCATATCCAGAGAAGACAAATTGCTAACCTAAAGCCACATAGTATCATCTCAGGAAATAAATCTGGGACTTCTGATTCCCAGATCACTGTTTTCTTTGAGATCATTGAAAGACAGCTATAATTGATTGAACAAAATGCATGAACTATGCAAAATGGATGGTGTTGAAAGTTCCAATGAATATAGCAAAGCAATACAAAAGCAGACTGAGATCAGGAATATAGGCAGGAAATAGCCAGATGTGGTTCAGATTGGAGAAGGAGAACCCAAAACATCTGGGGGACAATAATTTGAAACAGATACTCTTCTGGAGAAAGAAATCTGGAAAGCAGTAGTAGGGTGAGAGCCTTAGTGAGTAGTGGGCTAACACAGTTAAGATAAATGGGGTCTCTAATGCTTATGCAGTGGTCAAACCTGGCTAATTGAATTTGGAAGCCACAGAAGGTCAATGGATACAGAGGATGCGATTCTTAGAGTCTATGTGTCTAATGCCATGTTCCTCCAGTCCTTCCTGGCTGTGCACTCAGATCTCTCTGACTAGAAGGGAAAGTCATAGATTCCCTGCTAATGAAGACAAAGCAGGGTTCTGAAAAAAATTGATCCTCTCAGTCCCCAGGGAAGCCGGAGCCCCTGGGCCAGTTCTTCATGCTATACCCAATCTCTCTTTTCACTCTAAACAGCATTCAAATACTATCATTGTCTCTGAGTGCCATACATTTAAAAAGGTTAGGACCCACAGGCCTAGAAGACACACCCTCTGCTTGTTCTTCTTTCTAAATATAATCGGTAAACATTTTAACATCAAATATTGTACACATATGAGAAGAGCCCAAAGAATAGATTTCCAGCTTTATGAATTATATAAACTGAACATACATGTTTAACCAGCCCCCAGATTAAGATGTTGAACATCACCAGAACTCTAGAAGCACTTCCCCTCACCCACTATGGTAATATCTTCCTCTGATCGCTACTCACCCGCTAACAGTATGGATCAGTTTTGCCTGATCTTGAACTTTATATATAGTTTCTACACCTGGCTTCTTTCATTCAACATTGTGTTTGTGAGTTTCATGGATGTTGTTGAGTTTCATGTATGTGTTGCATTGTTATACATCTCCTATTTTCATTGTAGTGTAGTATTCCATTGGTATTTTTATTAGTATATTTATATTATATATAAATATATAAATATTAGTATTTATTATTATTAGTAGTAGTAGTAGTATATAGTATTCCATAGTATAGTATTCCCTTGTATGAATATATTCAGTTTGGGTCTGTCATGAAAATTTATGTTCTTCTGGTGAGCATATGTACACATTTCTTTTAACCAGCTTTTAAGAGTCTTTCAAGATAACCTGCTTGTATTTCCTTTATGTGTCTGAGGTTTCATGGGCTCAAAACACATTTAATTATTTTTCCTCTCTCTCTTTCTTGAAAAAAAGATGAAAACAGCCAATCATGACTATGAATTATTATCCTCAACTGAGGCCAAGATATTTATGTACTTGATCAGAAGCATTATTATACAGGCTTATTTATAAGCATACTGTGAGAAGCCTTTGTTCCAAAATTGAACCCATTTTCTGTTCAGTGGTGCTACTGAAAAGCACAGGATACCTGTCCACTGAACCTATTACAGATGAGGCATGGTGATCATTACTGTCCCACGAGAGACAGTGATGGGGGGTCAGAACCAAGGGTTGTTAGCTGGAGTGTCTTTTGGGAATCCCACAACAAACTTCAAAAACCAATCTGTTTTTTTTCACCCCAATGTGCAATTCAAATATTATCATGGACTGTGTATACCATAATATTAAAAAGAAATGTTTCTTTTTTGACACTTTAATAGGAACACTTGATAATTCTCTCTTCTCTGATAAAGATAGATTTGCTGTTCAATCGCTCAGTCGTATCTGACCCCATGGACTGCAGCACGCCAGGCTTCCCTGTCCTGCACTATCTTCTGGAGTTTCCTCAAACTCATGTCTATTGAATTGATTATGCCATCCAATCATCTTATCCTCAGTCTCTCCCTTCAGCTCCTGCCCTTTCTTTCCCAGAATCAGGGTCTTTTCCAATGAGTTGGCGCTTCACATCAGGTGGCCAAAGTATTGGAATTTCAGCTTCAGCATCAGTCCTTCTAATATTCATTGGAATGGGTTGATTTCCTTTAGGATTGATTGGTTTGATCTTGTTGTTCAAGGGACTCTCAAGATTTTTCTCTAGAACCACAGTTCAAAAGTATGATTTCTTCAGCGCTCAGCTTTCTTTATGTTCCAACTCACATCTGTAGAGGTTTATTACCTCAGGAGGCCAAGATTTGTATACGTCTCTTAAATATGCTTATTCCCAGACTCCATCCCCTCACCTCTTCTTAGAAGAAATTCGTTTTCCAAGGAAGACTAAGGCTGTTCTATTTCCTCTTTGAGAGAGGAGACAGAGAAAGAAAACAAAATCAAGCTTAATTTATTGACAGGTCATCCTGTTCTTCTAGGGACTGTGTTTCTCTCACAGCACACATTTTCCTGAGGCAAACTGGATACAATATGATGCATTATTTAGGAAACATGTTTGCACTGGACTAACTGCCCAAGGCACTAACTGATATCAGGTATTAACACTGCAATGGAAATGGAAGGAAAAATCCTCTTGTTTTGTTTGAATGGCTTTAGGATTTATCATTAAAAAATAGGCCTATCAATTAAGGTGTTTTTCCCTCCCTTGTAAGTAACAGAAATGGACTCAGGCTAAATTGAACTACAGCCAACACTACAAAAGGATTTATTGGGAGGATACTGAGAAAATTGAAGACTTGAAGTAAAGGCTAAACAGCAAGACCTCAAGGCCAGGAACAAGTGTGAGGAACAGGCATGCTTTCTCTCTAGGGTTAAAAGGTCCACTTACTTTGGATTAGTGATCATTTCCTGGGTCATTCACTGTGGCTGAGGCAGTCTCAGGGGACCAGCCTAGGTCAGAGGCCCTCTACCTCAGGGGCAGAAAGTGGTTGGAAATACCAGGCTTGGACTTCCCAGGTGGCGCTAGTGGTAAAGAACCCTCCTGCCAATACAGGAGATAGAAGAGACCCTGGTTTGATCCCTGGGTCAGGAAAATCCCCTAGAGGAGGAAATGGCAACCCATTCCAGTATTCTTGCCTAGAGAATCCCAGGGACAGAGGAGCCTGGCGGGCTACAGTCTATGGAGTCGCCAAGAGTCGGGCATGACTGAAGCGACTTAGCACATAGCACAGCACAGCACTACAAGGATGATAGCTGAAGTCATCAGCCTACCAATAGAAACAGTACAAGAAAAAAGGAAAAGTGGTCTGATAAAGGTGAAAACATTAGTAAGCGGTATAAGGGCCTGGGCTAATGACAGCACAGGGAGATACAGGAAAAGGCCTGACTTAAGCATACATCATAATCAAAGCATGGGTTTGCTCGGTGTAGGTTTGCTGTAGTTACACATATTTTTTTCTATTAAAAATTATTCAACTTTCTGTAGAAAAGCATCTTTGTTATTGTGTGTCTTCCCCTTCATCCCACTGAAAGAATTTTTTAATAAAACATTTCTCAATAATATGAGGTTTCTTAGGAATGCAACTTTTACATTACAGTTAAAGACACGCACACATATGTTGGGTAGGGTTTTCACATTCATATACGTAAGTGAGTGCACGCCTGCATCCTAAGTTGCTTCTGTCATGTCGGACTCGGCAGGGCTATGGATTGTAGCCTGCCAGGCTCCCCTGTCCATGGGATTCTCCAAGCAAGAATACTGGAGCAGGTTGCCATACCTTCTTTCAGGGGATCTTCCCAGCCCAGGGATTGAATCCACATCTCAATACGCCTCCTGCACTGGCAGGTGGCTTCTTTACCACTAGCACCACCAGGGAGCCCACATTAGTGAGACTGGACTGTAGCTTTTCCATACTGTAGTATACTATGCTACACTACAAACATACTATACGAGTTCCCAGTGTTCTCATTCTTTTAATAGTTTGTTGAATTACCCTTATGTCTCAGGCTTTATGTGAATGTGGGTGCTGGGAACATAGAGGCTGCTCATGGTGGACTGAGCCTGGTGGAGTTTAGTAGAGAAGACAGATGACAACAGCAGAATATAATGAGTTTTTTATAAGAGAAATACAGAGTGATATGGAATCAGAGCAATGTGTATAATAATACCTACGTTTCTGGGTTGATATATCAGGGGTAGTGAATAAAGTACCTGATCTAAGGCAAAGCACATAGTAAGCACTCAAAAAATATTATTGTTATTATTTGACAGCTTTTTCAAATTTTTTGAGTTGGATTATTAGTTTATACACTTTTTTAAGTTCCAGAGCCAAGTTTGATAATGTCTATTTCTTGAGAGTATTGTCCACTTTATCATTAGCATAAAAGTATACAGAATATGATCTTATAATTTAAAAATCTTCATGTCTGTGGTTATTCACACCTTTTTCTTCCTATTTTTCTCTTTTTTAGATTTAAGGAAAGGCAGTTGGGAAATTATGTTAACTTTTTAAAGTATTTTTATGCTTGAATATATTTATTTTTTACTTTTAAGTTAATTATTTATGTTCTCTTCCTCCATACCTTCTTCCAATTTTTCTTACAAATGTGTTGCTTTCTGGCTTCTTAAATTTAATGCTTAGCTTATTATATTTAGTCCTTCTTAACAATCAAAACATTTAAGACTGAAGTTTTATCTGATATAAACTTGCCTTCATCCTAGAAGTTATGATATGTATTTAATTACTTTATGAATCATATATAATTCCAGTTTTTACTTTTTATTTTAATAAAGAGTTGCTTAAAGGAACATCTTAAAACTTTCAAATGGCTGATGCTTATTTCGACTTTTAAAATGAAGGATTTTTTACAGTATGGTCAATTTTATAAGAGATTGATAAAATTTCTGTTTTTCTTAAAAGCATATCATCACTATAAATGTTTACCTTTTATATACATTTTATTGTGAATATTTATAAATACATATATTTCAGTTCAGTTCAGTTCAGTCACTCAGTCGTGTCCGACTCTTTGAGACCCCAAGAATCGCAGCACGCCAGGCCTCCCTGTCCATCACCAACTCCCGGAGTTCACCCAGACTATTGTCCATCGAGTCAGTGATGCCATCCAGCCATCTCATCCTCTGTCGTCCCCTTCTCCTCCTGCCCCCAATCCCTCCCAGCATCAGAGTCTTTTCCTATGAGTCAGCTCTTTGCATGAGGTGGCCAAAGTACTGGAGTTTCAGCTTTAGCATCATTCCCTCCAAAGAAATCCCAGGGTGATCTCCTTCAGAATGGACTGGTTGGATCTCCTTGCAGTCCAAGGGACTCTCAAGAGTCTTCTCCAACACCACAGTTCAAAAGCATCAATTCTTCAGTGCTCAGCTTTCTTCACAGTCCGACTCTCACATCCATACATGACCACTGGAAAAACCATAGCCTTGACTAGACGGACCTTTGTTGGCCAAGTAATGTCTCTGCTTTTGAATATGCTATCTAGGTTGGTCACAACTTTCCTTCTAAGGAGTAAGCGTCTTTTAATTTCATGGCTGCAATCACAATCTGCAGTGATTTTGGAGCCCCCCAAAATAAAGTCTGACACTGTTTCCACTGTTTCCCCATCTATTTCCCATGAAGTGATGGGACTGGATGCCATGATCTTCGTTTTCTGAATGTTGAGCTTTAAGTCAACTTTTTCACTCTCCACTTTCACCTTCATCAAGAGGCTTTTTAGTTCCTCTTCACTTTCTGCCATAAGGGTGGTGTCATCTGCATATCTGAGGTTATTGATATTTCTCCTGGCAATCTTGATTCCAGCTTGTGTTTCTTCCAGTCCAGCGTTTCTCATGATGTACTCTGCATAGAAGTTAAATAAGCAAGGTGACAGTATACAACATTGATGTACTCTTTTTCCTATTTGGAACCAGTCTGTTGTTCCATGTCCAATTCTAACTGTTGCTTCCTGACCTGCATACAGATTTCTCAAGAGGCAGATCAGGTGGTATATATTTACCTACATTTAATACATGTACAACACTCTCTGGTTTTTTTAATGTTTCACAGGAGCCAAAAAAGTGTCATCTGTAGGCTGCAATGTTTGAGATGGATACCTGTAGATATCTGTGGAATGATTTAATAAATCATTCCTATCAATAGCTATTTTTCAGCTCCTCCATGTCCCAGGTACTTTTGCATTAGAGAGCCATCTAAAACTGAGAGGGTTCTTTTCATTGAACAGTTCTATTTTTTTTTTTCTGTCACTTTCCCCTATTTTAAACATTTTCCCTTTATACATTTGTATGTAATGAGTTTGGCACACAAAATTTGCTGACTTATATCTTCATTATGAATTGAACCACCTATCCACATGAAATTATAATTGTGTCTCATGTTTATTGCCATGAACTTTCATTTTTATTGTACTAGTATTATGACACCTATATTTTTTCCAGGGGACAGGAAAGGGAATACATTTAATATTTTAAAATCTTTTTTACTTTATGGTTTAATAAACCTTAATAAAATTTTTCACTTTTAATAAACTATCATTGAGTTTAAAAATTTATTTTGAAGTTCTCTGTATTTTAATGACTTCAATTCATTTATTGATGTAGCTATTTTGATTTTACCTCTAATGTCATATTTTAATTATTCTCTGTAGGTGTCTTTGTTTTCCCCCATGTAGCCTGTAACTTACTTACTTTTATTTTTTGCAGTGCTTAGAAGGCTCATTTTCCACCTCAGTTCTATTTCATTCTAAGTTAAAAAATTGTTCTTTGATGGCTTGGATGGGAGGGGAGCTTGGGGGAGAATGGACACATGTATATATATATGGCTGAGTCCTTTCACTGTTCACCTGAAACTGTCCCAACATTGTTAATCAGCTATATCCCATACAAAAAAAAAGTTAAAAATATTGTCCTTTGACCAATATCTTCTTAGTTATTAATAAAAAAATAACCATGAATCTTTGGAAATCCTGTATTTTAGACAAATAATTTAATATTCTTATATTTTGTCATGTTTTATTCCAGCTTCATTATTTCCCAACTTTTGAAAGCATAATTTGAGTAGTTAACACTAAATTATTTTATTCAATTATTGCTATAATTATTATTTTTTATATTTTATACCTAATCTTTTAGGAATAATTTATAGACAACACTTGTTTTGCAGCCATACTTAGTGCAATTGTTTAGACTGACATCCATGTGTAACTGACTTCAATATTCATTCTGAGTTTCTTAGCTGTACGATTATTTGTCTTGTTTTATAACCAATGTAAATACCAGTATATATTATTTTATAACCATAAAAGTAAGAGGGCTTTTTTTAAAGGTAGAAAAGACAAGTGCCCATACCAATCAGAATAGCAAATGCTTGTTAAAACTTTGCACAATGTTTTCTTACCTTGAGCACCAGCATCTTTTTTGAGGGAGGTCCTGGAATCAGATATACATACGTCTTAATGGCCGTAATGATTTTTTTTTTTCTTCTTCCTAATGCCAAAGTCAAGTTTCTCTTCATAAAACCTAAAAAACCATAAACCTTACAAAACCTCTGCCTGTTCCAGGACCCCTCCTAGAGCTGAAGGATTTATATTGACTGTCCAGACTGAAGTAGAAAAGAAGAATTCAGCAGTGTGACTGCAATGATCACCTCATTTCAGATTTCTCTTCCCCTCTTGTTACTCACAAACCCTATCACTCAGCACCCTTCATATGTACGAGAACCTTCAGCATGATGATTCTGTCCATTTTTTTTCTTCATTAAATGCTGTTTAGCCAAATGCTTGTCTTTTATCACTGCTTTCTGTCACCCTACAGACTTTTGTTTTTTAAAGAGCCATTTGTTTATTGTCAAAAATTACTTTTCTGGTTCCCAGCACTTGTTTTAAATTGTGTGAGTGATGTTAGTGTGGCGCTAACCATGGGAGGCCACCTGCCTCTCTGCCACCTTGCCAGAATCTGGGCCTGAATGTGTGTGTACCGGTGTTAACCCTGTCCCTCAAAGAAAACCACATCAGGTATTTTGTCCTTTTTAATGCTGTGGTGGGCTTGTTCATCCTGTGTGAATGTAAACATCAGAGCACTTGGTTCTTGGAATTCAGGAAGAAATAACACTTGCTAGAAACTCCTGACAACGAACTGTTCACAAGACCCCTCACATTAAGCTGTCTGCAGGTTTTAAAAAGTGTTTCAAGGTTCTAAGTACTTTCTTTCATTTGAGGTCCTGAGATATTCCAGTGAAAGGCCCTATGCAAAGGTCAGAGAGGCATGTTATTCTAGTTATTTCATATTTCAGGAATGCTTAAGCCAAATGTATACTTTTGAAAGTCTTTCTAACTTCTCACCAAGCACAATCTTGATGTGGTTTCTACTGATCCTTGTTCCACTGTGGGTTAGGTAAGAGAGTCACTTTACTCACACAGACACATTGGACCTTGAGGGTGCTTGAGGGTGGAAAAATATCAAAATCTGTGATTACTTCATGCTTTGCCCAGTCTTGGGTGAATGTGGCAGGCGTCTGGTTTCAGGATGTTGGTGGGTGTCAAGTGAGGGCTCGTGAAAGTGCTCCGGTCTGAGTGGGGACTTGGGCGCCCCCATGTTGGGAGGGTAGGTGAGGGACAGGGAAGGGGGCTGCTCTTCTCAAGGCAACAGTGTCTGTTCAGAACCATAAAGGAAGCAGTTGGCAAATTCTGCGAAGAAAGGGCTCTTTTAGAACCATGTTTTAGATTTTAATAGAGAACTTTCTTAGCATACTTTTTACAGGGTATAGAAGTTACAGCAATAAGGAAGGGGGTAAAATCTCACAAGGCTTGTTGGCTAGGATTTCATGAAATGAGTGCTATCTGCACGAAGACTAAAAACAGGGTGATTTCTTACAATAACTATGTCCTTCAAATGCCAAATGAATGGTTACAGATGAGGGGTGAAGCAGACAGCTAGGCTGGTCTTGAGGCCTGGCACATTGAGCCTTGGAAACCCTCCTTGCTGACTTATTGAGGCTGGGGAGTCATGGTAAGAACAGATGACCTGTAGTGAATGCTGTGCTAAGCATGGATTTCCATTATCTCAGTTAACACCTGTAACTGGTATTATTTCATTTTACAGAGGAACATATGAGTGACAGGTAGGTTAAACAACCGAGGTCACAGGGCAAGTTCGTGGATACGCTGGGGTTTACCCTTAAGATGTGTGCAAACTCAGTTGCTCAGTCATGTCCAATTCTTTGCCACCCCATGGACTGTATTATAGTCCACCAGGTTTCTCTGTCCATGGGATTTCCCAGGCAAGAGTACTGGAGTGGGTTGCCATTTCTTTCTCCAGGGGATCTTCCCAAACGAGGGATCAAACCCACATATCCTGCTTTGGCAGGCACTGAGCCACTTAGGCAGTGGACCTTAATTACTCGACAAGACGTAGGCTGCTCATTGGTCAGCCCTGGTTTCTCCCTATTTTTTTAGCAAACCAGCTGAAAAAACTATGGAGCCTTGCTAGTAAATTCCTCCCATTGGAGGGGCCAACCCTTAAGTAAGAGCTGGTCCCAGCCCCAGGATGGATGTTCCCATAATATCGCCACGACTCTCTTGAGCTATTTGTCAGCTTCTGGGCAGTAGCCCGAGTAGGGGTCTATCTAGTTGTTCTGGAAACAACCACAGCTGCGCTATTTTTTTTCCTTTATTTATGGTTTGTGGTCACTGCCAGCAAATTTGTTTGAGGAGTGCATTTAAATATGCTACATTCGTATTACTGTACACGTATTCTGGGTGAAACATTTATGATAAATCAAGTTTTTAGGTGCCCTATGGGGAAGTGCCAATGGAAAAATACATAAGAAAACTTTTCTCTTAGCAGTAGTTACTTGAGGAAACAGGCTCTATTTATCTTGTGAGGGCTTATGTGAGATGAATGCAGACCACCCAGAATCGCGGTTCAGCCTATCACAAGAGGAACACGGAAGTATCCAAACTTGGCCGTAGGCTTCTTCAGGCCTGGGTGCTGCACCATATTCGTCCCTCCCTTCCTCCTCCAGCTCTCCAGCCCAGCAAACCTGGCAACTGCTGACGTTCACGGCAAGCCTTCTGCCCCAGCCAATGACCCACCGTTCTCAACGCTTTCCTCAGTACTCCCTCTGCTTCTCCGATGATGGTTAACTCCATCGCGCTCCCACCCACCTGCACATTCAGGGCACTTTCTCAGAAACACCTAATCTGATCTGTTTTCCCTCCCCAGTCAAAACTGATCCCTGATGGTAGTATATTTTTATGATCTTTCTTTCCCAGTCCTGCTCACTGTTTGTAATTACGCATCTCATTTGTGTGATGTTTGTTTAATGCCTGTCTCCTTCACAAGACTTTACATTC
Source organism: Bos indicus (assembly GCF_029378745.1). NCBI lineage: Eukaryota > Metazoa > Chordata > Mammalia > Artiodactyla > Bovidae > Bos > Bos indicus. Next base: position 24,131,002 of record NC_091767.1, read on the forward strand.
ACTAAGGGCACATGCTTCCATGAGGGTCTTGCACAAGTGTCTTGCCCCATGGAAGGTGTTCTAGGTATCCGTTGAAGGACTATGCTTCTCCTGAGCTCTGTAGAAACACGTGTATATAGCTTGCTTATTGTAGTCTGTCATTTCAAGTCTCTCTCTCCTCCATTGGACTGTAAGGTCACTGATTTAAATATTTATAATCCCGAATGCTCACCACAGTCATTGTTACATGTAACTGTTCAATAAAAGGAAGTGAAATTGAATGGGGCTTGGATGACTTATACCTAAGCTTTATCATGAGAAGGAACCATTTCAGTGTAATTCATTCTTATTAAGTACCTATTAGGTGTCAGAGTCTATGTATGGTACTGAGAATATAAGAATGTGTGAACTGATAGTTGGGAAAGGAAGACATACACACAAAGAGGCAATTATAGGCAAAGTATTGCATGTGCAATGAGAAAATGAAGCATAGAGTATTATGGCAGCACAAAAAATAGAGACATGCCTCGTGTCCAAGCCTGATCTGAACCTTCAAAGTTCAGGGTTAGAACTGTGACGTGTGTGTGTGTGTGTGTGTGTGTAGATTTTGGGTTCTGGGGGCAATAATCAAGCATGTGACTAGTAGTTTGATGCTGCTGAAATATAAAGTCTTAGGCAGGGAGTGGTGGAGGCGAGGTTAGAGGGGATGTCATGGAGGATCTTGGAAGAAATGTGAAAGAATGTGTGATCTGTCCTTTATGATTTTCTTCACAACCTGGACATTGTGATGGCAGGAGTTTTTCTTGGTCAGTGAGGCCAAAAACAGCATTACAGAATTCAGGAAAATTTCAGACACTAAAGTGAATCACTGATGCATTCATTCCTATAGTGATTGTTTACTTCAGTTCAGTTCAGTTCAGTTGCTCAGTCGTGTCTGACTCTTTGCAACCCCATGAATCGCAGCACGCCAGGCCTCCCTGTCCATCACCAACTACTGGAGTTCACTCAAACTCACCTCCATCGAGTCAGTGATGCCATCCAGCCATCTCATCCTCTGTCATCCCCTTCTCCTCCTGCCCCCAATCCCTCCCAGCATCACAGTCTTTTCCAGTGAGTCAACTCTTTGCATGAGGTGGCCAAAGTATTGGAGTTTCAGCTTTAGCATCATTCCTTCCAAAGAACACCCAGGACTGATCTCCTTTGGAATGGACTGATTGGATCTCCTTACAGTCCAAGGGACTCTCAAGAGTCTTCTCCAACACCACAGTTCAAAAGCATCAATTCTTCGGCACTCAGCTTTCTTCACAGTCCAACTCTCACATCCATACATGACCACAGGAAAAACCATAGCCTTGACTAGACGGACCTTTGTTGGCAAAGTAATGTCTCTGCTTTTCAATATGCTATCTAGGTTGGTCACAACTTTCCTTCCAAGGAGTAAGTGTCTTTTAATTTCATGGCTGCAGTCACCATCTACAGTGATTTTGGAGCCCCCCAAAATAAAGTCTGACACTGTTTCCACTGTTTCCCCATCTATTTCCCATGAAGTGATGGGACTGGATGCCATGATCTTCATTTTCTGAATGTTGAGCTTTAAGCCAACTTTTTCACTCTCCACTTTCACTTTCATCAAGAGGCTTTTTAGTTCCTCTTCACTTTCTGCCATAAGAGTGGTGTCATCTGCATATCTGAGGTTATTGATATTTCTCCCAGCAATCTTGATTTCAGCTTGTGCTTCTTCCAGCCCAGCGTTTCTCATGATGTACTCTGCATATAAGTTAAATAAGCAGGGTGACAATATACAGCCTTGACATACTCCTTTTCCTATTTGGAACCAGTCTGTTGTTCCATGTCCAGTTCTAACTGTTGTATCTACTAAATACCAGGCATGGAGGATAGTTACAGATTAAAATAGGATACAGTGCATATTCTTGACCAGCCCAATGTAGTGAGGGAGACAGAGTAAGATACAATGAAATAATTTCACAGTTCTCACTTATTTTGGCTTTCAGTTCAGTTCAGTTCAGTTCAGTCACTCCGTTGTGTCTGACTCTTTGCAACCCCGTGAACCGCAGCACGCCAGGCCTCCCTGTCCATCACCAACTCCCGGAGTTTACCCAAACTCATGTCCAGTGAGTCTGTGATGCCATCTAACCACCTCATCCTCTAATGACCTCTTCTCCTCCTTCTTCACATCAGGTGGCCAAAATACTGGAGTTTCAGCTTCAACATCAGTCCTTCCAATGAATACCCAGGACTGATTTCCCTTAGGATGGACTGATTGGATCTCTTTGCAGTCCAAGGGACGCTCAAGAATTTTCTCCAACACCACAGTACAAGAGCATCAATTCTTCTGCACTTTAGGGCTTCTTTATTCTCCTGAATAACACTGAATATCTCCCCAAACTTTTATGAGGGCTATATATATATTATTAGAAATTAAAACAAATTTGTAAAAGATGAATTAAATGACTCTCTTAAAGAAATTACATGCTAGAATAAATATTTTCAAAGTAACTATATCTTACCGCTCTTTTTCTTTCACAAAAATTCACCAAAAAGAGTACTATATGTTATTTTGGTTGAAGAACATGAAGGAAACCCAGCCTCACGCAGTTGTGCAGGTGGAAAAGGGGGAAGTGTTTCAGTAGCTTTTTCAGATGATTGTGGAAGTTCTTTGATGCTCCACCAAAACTTGATAAGTGGTAGTTTCCTAAAAGTTAATTGAAATGTAGAATCTGAAACAAATCCATAACATTTTTTTATTCTGTCACACAAAAATTTATTGGCCCACTTTGTATTTTGAATGGATCTTTTAACCAGGCAGGATTTTGTAACATCAGGTATTAGTTATTTGGAAAATATTGGTTCACTGAGTGAACCACAGATGTGTTTCCTTGTAAAACATCAAATCATAATATAAACAAAATATGTAATAACATAATAAAATATCACAAACATAAGACATTACAAAATTCATAAACATCACTGTTGATGTCATCAGAAGAGAACACAAGTATCAGGAAACTATAAAGCTCATGGTGACAAGTTTACCAAAATTTGCAGTTTTGTTTGAAAGTTCCGCTTTCATCACTGGCAGCGAATAGTATCAGCTGTTTTCTTTAAAGCTATAGGTTTACTTAGGTCATTTTCTAGAAAACATCAGCCAAATATCCAGCTCGAAATAGTCTCAGTTTTTATATGTCATTCTTTCAAGTAAAAATGGCTTTCCATGGAAAAAGTAACTCAGCTTGCAACTGAAGCACCTAAGTGCTTTTCTTCAATGTGTTCATAGAAGTAAATCATATCCCAATGTGCAGAAGTGCTTTGAGTCTACATCCCATTTTGTCAGAATTTTTAAATGTGGGCTGAAGGGTCAAGTTTAATAAAAAGTAATCTTCTTATTGCTTCATCAAGCATCACCTTAAGTGCAACAAGCATTTGTTTTTACTTCTGGTGTGTAAAGAATACAGTAACTCCTGGCACAGTTTGGTGCCATCACTGTGATTTGTGCCAAGATGCAAGCAGCTTTTTTCAATTGTTTATAATGGGGGGGGGTTATTTGCTTTCATATCTTATGATCATATTGTTCTAAGTATTTCAAAGGTCTTTTCTGCATATTGAGATGTAACTTATATTTTGTCATTGTCATCTTGTCACAAAGTCATGTTCGACTCTTTCGCCACCCCATGGACTGTAGCTTGCCAGGCTCCCCTGTCCATGAAAAATTTAGGCAAGAATACAGGAGCGGGTTGCCATGCCATTTCTTTCTCCAGGGGATCATCCCAACCCAGGGATCTAACTTACATCTCCTGCATTGGCTGGAGGATTCTTTACTGCAGAGCCACCAGGGAAGCCCTATGTGAACAGTTTTATCCACCATTATTTTGTAACATCAACACAAGGTCAATGTGGTTTTTCCAAAATTAATCAAAAGATTTTTTTAGAAAATGTATGGAACGTTATTTCAGCACTACTCATGCTTGTTATCAGGCATTCAAATAATGGATAATCTTCTTTAATGATTCGTTGGTGCTGATATTGGACAAATACCAATACAAGCAAAATCGTTGTTTGTAGATTCTTCCATTTGTGAGGCAAAAGTACAATTCTACAGAAAAGAGGGCAACTCAGTCTTCATGTTTCCAACTAAACCTTTAACTCAAGGAGTTACTGTAGTATTGGAATGTCACAGTGCTTGAATTCTTTTTACTGACTTTTCATATAGCAGGTATTTCGCAATTCAACTATAGAAGGCTTTATTGTCTCAGATACTGTATATGCTTTTCCAGCCAATGCAATTTGATGGTTTACCCTGTAAGATGCCTCTGGGGCGTCTTCACTTCTAGTTCAAAGGATATAAGCAATAATTTTTGGCTTTTAAGTCTTCACTACATCTATACTTAACATATTTTTAAGTCCTTTAACTTCAAACTCTGAATCCACTTCTTAATAAACTTTTGTTGAGTTTTCTTTTGTATGTTGAGTTTATTTCAGCCAAAGAATTAGTCATGTGAATCTGTTCCTGAACACACTTTTTTTGTTGTTGTTCTAGAAGGAGAGTTTCTGTCCATAAATAAATGTTGAATAAATAGTCAAATAATGTTGATTTGAAAGGGTTCCTTTTCACACATTAGGTATCTGCTAATGTGTACGCACTGTGGGGCTTTCCAAGCGGCTCAGTGGTAAAAAAAAAAAAAAAAATCTGCTTGCCAATTCAGGAGACTCAGGAGAGGTAGGTTTGATCCCTGGGTTGGGAAGATCCCCTGGAGGAGGAAAATGGCAACCCACTCCAGTATTCTTGCCTGGAAATCCCTTGGACAGAGAAGCCTGTTGGCCTATGGTCCACGGGGTCACAACGAGCTGGACACAACTGAGTGACTAAGCATGCAATGTGTATGTACTACAAGTCATCTCAAAAATCAGGAATGATGCAGTGCCCCGGCACTAGAGTCTGGGTTGAGATGTATTTTTTCTAGTTAATGATAATGTGCTTTCCCATTTTACCCTGGACCCCAAGTCCAGGATTGTAGGTGTTCATTCAGAGTGTGAGGGATAGCTTCTGGCTCCAGGACAGAGCAAATTTCGCCATTTCACATGCTAACCACCTCTCCCTACCTGAATGACCCTGTCATGGGACTACAATGCAGCACAATTAATGCTGAGTGTGATGCTGTCAGCCTAAAGATGAGGTTTTAATTGTATTAATAGCAGCATGAACAGTTCTCACTGAAGGGAATCCTGAAGCCATCTAGACCATGGATACATAGACTTGAAGAGACCTTAAGTGACTTGCCTGAGTTCACCTGCTAATCCACAGTAGCACTGACTGAGCCAACAGTGAATGCTTTGATATACAGTGGAGCTGAATTAGGAGCAAATTTACATGCAACTTTAGGGACAACTCCCTGCGATAAAAAGGAATTACATCATCTAGCTTGTCACAACAACCAAAGAATTATGTCCTGTATTAGGTAATGGGGGCTCCACACTGAAAGGAGTAGGAGTAAATCCTCTTGCCAAGCCCCAGAGAGGTCTCTCTACTCTCACCTGCATCACAGCTGGACTGGATGGTGCTGGGAAAGGATAACAGACAAGCTAACCCACTCTTTTTGTTTGTTTGTTTATCCCTTTAGGTCAATGCTTCCTCAGCTTTAGTGTGAATAAGCATTACTATTCAGGGATATGTGTAATTAATGTGAGATTTAAGGATATTCAAGCCACTTTGGCTAAAAAGCAATATTTGCCAATCTTGAAACCTAACTCTGGGTAAATGGAAATCCACTTCACGTTGGTGCATAAGAGATTCAAAATGCAATTGAGTTGTTTTCCAAATTAAAATTTTTGAGTATAAATTTCAAAAAGTGAAATTGGAAGAAGCATTTTGGGGAAACCCTGAAAACTACTGCTTTCCATGCTGGTACCTTCTAAACCCATTCCTGGTCTCAATGCCAGTTACTAAGGGATTCTATATACATTACATACATTTCTACCCTTCCCTCCCACTTCTTTTTCTATAATCCAGCAATACATCCCACTTGCCTTTCTCCCCTCTTCTTCTCTGTCCCCAGTCATTTTTGGAGCATTCAAATCCCAGAGGAGGACTGTGAACTCTGACTCCCCCCAAATCCAAGCCAACTTTTACAGTGTCTTATCCTGCATTTTTATACACAGGCAATGCCTCCCCATCCTTCCTCTGCCCCCAACCCACCCTGTCCCGTCTGGTCCGACTATCACAATGTTTTCCCACCTGGCAAATAGCCTCACTGAATTCTGGGTGGCAGGCATTGACCAGACTTCAATACAAATGCTCCTGTCGAAAATGGCACCAACTTAGGTGAAGAACAAAGACTCTCCGGCTTCAAAGCGGAAACTCATTCCTGCACAGAAGGGGTTTCACACAACCCCGGTTAACAACAACAACCACCTCAGGGGAAGAAAAGGGCCGGACTACAAAGAAATGCCAAGCAAGCAGCCATCGGCGCTCCTTTTCTCTTTCTGGTGTGTTTAGCACAAAACCTGATCAGGAGAGCAGTTCTTTGATAATTGCGTGGACCGTGACTGCCACTAGTAGCATTTCTTATGCCTCATATATCCCAGCAATTCATGGGGAGTTGAATGTTCTGTGCTCACTCAGGCTTAGAGATGTGCAGTGCACACACACACACACACCCATGCACACGCACCGTGGAATGGAATTGGTTTGTTAGCCAAGGATTCTGGCAACTTCCCAAAGATTACAGGTCAGTTCATGTTTTTCCTTTCCTTCCCTTTAATTTTTTTGTATGATTCTCTCTTTTTCTCCTCATTCTAGTTAACTGCTGAAGTATGGCTGTACAGCACTGGCAAATGCATACTTGCTGTAATTGCCCTGTTTTTGAGGAAAAGAAGTTGAGAATAGTGGGAAAGTAGAGGCTGATGACAGGGAGAGAGGAAGAATGAAGTTTTAAAATGACAAGTCATTTTTAACTGTTACCTTTTCCCTCCCTATAAACAAACCCAAAGAAGAGAATGAAAGGGGCAGTTTTCAGCTTCATCTGGCTCTAACTCAGAAGAAAAGGGGCGGGGGGGAATCAGTCTTTTATGGAATGTGGCAGGCCATTAGTAAATAAATAAATCAGACAGAATATTAGGTTTTCATTCTTTTCCTGTTGCAATGTTTCTTTCTGGCTTCTAACACGATGCCTCCCTTTCACCCCACAATCCCTCACTTCCATTTTTCCCTTTCTGTCCCCCACCCCCCACCCACGTGGTGTCTGTTATCAGCAAGGTGGACAAGAGCCAGGCTTAGCCGTGGTTCTTTGCCCTGTCACTAGCTACACCAGTTGTTGATGAAAATCTGGCACTGAGAGATGAGGCCATCTGTGGTGAAGTTTAAACCTATTTACCTCTCTGGCAAGCTGGTTGAAGCCTCTCTTTCTCTGTATTCAGTGAGGCTGAAGATGACAAATGCAGTGGGATTAAAGCCATGGGATGAAGTTTGGGCACAACAAAACCCTTCCCCAAAGACAGCTCCTGAGAGCTGTTAGCTGTAGGGATAACCAAATCCCCCATGTCTGGCATGTGCAGCCAAGGGGCACCCCAGCCCTGGGTTCTGCTTTCTGTGCACTTGAAGGAACAGGACAACTGGCCAAGTTACAGGCTGACTCTGGGTCTTGAGAGACGCGAGTACTCTGTTGAATGATCTTGGAATGATCCTGGGCTGTATTTTTTGGTTTGCAGGGCCAATCCCTGTTTCAGAGAACTATTCTCAGATATAGTTAATGAGCAACAGAAGAAAACCCTTTGCCTTTAAAAGGGGACTCCACAGCCTGACCAATTACCTGAACCCCATGACATTTGAGTCCAAAAGACTTTGGTTGTTTCCCAAAGTCCAATCAACCCATAAAGCTACCAGCAAAACTATTCAGACAAGCATGAAGTAAGCTCTGAAGTCAATGCCAAAAGCTGTGGACAATGGCAGGATCCCTGGGCAGAGGCCAATTTACCATGAAGCTAATAAAGCTTAAGCTTCTGGGCCCCTTTTGAGGCCCTGAGAGGGATCCTAGCAATGTGTTCACATGTTTGTAGCAAAAATAAGGTATATTTAAGTCCAATGAGTTGACTGCTGTTTCGGTTTCGACTTCTGTATTTCCCCCATTTTGTGGAGTTGGAGTGATACAAAGCAGTTGAGTTGGAAATTCACTCAGTTTGGGCTTTAGTGAGTTAGATTTATGAGGATCAAAGCCACTTCTTTGTATGGTTACTTTATTGCTGTCCATCTTGGTATAAGAATGGCTTCCAGGTACATGCCTTCAGACTGGCAATGTGACACAAAGAGGAAGGGCACAAGAAGAAGATAACTGTCCACATCAACATGTCCCCTGGCGCTTGGCACTGAAAATATGTACTTAATGAAGGAGGAGAAACTGGGTTTGAAATGTATGGAATCAGAAGTCAGTCTGTTAAATGGGGATAAAATATATTGTCAGGTTATTATGAAGATTAAACAAAATGAGGTGTGTGGCAGTGTTAACCAGCATCTGATATAAATGGCAGGGAAATAAAGGTACTTTTCTTCTTTTCTTTCCTTTTAAACACAGGCTTTTAAAAAGTTACTTATTTATTATTTTGGCTGTGCTGGCCTTAGCTGCTGGGCAGGCTTTTCTTTAGTTATAGCAAGTAGGGCCTACTGCTCCTTGTGATGTGCGGGCTTCCCACTGTGGGGACTTTCGTTGCAGAGCACAGACTCCAGGCACTCTAGTTCAGTAGTTGCAGCGCGTGAGCTCAGTTGTTACGGCCTTTGAGCTTAGTTGCCCCGAGGCATGTGGGATCTTATAGGGTCAGGGATCGAACCCACGTCTCCTACCTTGGCAGGCAGATTCTTTACCACTGAGCCACCAGGGAAGCCCTAGCTCTTTTCTTTCTTACTTGAAGCATTTCAGTATCTTCGCTATAAAAACTGGATATCAGAAAGCTTGGGAGATTGTGATTGTCTTTGAAACACATTATTTTTTTTATTTGTCTGATGTTACTTCCCCCTCCCTACTTTTTTTTTTTGCCCGTTTACTGTCAAAGTGGATTGTTGGAGAAAATATTGAGGAGAATGGTTATTTAGATTCTAGATAATTAGAAGTACTCTCACACTAAATAATTAAAAATTCAAAACCTCTTCAAGATGCTTCATAGTGACATTAATGGTAAGAATCAAGACTTCCCAAATGCCACTGGGAAGAAGCAAAGTCCATCTGAAGCTACCAAGCAGCCCTCTGCTTTATTGATTGCTAGATTCTCTGAGGATAGGAGGAACATTTGGGGGCTTAATAACACGGTGGCTGTTCCGTGACATCCGTGTTCAACAGTGACTATTACATCTCTCTGTTCTTTTGATTGGTTCAAGGCACATGGCCTCTATCCAGTCTGAATTTTAAAAAGATCAAACTGAAATGGACCACTTATTCTCCATTTGGTACCATTTCTAAAATAATGGCTGAAATCATCTCTAACTGGAGAGAGAGAAAATAAAATGACACCTAAAACATTCTTGTCACTTAATAAGCAATTGGCTCACTAGAAATGAGCTTTTTTTTTCTGCAGAGAAAAAAAAAAGGCCTTGTGTCCCTGTCTCCTGCCTAGGCTACCTTCTGTCTCACTCCTCTCTGATTTCTTTTCCCTGCACCCTCCAAAAGAAAAGAGGTGCCTCATTGTACTGCAAGCAAGTTTCTCCACATCAGAGAACCAGCTCTCCATCCCTTTTAGCCCCGGCATCACCTTGGTGAAACTTCAAGAATGTGCCCAGACACAAAAGAGAATTTGCTTCTCCTTCTGGGAAACTGCTCTCTCAGGGCCCCATTAGGTTTGTCAGGGCCAGCTGAAAGTTCAGCAGTCTTAACTGTGCTTCAGGAGGTCAGACCCAGCTGAGGTCCCAGCTACTAGGTGTCAGCACCTCGGGGTGAAGGGTGAGAGAGAGGGAGAGATGCAAGGGGACCCCGGTGTGTCCCCCAAAGTACCTCTCTCCAGCACCCAGCCACCAGGAGTGTAGGAAATAATTCCTCCTTTGTCTGCCAGCTGGCTTTCAAAGTGATTGGGATGAGTCCGCAGGACCTGTCTGGGAAGCTTGTTAAACTGCATGGAGTAAGTCAGGGAGAGGGAGGGGTAGGGAAAAGATTAAAGGGCGAATACAATCTGTGTGAGGCAGTGGCCCTGACTCTAAAGAAGCAGACGGTCTAAGGGGAAGGAAGAGCTCCCCTTCAAAACCAGAGAGGACATGCAATGCAAATGACCCTGCGTGCAGCTGCCTCTGGCAGGCAGCCACCCGCCTCCCAGAGAATAAAGTCAGAGCAACAATTCCCTCCTGAACCCTGAAGCTTAGTGACTTCAAACAAGAAAAAAGAAAAGTGACATTTTTTTTTCCTTTCCCGAGTGAACTCATCCATTCCCCAAACTGTGCTGATGACCTCATCACCTGCAGCTGTGCACGCCAAGCTCTTCCCCTCACCTCAGCTCCCAGGGATCACATCTGGTACGGAGCCTTGGTACCTGGGGCTGACACATCTGGAGGGAACTGCCTTTGAAAGTGGATCGCTTTGTACCTCCTCTCACTCATGATGCAGCCAAGTGGCAGGAAAGTCCTCAGTGAACTTGTGGCTTTGAGATGGCCCTCTGGAAAGCATTTATGGGGAAAGTCAGGGAGGTCATGGTGACTGTTTCTCGTACATTTTCATTTTCCACCTTTTACGCACGTGGGCAAGTAGGCAGACCTGACCTTAGAAATGATATTCATCTCTTTGGTTCAGTTCTGCTTGGGTTCATTCTGGAGTCTGGCAAGACTTTGATTGACGAAAGTTATTTAGGTGTTAACTGATATAGATAATGACCCCATTCAACAGAATTAAACTGACTTTAGAAGCAATCACAGTAGATATGGCCCCCACACTATCTGTATCCTGGAGAAAACATACAAACTTAAAAACGGGCCTGTTCTCTACTATGAGAATACAAATTGATCCAGCTAACCTTTAGGAAAGCAATTTGGCAATCCTCTCTATATCAAGGAACTTAAAAATGCTCATATGCTTTGATCCAGAAGATCCATTTCTGGAAATCCCTCTTATAGATATTACAAAAAGAAAGTCATTAAACTGTACTAAAAGATCTTCACTATAGCATTATATATTACAAAAAAACCCCCAAAAAACCGAAAGACCCCTCCCCCCACAAAACACAAAGAATCTAATTAAATGCCCAACTTTAGAAGAATAATTATGGTACATCTGTACCATGGAATATTACACAGTTATCAAAATGATGCGATATTGCTTTCATTGCAATGCCTTGGACATGCAAGTCTGGAAAATAGCAGAATACAAAGCATAATTTCAAGTTATATATACACAAATTCCACCAGAGTTATCTTTAGGAAGGATCAGATTACTGACATTTATTTTTTATGCATTTCTATGCCTCTAACTTTTCTATAGCGGCTATGCCTTACTTTTATAATTAGGAGAAAGAAGTTATTTAAAAGGTGGGTGTATCAAACCTTTGATAGCTCAATGCCCCTGGCAAGATGTAATGAATTATTAGCCTAATTACTATTATATCTAACACTTAAAACACAGGTATTAGGCGGGTAACATACACAAGTGGACCAGGAATGGTATAAGAAAATGTCAAACTATAGAGGAGATTATCTCCAGTTTCAGCTGATTGTTATCATGTGGAGATACAGATAGCTCAGAGTTGCTGATTTTTCTAGAGAAGTCCTAAGGCAATGCTTGAAGTGAAGTCTACTAATTTTTAAATCAAGACAATAAATTTACGTTTAAAAAGTTGACTACAAGTGTTGGACAAACGAAAAACCCAGCTCTTGGTCATCCTTTTGAAATCTACTCATAGACAATGCAGGCTGAAGCCTGCAGGACATGTTGCCATCCTGTGAAACCATCCACTAGATTGGGGGTCTTCTGGGCATGTCATTTCTCTTCATTACTATTAATAATGCTGCATTGAAGAGGCTCCCATGTTTGTCTTTTCATATCTAGGCAATTATATCCTTAAGGTGAACTTAACGAAGCTAGGTTTTAGATTCAAATGGTATGGACATGGTTTTATCTTTAATCAGTTTAGTTCTGTTCAGTTCAGTTCAGTCGCTCAGTTGTGTCCGACTCTGCAACCCCATGAATCACAGCATGCCTGGCCTCCCTGTCCATCAACAACTCCCGAGTTCACTCAAACTCATGTCCGTTGAATTGGTGATGCCATCCAACCATCTCATCTTCTGTCATCCCTTTCTCCTCCTGCCCCCAATCCCTCCCAGCATCAGAGTCTTTTCTAATGAGTCAACTCTTCGCATGAGGTAGCCAAACTATTGGAGTTTCAGCTTCAGCATCAGTCCTTCCAATGAACACCCAGGACTGATCTCCTTTAGAATGGACTGGTTGGATCTCCTTGCAGTCCAAGGGACTCTCAAGAGTCTTCTCCAACACCACAGTTCAAAAGCATCGATTCTTTGGTGCTCAGCTTTCTTCATAGTCCAACTCTCACATCCATACATGACCACTGGAAAAACCATAGCCTTGACTAGATGGACCTTTGTTGGCAAAGTAATGTCTTTGCTTTTGAATATGCTGTCTAGGTTGGTCATAACTTTCCTTCCAAGGAGTAAGTGTCTTTTAATTTCATGGCTGCAGTCACCATCTGCAGTGATTTTGGAGCCCCAAAAAATCAGTCTGCCACTGTTTCCACTGTTTCCCCATCTATTTCCCATGAAGTGATGGGACCAGATGCCATGATCTTAGTTTTCTGAATGTTGAGTTTTAAGCCAACTTTTTCACTCTCCTCTTTCACTTTCATCAAGAGGCTTTTTAGTTCCTCTTCACTTTCTGCCATAAGAGTGGTGTCATCTGCATATCTGAGGTTATTGATATTTCTCCCGGCAATCTTCTGGGCAATCTTGATTCCAGCTTGTGCTTTTTCCAGCCCAGTGTTTCTCATTATGTACTCTGCATTTAAGTTAAATAAGCAGGGTGACAATATACAGCCTTGACATACTCCTTTTCCTATTTGGAACCAGTCTGTTGTTCCATGTCCAGTTCTAACTGTTGCTTCCTGACCTGCGTATAGGTTTCTCAAGAGGCAGGTCAGGTGGTCTGGTATTCCTATCTCTTTCAGAATTTTGCACAGTTTATTGTGATCCACACAGTCAAAGGCTTTGGCATAGTCAATAATTTATCTTAATGCATAATGTCAAATAGTTTTCCACCAAATTCAAATGAATTTATATTTATATTTACTGTTCACAAGAGTCTTCATTTCTCACACTCTCACCAGCACAGAGGTTAGTGAAAGTTTTTCATATCATTGATTTACAGATGAATATTTATATCAAATTATATTTACTTACATCTCTTTAATTAATGGCATTAAGCAGAAATGTGTTTATTGACCTTTGGTAAATACTTTTTATTTTTTATATTGCCTGTTTATATTTTTACCTATTTAAAAATTGTCTGTTGACTTTTTCTTATGGCTTAGGACTTCTTTGTATACTCAGAATATTAACTGAACTAACATAGCATTATAAAGCAATTATGCCTCAATAAAAAAAATTAAAAAACACTACTCATTTGTCTCTTAACCTTGTATAGTGAGATAAAATTTTTTATCATCTTAACACCTGCCATGACAGTATTTGAAGTGGAAATTTAATTTTTCTAAAGAGAATACATTAATTAGTAATTTAGGTCATAAATATGAAGGTTCAGTTTATATGAAAACAATGAAGCACAGAGACAGCTAAACACAGTGGAGTGCTGGAAGATGTTAAACGAAAGACACAATAAAATAGAGAAAAGTGGGAGATTTTTCCAGCACATATAATTGACATGTATTAGTATTCAGTATACATAAAGAACTCCTACAGTTCAGTTCAGTCACTCAGTCATGTCCAACTCTTTGTGACGCCATGGACTGCAGCACACCAGGCTTCCCTGTCCATGACCAACTTATGGAGCTTGCTCAAACTCATGTCCATTGAGTTGGTAATGCCATCCAACTATCTTATCCTCTGTCATCCCCTTTTCCTCCAGCCTTCAATCTTTTCCAGCATCAGGTTTTTTTCCCAATGAGTCAGTTCTTCACATCAGGTGGCCAGAGTACTGGAGCTTCAGCCTCAGCATCAGTCCTTCAAATGAATATTCAGGACTGAATTCCTTTCAGATTGACTGGTTTGATACCTTTGCAGTCCAAGGGATTCTCAAGAGTCTGCTCCAACACCACAGTTCAAAAGCATCAATTCTTTGGCACTCAGCTTTCTTTATAAACCAACTCTCATAACCATACATGACTATTGGAAAAATCCATCCATAGATGGATCTTTGTTGACAAACTAATGTCTCTGCTTTTTAATGTGTTGTCTAAGTTGGTCATAGCTTTTATTCCAAGGAGCAAGTATGTTTTAATTTCATGGTTGCATTCACCATCTGCAGTAATTTTGGAACCCAAAATAATAAAGTCTGTCACTGTTTCCATTGTTTCCCCATCTATTTGCCATGAAGTGATAGGACCAGATGCCATGATCTTAGTTTTTTGAATGCTGAGTTTTAAGCCAACTCCTTTTTTTTTAAAGCCAACAAAGCCAATTTTTAAAGAGCTCCTGCAAATTGAGAGAAAAAAGCAGACAACCAATTTAAAACATGAACAAAATATTTGAATATGGTGGAGTTTGTCTTCACAAAAGAAGACATCCAAAAACCAATAAATACATGGAAAATTTCTAAAACATAATTAACAATCAGATAAATGTAAATTAAAACATAAAGAAAAGCACACCTATCAGATGTTTACTGCCATTAAATGTTTTTGAGAATATGGAATATCAGGGATTCTTCAAAATTGCTGGTGGGACTGTAAAACCTTTAGGAAAAGTTCCTAATGTAGACACATATATCCCATGACCAAGGGAGATGGAGATATATATACATATATAAATTTCTACAAATATGCATGCTTTTTATATCAAGATATGTTTATCTATATGTGTGTATATATATCTATCTGTATAGATAGATATATACACATACACACACAATAATGTTCACTGAAGCCTTGTTTATAATTTCCTCAAACTGAAAAGAACTTAAATAGCCATTAGGACAGAACAGATAAACTGTGGTATGGAAAACTATACAGCTCTGAACACAAATACATTAAAGCTACATGCTCCAGCATGGATAAATCTTACTAACATGGATTGGGAAAAAGAAAAGAGAGGCATAAAGAACACAGCAGATGTCATTATTTGTATACAAAGGTAAAAAAGAGACTAAATTATATAGTTTAGGGATGTATGCTCAGGTAGTAAACCTACAAAGAAAAACAAGGACATGATTACTAATTATTTAAAAAATTAAGGGCACAAATAATAATCAGACCCTGGAGAAGGAAATGGTAACTCACTCCAATGTTCTTGTCTGGAGAATCCCATGGATAGAGGAGTCTGGTGGGCTACAGTCCCTAGAATCGCCAAGAATTGGACAGGACTGAAGCAGCTTAGAATGCACAATAATTAAAATATTGGCTGTTTCTAGGAGTGGTGGTTGTGATGAGGAAGAGTATTTTTGTATGTGTGTGTGGTTTTCTTTTGAGAAGTGTCTTAGAGTTTCAATGATCTCTTTCTTGATGTAGGTGTTTGCTATTTAACTTTTAAACTTTTCTAATGTATTTTACATTTAGCAATAAAATAGAGATTTCAGAAGTTCAAAAAATGCAGAGAAGTGAGGATATAGGAGGTAAAAAGAAATACTGGGAGAAAAGGAGCTAGATGACATAGCAGGGGGCTGAAGCCTGCAGGAAAATACTGTTAGTGATTTCTTCCAATCAGTGCAGTGTATGAAGTAGTTTTTAGGACAAAATTATTCAATATTCAATTTGCTATTGCTGTACATGTTTCCTCATCCTAGACATTCAATAAATTTCATTAAATATGTAAATATTTTGTCTGGGATTTCTAGGAAATCAAAGAAAAGTAAGCAAATTGGTTCATTTCTCCCTTCAAAGAGAGGGAGATGTATGTAGAGTTGGATCAAAGGTTCTTTAAGAAAGCTGAGTAGTGACCACGAGCATATGAGCACAGCGTGTGTACAGAAATCTTGGGGAGGAAGCAGAGGGGCTCGCAGAATCTGGAGTCGGGGCTTAAGCCGCCAAAGAGTACTGTCTATCTGAAGCCCATAACTACTGTTTGATGACAGGATTTTCTCTTCTTCTTCCTTCTACTTCTTTATTCCGCACACAAATTTAAGATCTACAGATAATCAAGTTTATTAGTCTTTACTTTTTGACTTTTGGATTTCATAATATGCTTGAAAGACTCTTCTTCATTTTTAAACATTTAAAGTCCTTGATTTGCTTAGAATCCTACCCAGGGTAAAAACAGGGAGAGCTCAATTTTGTTTTCCCAGAGAGCCAGCTCAGTCCTTTTGTCTGATAATTTAAAATGCCTCATTTGATAACATATTAAATTTCATATTTACATACTCTCCATTCTACTGGTTCTAGTCCTCTGTTATTCCTATTTTTTATTACTATTGTTCTAAGATACATTTTAAAATCTGATAAGAAAAAATCTTTCTTGCCACTTTCTCTTGGATGATTGCATCAAATACATCTTAGAATCATTTTGCCACGTTTTAAAGCAAAATAAGATAAAATCAAAACACAACCCCATTGGGGCTTTGACAGAGAAGTCACTGAATTCACAGATTACTTTCAGTAGCAATATAGCATTTTCTTATTCAAGAACCTTCTGTTTCCAATTATTCAATTATTTTTGTATGTTTCTCTATTGTGTTTTCTATTTTTCTTTATTATCATCCTAAATATTTCTCATCTCTAAACAAACTATCCTATTTATGGGTTTCAGCATCCAGTATTATTTTTAGAATCTCATTTAATAGATATTTATTTTTGCATTAAAGGATTAGCTACATTTCATTAGAGGATATCAGTGGGGTTTAAAAAATACATTCTATTTCCTTCTGTTTAATATTTGGCAAGTCTTCCCAGATTCTGGCCCTGAGTTGACAGTCCTTGTTTTGGGCGATTTGAGTTTTCAAGTTTCCTTGTTTTTCTGTGTCTCCATAGATGATATTTTAGTGGGAAACTGGGAGGATACAGGAGGAAACTCCAGCCAGGCACCATTTTAAATCAGAAGTCTGTTCACTGACTGAAAAACAATAGAATCCCAAGGCATAATTTATGTATCTTAGTCCTGCTCAAGGTTGCAGGTCTAGTCTGTTGCTTTCTTTATTTCAAACCCATTCCTGTCACTTTAATTGATGTATGTATCTCATATCGGTGTATGTTTGAGTTTTAAATGTACATGGTTTCAAGGTGTACTTACTATACAAAGTATGTGGCCGTATTCTACCACCTGGTGTTGTTTCTTTTCATCAGACCAAACCAGAGCAAGGATCTTGCTACTTTTATTTAATTCCAACTTTAGTCCTTTTATGATAATCAAATGTCAATTGTCCAGAACCAGGGATGGAAAAGCACTATACTGGGTGCCTGGGGGTTCTTGAAATAAAAGGTTGGGTAATTTATATTTTTAATATAAGTGATTTAGAGCCTGCGGCTTTGATCCAATTAAGTAGAGAATCAAATTAGCTGGAGATTAAATGAAGATGGAATAAAGAGAAGTCTTGCTGGCTCCTGAGTTTTCTAAAGAAGGCTTGTTGGAGTGCAGGATGTGCTCAGTCTGGGCTGCACATTAGAATTGCTTATGGAGATTTAAAATATACTGATGCCCAGACCCCACCCCAGAGATTTCAATTTAATTGGTCTGATGAGTTGCCTGGGTATCAAGAATTTAAAAAATTTCCCAACTGATTCTTGTATGCTGCCATGGTTGAAAATGACATAGTTCTTAATCCTCAATGAGCTAAGAGTCACCTGGGAGCTAGTTTAAAAATATATAGATTACAGGGCTCTACTTAGACACCTTCGGGTACAGTGAACTGAAATATGGTCTAGGAATCTGCATTTATAACAAATGTCCACATGATGGTTATAACAAATGTCCACATGATGGTGATCTAAATTATTTCCACTCTACCCACTGTAGTCTATACTCTTCTCATCTACTTTTAACTTGACTCGCAGAATATCTTTTCTTAAATATGTACATCTTCCCAAATTTAAAACATTCCCTGGTTGCCCAATGTATTCAAAATGTAGTCTTTATGGTAGCTTTGCAGGCCTTCCCCTCCAGTTTTTATCCATCTCCTTGACCTTCTCAGCATCTCTATTCCAACCCCTCTCTGATGTGCACACTGGATCCTTTTCTGGAATTAACTTCTTCTTTCAGACCCTTTGTTTATGCCTCTGCCTTCAAAGGGCTTCCCTGGTGGCTCAGAGGTTAAAGCATCTGCCTGCAATGCAGGAGACCTGGGTTCGATCCCTGGGTTGGGAAGATCCCCTGGAGAAGGAAATGGCAACCCACTCCAGTATTCTTGCCTAGAGAATCCCATGGACGGAGGAGCTTGGTGGGTTACAATCCACGGCGTCGCAGAGTCGGACACGACTGAGCAACTTCACTTGCACTGCCTTCAAAAGCCTGTCCCCCTCGACCCATGGAAATCCTGCTCTTGAGCTACTGGAATGCCATGGCTTCCTTGGAGCTTTGTTTCCTCTTTTCAAATTTGGGTGATTAATGCTTTTCTGTTCATGCCTAGTGCAATTGACCTGCATCTCTCTCATATTTTGTTTTCTTTGGTTGGATTTGAGCTGTGGAAAGCTAAGTTCATCCTGGCCCCAACCCCCAGCACAGCATATTATCTTCATTGGTCAATGTAAGCCCCTTTAATATGTTTGGACAGTATCCATAACATGTGCATACCCTCAAAAATAAGTCTTGTTGTCTTGTGTGTAGATGCTTCTAATTGATCTATATGTTTTGTTTTGCTAGAAACCTCACTCTCTTTTTCCACCCTAGATTTTTTAATAATCTATCCATGTTGCTGAAATTAAGTCAAATTTATTACTTTTATCTGCTGCATAGTAATCCTTAGGGGATATTCACCACAATATTCTACCTGTCAACACAACTGTATTTTCTCAAGAGGGCCACTCCTTGTAGGTAGGCCCGGATGGATCTACGTGAGAATTTCTCTGAAATAGCGGCTAAAGAATGGGATTACCTAGTCATAGGTGATTTCTCGGCTTCACCAGATACTCCCAGAATGCTCCCCATCTGTTTGTATAGTTGCCTTTCTTCTAGTCTGAGGCAATCACCCCCTCATATGCACACTTTTTCTTGGTGAGGATTTAGTCCCTGTTAACCATCCTGGCAAGGGAAGACACCACTTACGAACTTAAGACCTTATAGGAAAAAAGTGAGTCAGGATCTTAAAGTTGTGATTCTACAAAAATTCTTTGAGATATTTTTATGTCTACTAAAACAATGACTATAAAAAAAACTTGACATTCACTAAGGAGATCATCAAGGATACTTTACAAACTAAAAGCAATAATGGATATTTTCATGAGTGGAAGTGAGAGAGCTAAAAATCTGTCCCAAGAAAAAGCGGTCTAAAAAACATGGTGGCTACAGCTTGATTAGGCCAATTTAATGACTTTGAGTGACTCGAGATCACTCAATCTGAGATTTTTGCTATTGGAGAAACAATCTTCGAAAGTCTATTCATAGATATTAATTTTAGAAGAGTGAAAGTATATTGGTAAAGGAATACCATTAGAAGATAAGTCTCTTGAGAATAGCATGAAAAAAAAATCATGTATAGTTAATACTTTTTGAGAACTTTTTGTGTGCCTAGTACTGTTCTAAACAGCACATAAACATTATCTAATTGAACCCTCATTAATCCTTTGAAATAGATTTTATTTTTATCATCCCCCTTTTGAAGAGGAAAACACTAAGATTTAAAGAATTTAAGTTATTGGGTCAAAGTCATATAATTACTAAATAGTAAAACCAAAATTTGAACTTAGGTTTTTTGTTTTGTTTTTCATTCTAGATTTAAAGTTCATAATTAGTAGAGAAAAAGCCCAGGCTTGGAGGGAGAGAGAGTCAGCTTAAATTCTTGCTTTGTGCATAACTTACTAGTTGTATGATATTGGGTAAATTATTTGACTTTTCTGAGCCTTGCTCTTCTCATCTGAAAAAAGAAGGCCATGAAGTTGTAAGTATAAAAGAGCACACGATGTAGTCTGTAGCAGATGCTCATTAAATGTCATTTTCCTTATTAACCTGTTCTTTCTAGTTTCTGGCACAGAGTAGATATTTATATGCTTATTAAATGTATATAACAGGCAATTACATTTTTCATATATTACCTGTCTCAACTGGATTCATTTGCCAGGGCATAGATCTGAGAGGAGTAGGAAGATGTCTATAAGAGGAAGGGGCCCTAAAAGGATTCCTTTAAGAAGCCAGATACAAACCTGGTCTATCTTCCCTGAAGACTGTGCTGCCCGTTGCACTTTCCACTTAGAGGCAGTGAGTTACCTGACTCTCTTCGAGAGATGGAGAAACAAAGACCCAGTGAGCAACAAGCTAGTTTTGCCTACTTCCCCAGGTCTCCTGCAGGGAGTATTGTGGGTTCATATATCTAGGAACCAATGGAAACTCTCCCAGGGAACTGGTGGAGAGGAAGTTAATTAACCTCTGCCTCAGCTTCCCGGTGGGGGACTGGGAATGAAGCTGTCATTCCTCTTGGATTTGTGGCTCGGGCCCCTGTCGGTGGCTGTCAGAGACCCTGAAAGACAGCCCATCTCCCCTCCCCTCCCTGCTGCCCTTGGACCGAGAACAACACTGATCTAAGCAGGCGAGATGGGCATTCCCCTTTGGAAGCAATATCATGCAGTGGTCACCGCCACTTGTTTGTAGGCTTGGAAACTCAGGAGAAACCTCCTCTATGGGGGCTCAGAATCAGTTGCCTGTAGCTAAAGTAATGCGATTTGCAGAGATCTTGAGAGAGTCACTTTAGCTGTTGGACACCAAGGAAACTGTTCAGTGTTTGGGATTCTTCGGCACCTAGACCATTGTTAGCTCTCCCAAGGGAGGCTCAAGCCATGTGAAATTCAAAGCTGCGGAGAGAGCTGCACTCTTAATGAGATCTTTCAAAGAGAAGAGCTCAAATGGCCCATAAGAATCATAATGTCATGTGGATTTCATGGTCTAGACAGATCTGAAATTGCCCGCTCCTTTTTTTTTCTTCTTTAAGGTTTCTCCATAAACCAACAGTCATAAAAATTTTTAACGTTCTTCTGGGAAAGGATTGATTTATTAATAGAAGCTACTGGTTTTCTGCCTTGATGGTCCCCAGGCTTTTCACTCCATGGTTGTGATGACTAACTTTCCCCATCAAGATTCCAGAGCTCTCAGTGGTCGATTTATCAATGCAGGATGAAAATCCATCGTTGTTATCTGGAAGCTTGGCTCTTGAGAACTGCTCAGGGTTTAGGCTAGGAAGATGCCTTTGGGAGAACATTCTTGCATGGAGCAGTAAATCTGCCCACAAAATGCTTTTGAAACTGAGATAGAACCAAGCCCTTATTCCCCTCCCACTTCCAACCCACCCAAGGGAGTAGGTTTCTTTCTAGAGCTTTCCAAGAGCCAATCAGCTGGAAATATAACCAGTTTCTGGCAGACCAGGACTGTTGGAGCTTAGCTTGAGTATCCCAGATGTTACTTCATGCCCCAGCTTGTCTAAACAGAAAAATTCACATTAATAAAAATAACTCAGCTTTCCTACTTATACCAGCTTTCCAGTGCTACTGTAACAAATTACCACAAATCTGGAGACTTAACACAGCACACATTTATTCTGCTTACAGTTCTATAGGATCGATGTCTAAAACATGAATCTCACTGGGCTAAAATCAAGGTTTGAGCAGGGCTGGTTTCTACAGTAAGTTCTAGGGGAGAAATTGTTTCCTTGCTTTCCGTTTCCAGAGGCTGTCCTCATCCCTTAGATCCCCGGCCTCATCCCTTGTCTCCTCATCCCTTTCTTCCATCATTCCGACCTCTGCTTCTGCTGTCATTTCTGTTACTCCTCCAACTCTGATTCCTCTTGCATTCCTCTTGTAAGGACCATTGTGATCCTGGTCAGGCCCCAGATTTGGGGCTCTATGTTGCCATGTGGGCCCCATAAAACATTGCTTGTGTTAGGAGTCCTACAAAAGCCTCTCTTAAAAACAGATTTTGCTCAAATCCTCTCCAATAGGGATACAAAGCCAAATCAGGAGGCCAGCTGGGGTTCAGGTACAGGCATGGTGCCAAAAAGCCCCTATGATGTGCTATGTACCGTCGTAGGTACTGGGAATTCAGAGATGAAAGACAAGTTCTCCTCCTGAGGCTCCTCCCAAGTCTGTCTTAAATTAGGGAAGCCTTCTCATACTTCATTGAGCCTAGGAATCACCTGCAGATCTTGCTAAAACAAAAATTCTGATTCAGCAACTCTGAGATGGACCTAGAGATTCTGCATTTCCAATACTTTGAGTGGCAAAGGTGTAGGCGAGACTGACCATCAACCCATGCTTCATTATGATAAAGTCTGATAAGTGCTTTGCCACCAAATCCACAAATGTTTTGAGCATGAAGATGCACCTAGCCAAGGCTGGGCAGGGAGGGGTTGGGATGGTTTCTAGAGGAAATGACAAGTCTGAATGGAAGTTTTCCAGGCAAAGAACTGGGGGAAAGGATGCAAAAAGAGCAGCACGTACAAATAGAGGGAGACAAGAGAGTTCTAGAACTGCAAAAATTTCAGAATGACAGCAGCAAAAGGCTTAAGAATGGAAAGGTGGCAGGAGATGAGGCTGTTGAGGCGAGCAACATGCATCTGATCATATAGGCCCTTGTGCCCTAGGCTAAGAAGTACAGATTTCATCAAGTAAGTGATGGAGAGAAGATATTTAACCTAAGAGAAAGAAGAACATATAGGCAGAGAATTATCCCTGTTATTATCCATTCTTGGAAATGTTAGCCTTGTTTTGATTGGCAAATTATAGGGCAATTAAATGAAGGACAGGAAATTTACCTTCCAAAAAACTGGACTTATTTAGAATCCATGAGCTTATCAGGCTAATGCCATATTTGTGGTCAGCTAAGCTCTGTTTTGTGGCAGAGTGGTGGCAGGGGTTGAAATGGCACTGACACCATTGGCAACAAGCCTGGGTGCATGGATGGGATGGGGAGTGGGGGAGAACAGGACCTGCTCTGCTGGTTGGTTGAGGGACACTAACTTGATGTTTTGTTTTCACACTGCTTCCTCTCATGGCTTTTCATCTTAGCCTTGATGGTGGACTAGTCACATATCATCTTTTGAAAGTTGTGTAGGTGCCACTTTTGCAAAGTGTACATGGAGCCAGGACTCAGAAAACAGCCCCCATCCCTGGAAGTTGTGGAAATAGGTATGGAGGTAGATGCTAAAAGAAAATTACAGCCTGGAAGGCAAAGATGCCCAAGATGAATAAAATGCCTCTCATTGATTGAACACCTGCTATGTGCCAGGCTTCGCACTAGGAGCTTAAAAGACACCATCATGTTTCATTCTTGATGATCTGGAATGGCATTATTATCACCCATCCCCCTTTTTCACTTGAGAAAACTAAGGTTCAGAGAAATGATTCTATTTCCTCAGGCCACATGGCTGAAAAATGTAGGAACTAAGATTTAGACTTAGGACTGACCCCAAAGCTGATTCTATAAAACGACCTGGATCAACAGCAAAAGTCAACTGTAGTTTGGGTAGGTGGTCGGCAAAGAAAGGGTTCAGCATGAAGGAGTAGTGAGGTAGTCCAGGCACAGCGACTGGGAGTCTGCTCGTGGACACACGTGAAGCTCCAGGCAGGGAGATGGAGAGGAGGCAGCCTGCACCAGAGAGGTCAGTCTGTTAGCTAGCAGGAGCTCGGCTATAATGCTCCAGTGAGAAAGGCAAGGATGCAGGGGCAGTGCAGAGAAGATGCAGGGGGGGCAGAAGTAGGTGGGTAAACAGAAGAGAGGCACAAAGCAGTGGACTGGGGCCGAAATTCGCTTACCAAAGCTGGCTTAAAGCTCAACACTCAAAAAATGAAGGTCATGGCATCCAGTCCCATCACCTCATGGCAAATAGATGGGGAAACAGTGGAAACAGTGGCAGACTTTATTTTTGGGGGCTCCAAAATCACCACAGATGGTGTCTGCAGCCAGGAAATTAAAAGACACTTACTCCTTGGAAGGAAAGTTATGACCAACCTAGATAGCATACTCAAAAGCAGAGACATTACTTTGCCAACAAAGGTCCGTCTAGTCAAGGCTATGGTTTTTCCTGTGGTCCTGTATGGATGTGAGAGTTGGACTGTGAAGAAGGCTGAGTGCTGAAGAATCGATGCTTTTGAACTGTGGTGTTGGAGAAGACTCTTGAGAGTCCCTTGGACTGCAGGGAGATCCAACCAGTCCATTCTGAAGGAGATCAGCCCTGGGTGTTCTTTGGAAGGAATGATGCTAAAGCTGAAACTCCAATACTTTGGCCACCTCATGCAAAGAGTTGACTCATTGGAAAAGACTCTGATGCTGGGAGGGATTGGGGGCAGGAGGAGAAGGGGACGACAGAGGATGAGATGGCTGGATGGCATCACTGACTCGATGGACGTGAGTTTGAGTGAACTCCGGGAGTTGGTGATGGACAGGGAGGCCTGGCGTGCTGCGATTCACAGGGTCGCAAAGAGTCAGACACGACTGAATGACTGAACTGAACTGAATGGGGCAGATATATGGGGATGGGTTTCGAGATGAGGCAGAAGCCAAAATTTCAGAACTCGTCAAGGGGCCAGAGGCAGATACAGTAAATGTGTCATAATTGATCATTGGATGTAATTTACTCCATGACTGGGGTTTTCCAGTCACAACCCACCAGGTAGACCCAGCACCTCGGGTAGGTCTTGGCATACAGCAAGTGCTCAGTACACATTAGATGAATGAAAGCACGAGTGTGGGGATTCACCTTTTTCCATTGAACTTCATTTTCCTGTCAAATCTCTTTTTCCTTCTCTAGCCTGGCTTTCACTCCCTATAAACTTTAGAGCACTTAAGAATCACTTGGGCTGCTATTATAAAATGCAAATTTCCAAGACCCACCTTTGGTAGAACTGAGGTTGAGGCTGAAGAGTTTACAACAAGCACCCCAGAAAATTCAGGTGCAGATGGTCGTAGATGCATGTTTTGCAAACCACTGTTCAGCACCCCTCTGATCCTTCCATCAGGACCACTTGACTTCCTTCACTCCCTCCAGGCCTGCTTCCAGCTCTCAGGATCAATCTGGACCCTAGTTATGATGTCTTGAGTCTGTGTGTTCACATCCATAGGATTCTTTCCGTCCTCCATCCTCTGCCCATCAAAAAAGCGATCCATTCTTCAAAGCTCAGAATGAGTGCAGTTCAGTTCAGTTCAGTCGCTCAGTCATGTCTGACTCTTTGCAGCCCCATGGACTGCAGCACGCCAGGCCTCCCTGTTCATCACCAACTCCCAGAGCCCACTCAAACTCATGTCCATTCAGTCAGCAATGCCATCCAACCATCTCATTCTCGGTCATCACCTTTTCCTCCAGTCTTCAATTTTTCCCAGCATCAGGGTCTTTTCCAGTGAACTGGCTCTTCACATCAGGTGGCCAAAGTATTGGAGTTTCAGCTTAAACATCAGTCCTTCCAATGAATATTCAGGACTGATTTCCTTTATGGTGGACTGTTGTATATCCTTGCAGTCCAAGGGACTCTCAAGAGTCTTCTCCAACACAACACTTCAAAAACATCAATTCTTCAGTGCTCAGCTTTCTTTATATTCCAACTCTCACATCCATACGTGACTACTGGAAAAACCATAGCTTTGACTAGACAGGCCTTTGTTGGCAAAGTAATGTCTTTGCTTTTTAATATGCTGTCTAGATTGGTCATAACTTTCTTCCAAGGAGCAATTTTCTCTTAATTTCATGGCTGCAGTCACCATCTGCAGTGATTCTTGAGTCCCCCAAAATAAAGTCTGTCACTGTTTCCACTGTTTCCCCATCTACTTGCCATGAAGTGATGGGGCTGGATGCCATGATCTTAGTTTTCTGAACGTTGAGTTTTAAACCAACTTTTTCACTCTCCTCTTTCACTTTCATCAAGAGTCTCTTTAGTTCTTCTTTGCTTTCTGTCATAAGTGTGGTGTCATCTGAATATCTGAGATTATTGATATTTCTCCCGGCAATCTTGATTCCAGCTTGTGCTTCTCCCAGCCCAGTGTTTCTCATTATGTACTCTGCATATAAGTTAAATAAGCAGGGTGACAATATACAGCCTTGACATACTCCTTTCCTGATTTGGAACCAGTCTGTTGTTCCATGTCCAGTTCTAACTGTTGCTTCTTGATCTGCATACAGATTTCTCAAGAGGCAGGTCAGGTGGCCTGGTATTCCCATCTCTTGAAGAATTTTCCACAGCATATCCTACATAAATCTGTTTTTGGCAACATTAGCTCTAAGGTTGGGCAACTCTGCAAGATACTAAAGGTATTCCATGAGAAAAGAGCTCCTATTGTCAAATACATTTGGGAAATGATAGTATTAATATTTATGCAAAGTTAAATAACTTCCTTTACTGTAGACATCTCAGAACCTTAAATATACTAACAAATATATGACTGTCCTTGAGGGGGATCCCTTGTGTGTCTGTAGAGAACACATGGAGACATTTTGCTTCCATTCATGCTCATCTTCCTATTCTCTGAACTTCTTTCTTATATTTATATTTCATAACATGAAGTAGGACACATTTTTATTGCAGTTAATTTTTTAAAAATGCTTCTTGAAATCAGGAATCAGGTATTATACTCAGTCTTCCCCCCAGCTATCTGAGGACTGAGCACATAATAACTCAGTAAATGCTCAATGAAAATAAAATTTATTTTCCCACATCCCGTTATGAGTCACTAAATTGGATCTCGATTTTAGGGTCAGTTGAACATTGTCTTCTCTCCAGGAAGTGTTTCTTCTAAGTAACTTTTAAAAATAAGACAGTTTAAAAAAGAAAAAAAACAAACTTCTGTCTTATCATCATTCTAGGGAGCACTGAACTATTAAATAGTTTGTATAAAACAATTTTAAAAGTAATTCTTGCCTCTTAAAGAGATATTAGAACATTCAGACAAGTAAAAGATCAGATTATTGCTCAAATATATTAATTGTTAAGATTTTGGTTGACCTTGATACTTATGTACTGACATGAACTTGTTCCTTTTCTCCTGAGTTTCTTTATGTGCCCCCCAGGACAAGGTGACTTAGTGATGCTGGAAGCTTGTCGGGCTGGACTGGCCTTGCCAATGGTCACCAATGGGACTTCCAGTCAGTATCACTCATGATCCCAGGCCTCAGATGGGTACCTGAAACTGTTTCAAATACCAAGAACCTTCCTGCATAGGCTCTCTCTGAAGACAGTTTCTATTGACATGAGCATGTGCCGAAGGTAGCAGGAAGGGCTCATAACCAAAGAGAATAATTCCCGCAAAGACTGTCAGTGTGAGGAAGTCTATGCCCGGGGTGAGCTGAGGTTAGTTCAGGGCAAGGAAGAGAAATAGGAAGAAAAGGTCTCTTGTCCTCAACACATTATGCAATGTTACAAGTGAATGAAGAGAAAGCAGAGCGCTGAACTTCTCGCTTGTCCCCTCTCCTCTATTAAGGAAGAGTATCTTCAAACTGGAGAGAAGCAAACCAATATGGCTAAGAGGTTTGTGCATTTCACTTGATGTAGGGAAAGAAAAACAGGTTAATTGAGAAACAAAAAGGGATGGTGAAAATTATGCCCAAGTCTCTAAGGTTCTGATTGTTAATATTTCCGGAAACATAGGAACTGTGATGTGATCATTGAACCATGCCAATAATCTCCATGGAATCAAGGGGAGCTGGAAAGATGCCAAAAGAGTCCTTGTTTCTGAGAAGTAGACATACCCAGTCTCCTGAGTATGAAAGGACAAAGGATTTCTGAAATGATCCTTGGCAAAATGTTTGGATTTTTGGAATTTTAAAATGGATGGCTTATAAGCAGTTAGAAAGTTAAATAGAGATCACTGGGAGCCACCATGGGTTTAATACAAAGACATACCTAAATCAACCATTTCTTTCTAAAATAATGAGTTTTAAGTAAAACTTACCCATATAACAAAAGGTAACAATTGACATCTATGTGGTGATTAATACTACATATGTGACTCAGCTGATGCTCATATCTTCATAACAAATCTTTGAGTCAGGTACTATTGCTGAATTTGACCCTCATTTAACAGATAATAAAACTTTAAAAATGGAATCTTAGAAAAGTTAAGCAATTTATAGAATCTTACTCAGCTAGTAAATTACAGGATTCAAGAGATTTTCTAACTCCAATGCCAACACTTATTTATTATGTTATACTTTATGTAAATATTGTGTATCTTGATTTCATCCAGGCAATGACCAACTCTTTATTGATATCTTCATGGAAAGTATGGGACATAAAGACTGTAAATATATTGCATTGTGATTAGTTGAACCAATGTAATCAATGGATATTGACATATAGATTGATGTCATTTTAGAAGCAATTCTTTAGTCATGTCCCAAGCACTCTCCTTTGTCCAATTTTGTTCAGTAATTTTAAGCAATAAAGGCATAAAGAACACATCTATCAGGTAATATTAGCAAACTCTGTAATTCAAAGGTACCAAAATGTAATTTTTTCTTTTGTATATTTGAATTCAACTTTTAAGTCCTAGAGCACACAATCTATCGTATTCCATTTTGTGATGCTGTTTTTTCCTAGTCAATTTACATGTTATTATCTCAGTCTTAATCCATTCACTTTGGCATAAAGCACAGTCTTTCAGGACTTTTTTCCCCTCCCTCTCCTTTTTTCTTTCTTCCAGAAGACATCTGTGCACAGAGGGAAGCTTTCAGAAATAACAACATGGCCACAGGAGGAGGGCTCTCTGGCCTCTGTGTCCTTTTCCAGTTTCTGTTGGTGGTCAAAGGGGCCCCAACCTGGCCTCTGGACTTGGACCAGCATCTGCTGGTGTTTGACAATCCCACCTGGCTCTCAGCTGTGATGATGTCATAGTCTGGGTCTCCTGTAGGTACCCCTGACCACGTCTTTCATCCACGTCTTGGTCCCTCTGACCAAGCTGGAGGGAACGGGAAACCACCTCAGAACCATTGTCCTGATGACACTCCACTGCTCTGCGCCACAGGGCAATCTATGAGTGATCACTCTCCAGGAGAGCAAGGCATAAACCTTGTGTGTGCCAAGAGTCTTGCCCCACCTACTCAGGATTTCTAGGACCTCCTCTTTCTTCCAGCTGCCCCCAAACTTTGAGCGTCTAAATTGTGATATTAGGAAACCTGGTAGCAGATTAGGGAAGAGGTGGTCGCAATAATTCAGTTCACCTAGATGAAGGTCAGCCATATGGAAAGAAACTTTTCCAACTGAAGGAATCTCCCCAAGTGATAGAAATATGACTTTAGATACAAGTCTGTCCAACCTGAAAGCTGGTCTTTGAGTGTCATAGGAGTGTGTTGATAGTTCAACCTTGAGGATAATTAAGAAAATATACACAATATACCTATGGCTGATTCTTATTGATGTTTGGCAGAAAAACAACACAATTCTGTAAGGCAGTTATCCTTCCAGGTCTCCCACATTTCAGGCAGATTCTTTACTGTCTGAGCCACCAGGGAAGCCCTCAATTAAAAAATAAATACATTTAAAATTAAAAAAAGCTTAAATCACAGATTAAAAAAAATACACAAAATAACTGACATGTAACTAATCCTCAATAAATGGTCATTATTCTGAGCATCCTCCTAGGTATTTGGGCTGACTCAACCAAGTTTCCTTAAGAAACCACTAATCTATCAACTTGCTTAAGAACCTGAGCCAAACACAATTCCCAACACATATCCTAGCATTTCTATTCCATCAGAGTCCTAGAAACATCAGGTGTTGCTCTCTCACAAGTCGCTGGATGTTGACATCCCTGAGTGTCAGGAGCAGGTCTGGTTGCCAGTACTGAAGAGGTAAAGGCAGGGGTCAGTGTCAATGCGGTGGGAAAGCTCTGCTAAGTTTACCCTCCGGGCACAAGTCTACTTCTCCTTATCAGTAGTTTGTCATGTTGAATTTGCCGTTTTGCCAAAGACAGCAGCAGAAAGTGAGTTTCTGAGGGGTAAGGTGGTAGAAGAATACAGAGACAGGAAACCCACAGCTAGCATTTGTCTCATTAAAATCTGTCAAAGCCAGAGGAACAGAAGGCAGCAAAGAGCCAAAATCAGATGTCACTAGCTCTCAGAATATGTTGACATGTGGGAGAGCAAACTGTAGCGACAATGTGCCCTTCAGCTGCCGTGGCTCTCGGCTGGTAATAATAAAGCCCTTTGCAGGCTGCAGTGGGGAGGCAGACAGCAGTCTCACGCTCGAGGACAGTTACAGCTGATGGGCTGCAGGACCCTTGCAATGACTTATTGCCTTTAAAGAAACACTTTGTCTTGGCAAGATCGGCTTAGGAAAACCAGTGTGATTTTATTTGTGGATATAGGCTCATCATGATGTGTTCAAATCATCACCTTTTTACCTGTACCTTTAAGACTGAAAATATTTAAGCTTATATTAAAGGAATAAATAGAATCTTATCAATCCAAATTCTTGCATATTGGATGCTGTCAAAGGTAGAGTAACTCTTAGAATGGATGAAGTAGAATAATGGCTTGCTTAAAGGTAGTGTGATAGAGTGGGAAAAGCAGGGACTCTGGAGGCCTACAGATAGGGGTTCAAATTCTGGCTCTCCACTTACTGAGGATGTCTGCTTGGGCAATATATGTAATTTCTTTGTAACTCAGCTTCCCTCATCTTCAAAGGAAGGGTGCTTATTTCTTGCTTTTAGAGTTATTCTGAGTATTTGTTGAAATCACACATTGTATACCATATATGGCATAATGCATGCATGCTTGGTGGTATACAACTCTTTGCGACCCCATGGACTGTAGCCTGCCAGGTTCCTCTGTCCACATGATTTTCAGGCAAGAATAGTGGAGTGGGTTGCCATGTACTCCTCCAGGGGATTCTCCCAGCCCAGGGATCGAATTTGTGTCTTCTGCATGGGCAGGCAGATTCTTTACCATTGAGGTACCTGGGAAGCCCATATGGC
Organism: Bos indicus; assembly: GCF_029378745.1. NCBI lineage: Eukaryota > Metazoa > Chordata > Mammalia > Artiodactyla > Bovidae > Bos > Bos indicus. The sequence goes on from NC_091767.1 coordinate 24,162,164, forward strand.
ATAATAGGCACTCAATAAATACTAGTTTTCTTGTCTTGCATATTTTACCTTTATTTTAGAATATATTTAATTAATTTATTATTCACTTGAGCTACTACAGGTTAGAATTTGGTTCCCCAGCCTTACGTTGTAGGTTCCAAACACATCACACACTTCCTCTCAAGACTTGGTCAGATTGCATAACCAGCGACGACACCTCTTCCTGAAGTCCTGCTCCTCAGGAAAGAGGGTCATTTGTACCTCTTTAGCTGCTCTGATCTGAGTCTTTAGAGTAGGAATTGTTCTGTTGCTTCAGAGAAGACAAAGTAGCTCCTTGGGGAGAAATAATTTATAGAAAGGAAATGAATATTTCCTTCTAAAGACGGTGAGCAGAGAAATAGGTGAAGTAAATACAGTACCAGCAGAACTTTTGGTGACTATTTTAGAAGCCAGGAAATAAAGTTTGATAAGGTATTTTTTTAAGTTTATATAAAAAGTCTTATGAAAATAAAGAACAAATACACACATATATTTGACGAAAGGCCCATATTATGAAGAATAAGTGAAAAAACTAAAGCACTTCAAAGAAATGAGTAAAAATAAATACCAGTTCGTCTAATATTTTCTATGGAGACATACAGTAGAAATAACTAGGCTCAAAACTATAAATTTTTGTGAATCAATGAATTTTTTAAGTAGTAAATTTATTTCTTTCAAGTGACTATACATTTTTCTTTGTTCTCTGGAGCTACTGCATGAAATTCTTTTAGCACCAAAAGTTGAAATTCTGGGCCCTTAGAGCAAAAATATCAAAATGATTCCTTTTCCCCTTGATAAATATGATTTATTGTTGCCACATGCAATAACCAGATCAAACTAGTAGAGGCAAAAACATTTAAAACCCAGATCAAATTGCGTAAACAAGAAAGGGAATGTAAGGTTGATGGGAGGTCCCTCGGGAGTGACAGAGGAGTGGAACAGGCAGGCTATGGCAGGGCAGACCTGCCCCCTGGCCTTGGGGGCCACCGTAGCTCAAGATGTAGACGATCCCTGGCTGAAGTTCTCCGTCTCCGATGTTTCTCTGTTTACTCGCTGCCTTGTTTCTCACTTACTGTGTGTCCGTCAAAGGATGGGAAATATGGCTGCTCCAGCCCTTTGGAGCCTCATAGCCCATAGCTCCCACCACTGAATGGGGATCTCTACGCCCCTCCAGGTCTAGCTGAAGAAATTCAGAAGGGCAATTCTGATTGGACAGCTTGAGTCACCAGCCCTACCCATTCTGACCCTGCTGCTGCTAAGTCGCTTCAGTCCTGTCCGACTCTGTGCGCCCCCATAGACGGCAACCCACCAGGCTCCCCCGTCCCTGGGATTCTCAAGGCAAGAACGCTGGAGTGGGTTGCCATTTCCTTCTCCAATTAGGCTCAGGCAATTGTGATGAGACCAAGAAATTCAACAGCAACTCCTACATGGATGATAATGGTTCTGGGCAGGAGGACTCACAAATTTATGGTCTAGATAGCAATAGTTCCTTCTAAGTGTCATACTCCTTACATGAATTATAATTTTGCTTCTTTTCTGAGTATCCGATTGTTGGGTGCTTGAAGGTACAGTATAGTAAAGCAAATCTACCTGTGTTTGAACCTTAGCTCTTTGACATACCAGAGGTGTGACCTTGAGCAAGTTGCTAATCTTGGTCCTCAGTTTTCCTATTTACAAAATGGGGATAATGATAGTCCCTACTTCATGAGGTTTAGGCGAGTATTATATGAGTTAATGCATCTAAAGTACTCTTAGAAGAGTGCCTAGCACACAGTGTTAGTTGCTCGGTCATGTCCAACACTTTGCAACCGTATGGACTGTAGCCCGACAGGCTCCTCTGTCCTTGGGATTCTCCAGGCAAGAATACTGGAGTGGGTTGCCATTTCCTTCTCCAGGAGATATTCCCAACCCAGTTGGGAAGTCCGTGTTGTAGGCGGATTCTTTACTGTCTGAGCCACCAGGGAAACCCACCTAGTACATAGATAAATAATTGCTACTGTTAAAGCACACAAGGGGAGAAAAACACATGAGGAACAATAAATAGTAGGGAAATTCTCTCTACTTTTCCCTGCTTCACCATCCTCCCCACACACCTCCCACTGTAAGTAACTATTAAAAGTTGACTGTATATTTTCCAGAACTTTAAGTGTTACATTATTAAGTGTGTATTTACAGATTTTGCAAGTTGGTTTTTCATCTTTCAATTTCAGTATGTTATAGATCAAGACTAGCCATTTTCTCAAACTAGTGAGAGAAGAATAGACATGGAGATGGATGTTTATATTCAAAATAGACCTAAGAGTCATAGTCATCAATATCAACTAACTCTCTCCTTTGTATCGCTGGCTGAATTCCTGGAAATAAAATTTATGCATGTCCAACAGTGTCTATGGCTGGCATTTTTCATCTGCAAGATAGTACACTGTGTTCCCAAGACACTGCTGTTTCCAGATCCTTCCAGAGTTTATTTCTAGTGGGGGAGATTACACGAAGTTATTTTAATGACTGTTCTTGCAAGAGCTTTCTTACTACTCTCCCAAACCTTTGCTGACCTCTCTTTTTATACTTAAAATTTCAGTTAGAATGGTCTCTGATTGATCCTCAGGCTCTTGGGTTCTTTCTCTGTGGTTTGATTTACCATCTGACTCACCTAACTAAAATTGCAGCTAGAAGTTTGTAAATCATAAATCACTTAACTTTAACTTAAAATTAATTAAATCAGAAGACATCACTTTACTCAGAAAAATGGCTTATTTGGAGAAGAATAGAAGTCTTGTTGGAGGCTTCCCTGGTGGCCCAGATGATAAAGAATTTGCCTGCAATAAGGAGACCCAGGTTCGATCCTGTGTAGGAATGATCCCGTGGAGAAGGGAATGGCTACTCACTCCAGTATTCTTGTCTGGAGAATTGATGAACAGAAGAGCCTGGTGGGCTACAGTCCATGGGACTGCAAAGAATCAGACACAACTGAGTGAGTAACACAGAAGGCTCCTTACTCCATTTTTAAGCTGCTTATTTGATCACCTGACCCACCTGAGCTTCACTGAGGCTTTACTCTAGAGGGAAAAGATTTTACTGAAGTGCCTTTAAGGTAAGAACAAAAATGTCCCTAGTGCCATGTTGCTTCATGGAAGCATGCAACTTGTCAAGTCCTCTCGGCTTTTCATGCTCAATGGGCCCTCACTTTCTGCCCTTCCAAATCCTCCATGTCAAATCCCCTTTAGGATTGCTTTATAATGTTGTGTAGCCATCACTCTGCATATAAGTTAAATAAGCAGGTTGACAATATGCAGCCTTAACATACTCCTTTCCCAATTTGGAACCAGTTTGTCATTCCACGTCCAATTCTAACTGTTGCTTCTTGACCTGCATATAGATTTCGCAGGAGGGAGGTCAGGTAGTCTGGTATTCCCATCTCTTTAAGAATTTTCCACAGTTTGTTGTGATCCACACAATCAAAGGCTTTGGCGTAGTCAATAAAGCAGTTCAGTTCAGTCGCTCAGTTGTGTCCAACTCTTTGTGACCCCATGGACTGCAGCATGCCAGGCTTCCCTGTCCATCACCAACTCCCGGAGTTCACTCAAACTTATGTCCATTGAGTTAGTGATGCCATCCAACCATTTCATTCTCTGTCATCCCCTTCTCCTCCAGCCTTCAAACTTTCCCAGCATCAGGGTCTTTTCCAATGAACTGGTTCTTCGCATCGGGTGGCCAAAGTACTGGAATTTCAGCTTCAGCATCAGTCCTTCCAAAGAACACCCAGGACTGATCTCCTTTAGAATGGACTGGTTGGATCTCCTTGGAGTCCAAGGGACTCTCAAGAGTCTTCTCCAACACCACAGTTCAAAAGCATCAATTCTTCGGTGCTCAGCTTTATTTATGGTCCAACTCTCACATCCATACATGACTACTGGAAAAACCATAGCTTTGACTAGATGGGCCTTTGTTGACAAAGTAATGTCTCTGCTTTTTAATATACTGTCTGGGTTATTCATAGCTTTCCTTCCAAGGAACAAGTGTCTTTTAATTTCATGGCTGCAGTCACCATCTGCAGTGATTCTGGAGCCCCCAAAAATAAAGTCTGCCACTGTTTCCACTGTTTCCCCATCTATTTGCCATGAAGTGATGGGGCTGGATACCATGATTTTAATTTTCTGAACATTGAGTTTTAAGCCAACTTTTTTACTCTCCTCTTTCACTTTCATCAAGAGTCTCTTTGGTTCTTCTTCACTTTCTGCCATAAGGGTGGGGTCATCTGCATATCTGAGATTATTGATATTTCTCCTGGCAATCTTGATTCCAGCTTGTGCTTCTTCCAGCCCAGTAGATGTTTTTCTGGAACTCTTTTGTTTTTTCGAAGATCCAATAGATGTTGGAAATTTGATCTCTGCGAAATACCAGGGTAGATGAAGCACAAGCTGGAATCATGATTGCCAGGAAAAATATCAGTAACCTCAGATATAACCGAAATCTGGACAGGGAGGCCTGGCATGCTGCAGTTCATGGGGTCACAAAGAGTTGGACACCACTGAGCGACTGAACTGAACTGATAACCAAAATACAGTTCTCAAATTCAGGAAGATTGACACTCATACAGTGCTTTATTCTACTGAACATATGCCAATTTTGTTCCAGTACTGTCCTCCATAGTGTTTTTTTCTCCTCCAGTCTGGAATCTCATATGTGGTTTATAAATATATATTGCTTATTCTTTTATTCTCTGGCTTGCCTATATTAAATAGATATCTGTTGACATCAACCTCTTACCTATACAGTAATAAATTGATATTATTTGACTTTACCATTTCTCTTTCCTTTTTCATTTTCCTTTTTTGGTGGGAGGTGGTTAATATTCTTTATACTTTGTCAGAATACAAGATGTTTAAATACTATTTTTCAACCCATGTCCCTACCATTTACTTTAGTTCTAACTCTACAATGAAATACATGCTTCATCAGTACTTTTCCAAAGTTTTTCATTTATCTCCTGATTAAAGAATAGTTTGTTCTTCAGTACATCCAAGAGAGTAAAAGTTGGTTCTTGGGGCTCGGGTGAAAATTTCTTAGATATATAACCTTGAAAAAAACAAAACAAAACAATGATACATAAACAGATATACAGTGTATGTGAGATGTTAACATTTCATGATTGTGGGTGTGTGTGTGCAGGCATAACTTAAAAGACTCCTTTGGGGGCAATAATGGGAAATAAAAAGTTAAGAAACATTGCTCTAGTAGATTCTTTAGAAATGACTCATGTGTATATTTCCTGAGTTACTGATGTTCAAAAATTTTTTTCTATAATTTTTAGTTGAAGCAAAACTTGGATAGGCATAAAATTCTTGACTTGCACTTTCTCCTCAGAATTTCTTGAAAATTCAACTTCACTATGGATGTATTTTTAAAATAGATCTTGTAAACTCTGGTATCAGATTAAGGACTTTTTGGTCCTTATAGGTAATTTGTTCATTTGCCTGAAGTTCCTGGTGATTTTTTTCTTTGTTTTTTAAAGGTTAGGTCTAGTGGTTGGTCAGAATAGTTCTATCTCAGTTTTTCCCAACATAAGGTAGGCCTTTGCAACATATAGAGTCAAATGCTCTTTTATTTCTGGAACATTTTACTTGGTTATAGTTTAAATATTCACTTCCATGATACAGCATTTTTTCCAGTATTTTTCCTTAACATATACTTGATGTATATTATATGTTACAGTTGTACAATACATTGATTTACAGTTTTAAAGGTTATACTCCATTTATAATTATTACCAAATATTGGCTATTTTCCCTGTATTTTAGAGTATGTATTAATCCTCTGCCCCTATATTGCCCCTCCCCTCTTCAATCTGACCTCTCCCCACTGGTAATCCCTAGTTTGTTCTCCATATCTGTGAATCTGCTTGTTTTGTTATATTCACTATGTTTTTTTTATTTTTCCTTTTTTGTATTTTTTAGATTTCACAAACAAGCAATATCATACAGGATTTGTCTTTCTCTGTCTGATTCATTTCACTTGGAAGGCATAATGCCTTCCCAGACCACCCAGCTGCAAATGACAGAATTTCATTCTTCTTTATGTCTGAGTAGTATCCCATCGTGTGTGTTGTGTGTGTGTATTCACATTTTCTTTATCCATTAATCTGTTGATAGACACAAGTTGCTTTCATAACGTGGCAATTGTAAATAACACTGCTAAGAACATCAGGGTGCAGGTGTCTTTTTGAGTTAATGTTTTTGGTTTTATCAGATGTGAATCCAGGAGTAGAATTGCTGGCTCATACGGTAGTTCTGTTTTAAGTTTTGGAGAAACCTCCATGGTGTTTTCCACAGCGGCTGCACCAGTTTACATCCCCACTAACCGTGTGCAAACGTGCCATCATTTTGTTTTCCAGTTACATACATGTTGGACAGTTTTTGCCTTCTTTACTCTTGTCATCGTTCTCTCTTTTCTCATTTTCCTTCTCTTACTTGTTTCCCAGACTTTTCTCAACATCTTTTATTAAATTTTCATTTACATCTAGTCTCCCTTGTGAAACTAGTAATTTATTCAGTGTTTCATAATTTTTTTCCTTAAATTTCTTTCCTGAGTTCCAGCAATTCATTATTTTTAGTTTTAAAATTTCTGATTCTAGACATTAAAACATCTCCCTAAATGATCGCTCAAGGATTTTTCATTTACTTTGAGGGTTATTGTTTTTTCTTCCTATGTTTCATGGGACAGAATTTTCAACTGAGAGTCAGTTTTTGTTTTCTTATGTTATCCTTGGAGGATCTTTGCATTAATCTGGATTGCTTTTTAGATTTCATTTCTAGGTATTTTGTGGTCATGTTTTCTAGTTTCAAAAGTGCCCTCCTTAGTATCATGTAGTGAAATTTCTGTAAGGTATGATGATGATGGTGGTAAGGGTAGGAAGAATGATTACAGTATCTTATTTACCTAATTTCTGTAGAATCTTAATTTTTATTTCTCCTTTCTAGTTCTTTCTCTTCACTGTTACATCTCCAAAGGTCACCTTATTTTCTATGTTTATCTGATTCTCCCTTCAAAGGAATGCTTCTCTGAAGTTGCCCTCCCCAACACCTTTTACTTTCAAGTCCCTTTCACGTAGTTGTGAAATACCAAGACACATCTTTTAGCAATTAATGATCATTTTATCTTTTTGAGAGTGATTGTTTTTCTGTCTTTCATCCCAGGTACTCTACTCTCTTCACCCCTTCTCATGGAGTCTCTCAAGCCACCTCATTCTATTCTCTGCATTCGAAATATGTAGTAAAAGTGGAGCTCCGAGGAAATTTGAAAATTGGTATTATTTATTATGGGTAATTTGAAGTGTGTAGCATTTTCAGATAATGATAAATGTAGATTATGTGAAGTTTTATTTATTCCCTCTTGTTGATCTTATAGTTTTGTATGGAGATTTGATCCCACTGGTAATAATTCTCCTGAATAGAAAATATTTTCAGTTTAACAGTTATTGTGTTTTCTATTTTTCCTAGGTCTTGACCCTAGTTATTTATCAAAATTATGAGGACTTAGTTGATGACCAACAAATGAATTGATCTAAGAAAATTATAATCATGTTTTTAAATCATTTTTATTGTCTTACTGCTTTGGATACAAGTAATAGTGGCTTTAACAGACACCCTAGTCTCAGAACCAATCACTTCTCATGACATCTGCTCTTAACTGGAAAAGCAATTGCAATTTTGATTTTGATGAATCAAAACATTTCCCTCCTTTACCTTGGTCTTGGATCTTTGTGCTATTGACTTTGGGAACTGTTGGTTGATATGCTGCAATGCTGAACAATAGTTCCCTTTAAAAAGAAATACTTTTCTTGTTATGAGTACTAAGAGAATAGTACAAGGGTGCAAGATTTTAACACACAGGTAAACTCTGGACATTGGGGGAGCAGTTAGTAGATAGAAGAGCAAAGGCAGGATTCAATATGAACAGGAAAGGGAAAGAAAACTATATGATGTCACTGTCTAGCAAAAGGAAGTTTCCTTTCTTCTGTATTACTGGATAGAATTCAGCAACATATGTGCCTTGAGTGGAGTACTGATGAGTGAAAGATCTCTTATGGTCTATGGCTTCCAAGAAGACAGTAATAGAGACATCACAAAGAAGAGCCAGTAGAGAAGTGGGATTGGCTCTAGTGGACTAGAGAGATAAGGACTTCACTGAAAAGGAGCTGAAGGGAATTCTCCTGGGTCATTTCATAGATTCATTGTGTGATATGGAGTCTTGGGAAGCTGTGTGGTTAAGAGAGGCTTAACAGAATCAGTGCTTTCCAAGGCCTTTCGTGTCTTCTCTGGTGAAGGTTTATGGTGTCAAGGTTTGTGAGACAAATTTGGTTTGCTTAATTAGATCTCTAGGAATACTTAGGGTCTCTGCATTTTGCCCAAGTAATGTTTGACATGGATATCATACAATATTTTCTGTTAATTACATTTCACAACATAACACTGTGGTAAGAGTTCTTGTATTTTATAAAATCTCAGGAGTAATGAAGAGGGAGGATGTACCATGCAGCAATTTTTCATAAGCTAATTACCTTAGGGAATTCGGGAATGTTTGTGCAGATGAGTGCACTATACAGGTAATAAGCTCTTATAAAAGATGAAGTGCTCCAATTACAAAGCAATTATTATAATGCATGACAATTTTAAATTGCTCTTCTTATTTTGTGTTGCATTTAGTTTTTATTTGAAAGTAAAACAAAACAGATAAAAATTTGTCGCCCATTTTTAGTTTCACTGTTTAATTATTCTTAACCCCTTCCAGACAGACAGCTTTTGATTTCAAATAATATTCAGAAATCATTTTTATTTGTTTAAAAATTAAACTGTTGTGAATGTATACTCACCTTTGGTGTTTGAAATTATGTTCATGGCATCTGAGTAAGTTAATAGAAGCTACTTTAATATGCACTATATTTTTGTCTAACTTCTATTTTTGCTTAGTTTTCTTTCAGTGCTTGATGAATAAATGTTCGTCATTTATTGTGGGATTTCAAAAGTGTTTGTGAAATATTGCTTTCAAACTTTGCAGAAAAAAAGGTAAACGGTCATAGAAACCACGTATTCTTGGCTTTTGGGGGTTTAGTTGTTGTTATCACAATTCCTGTAATCGCATCTGAAACCAAAAAGGAAAGTTCACAAAAATCCAAAGGACAAGAAATAAACACTATCTTTTGTAATTGTGAGATTATCTTATTCTGTAATTTCAGCCAAGGAACAAATATTTTGGAAAGAGCAAGGAGAAAAATAAAATAAAATAGAGGCGAGTATTAGGAGTGTTTGCTCTGTATGTGTGTGTGTGTGTTCCTTCTGTGTTGTAATGCCTACTGTTGATTCTCTATACAACAGCTAACTGCTACCCTGTTTTTTTCCTGCAGGTAGAGACCACAGCCCACATCAGAAACGGAAAATGCAGATACTTGCTTTCCTACCTTTCTTGATGGAGGTGGTCATTTACCAAGTGGTGACCATTGAATATACAGAGGAGTTTGTTGGGGAATTTCTGTGAAATACGTTTCTCTCTGATAAAGATGGAGAGACATATGGGGAGAAATCCTTTGCTACTCTGGCTTTCTTTGCCCACCTCCATTATGACTCTTTCCTACTTTCTAGGAGGTTGTACAGGGCTTCCCTGGTGGCTCAGATGGGAAAGAATCTGCCTGTAATGCAGGAGACCTGGGTTCAATCCCTGGGTCAGGAAGATCCCCTGGAGAAGGGAGTGGCTACCCACTCCAGAATTCTTGCCTGGAGAATTCCATGAACAGAGGAGCCTGGTGGGCTACAGTCCATGGGGTCTGCAAAGAGTATAGGGATATGATATTTGGAATGGTCACGGTCATATTGCAGTTATGCAGGGAGTCATGGCACTCAGGAGGTGGCAGAGAGAAACCTACCGGTAAGAATCTGAATCTTTGTTGTTATTGAGTCATTAACCTTGAGACCACTTTACCTCTAGCCTTCTGTTATTCAAATCACTTTGAGTGACACATCCTATTACATACAGTCAAACACATTTTGATTAAGTAGGGTATCCAATTTTTCACATTAAACAACACTAACTTGACAAAAAAGTTAACATGATTTTAGCTGCATCATAGGTAACTTTGTTATCTAACAGAACTATAGGATCACAACTCTTTTGTTCTGGGCTGAAGACGTGTGAATTTCTCGACAGTCATCCTAATTCCAGGATCCTGTTCCCAACACCCCTTCTCTGCTGCATTCCTTTCATCCTCAGTGTAAAGTCTTTAATCATTTCTAATTTGTTTTTTACCTACCCTGGATTCTCTACTCCTTTGCCATCTCTTCCACCAACATGAAGTACTCCATGGGAACTGGAGTTCTCTGCCTAAAACCACACAGTGCTGTCTGTATTTAGTATAACTTCCTTACTTACCACTTTCCAATGTGCTCACTTTCTGCGTAGGCATCACATAGTTTGATTTCATCGTTTTAATATGCACACAGAACTGGTTTAGGATCTAAATTTTCAGATAGGTGGGATCGTGTGTGTTTTCCCTCATGTGTTACAGCATTTGGTATATAGAGTAACCATATACACTGGAGCTAATCAAGCGCGTGGAATGGAATAGCCACACTTAAAACTCTCCCCTAAAACCTGGAGCGTAGGTTTGCATGGTTTCTGTCTAACAACCTGCAAACGGCTGCTTAATAAACTAGTCTACTGATCACTCTGTGTTTGTTGATTCTTCACTCTTTCCTTTCTGGTCAAAAATATTTATTAAAATGTTTAATATATGCTTACACAAGAAATTTGGAAACTGCAAAGAGGAAAAACCAGAAACCAGCCAACTCCCTACAATCTGAAATGATGTTCAACTTTTTGCGTTTTGCTTTCCAATAATTTTTTTTCTTCATATAGATTCAAGTGGGATTTTGCTTGTTGGTTTGTTTGCAACCATTGGCCAGGCAAAATGAAGGTGGTAGGAGAATCTGAAGGGATGTCTGTTATTAGGAAAGAGTCCCTGAAAATTTCTCCTGAGTCCCTATTCATCACAGACGAGTAAGTATTATAGTATGATTGCTGATTATATCCAAGATATCCTTTAGTTCTCAAAATTTAACAAAATTACGAAGCAATGTTATAATTCATAATTTAAGGATGAGGTGCCTAGGTCAGGGAAATTAAGGCATCTGCCTGAGGTAAAGCAGCTTGCTAAGTCCTAAAGCTGGGAATGAAGCCCGTGTCTGACTTGACTTCCAGGCAGGTGTTCTTTTTTTACCCCGCTACCAAACATCAGAAACAGCAGGCAGTTGTTTGTTGTTTGGTTCCAATTCTTTTATTTTGTAAAGGAGGAGGCGACCAAGCAGAATGCTCTAGAAACGAGTACTCTTGTTCGCTCTTTCTGGGTTCTTGTTAAGCTGTTTCGGCTAGTCTTTGTTCTCTTTTGGCCCCTTTCTACCATATCATCCATGTGTGTTTGTTGAGCCCTGATTCAAACGAGCAGGGCCAAGGATAATACTTGGCACCATACCAATCACTCCAAATGGTGGACACCAACCATTGCTGAGATTCTAAATTCTAAGAGGCACATTCCTTGATGAAAGATAGTCTCTGATTTAAGTTTCCCCAACTCAGGTGCCATCTCAAACAGCAAGACCATGCTTGGCATTCCATCCACCTTTTAAAGAGGGTGAATTTTTCAGGGCAGAGCAAAGAGGGGAGATTCTAGAGCCTAAAGCTGACAGAGGACAGCCAAGATCAGTTTCGTTTGGTGTGTGTTTGTTTTCTTAAGCCCGAGCCGTAGTCAAAACTGGACACAGCTGTCCTTTCTCAAGGAGATTTCACTCCCAGACTGAGTGTTTGGATTTCAGCTCATTGTTTAATAGTTCTAGAATTCAAATGGTCACCTTGAGGCAGGAAGGTTAGCACTCCATTAAGATGGATGGGGAAGGTTCACACCTCTCACTTTTATTTTATTTCTTTGCTTTTCTTTCCGTTTGCCTGCAAACTCAGCAAAGCTGAAGCCCATTCACTACACAGGCTGTTTTTATACCCACTGGGCTGAAAAGTTGATTTACAGAAGAACTTGGATTTTCCAGGAAAAGGAAAAATCCACAGAGGGTTTTAAAATCTGCAAAATATGACAGGATTATCAGAGGAATAAGAAATCTTATGCTAGATCCTTTGGTTCTTAAATCAATCCCCAGTGAGGGTTTAAAGCCCATGCACTTCTTAGATGGTTCTTCTGGACCTTCCTATAAATGTTCTTCATATAATATCTGCTAAGAGGGAGAGCTAAAACCCGCAGCATTAATGTGAAGTGCTGGTCAGTGCATTTTTGTTCCGTTAGCTTTTGCAGATGTTGATTGAAAGGCAAAGGAAGGGAGTTAACGTTTGCTGAGAGCCCATTGTGTGAAAGCACCAGAGCACCCTCTCTCTGATGGAGAAACATAACATGATTTCCTCTCATACAAGTCAGTCTCTGAGAAGGGTTGTAGTAGAGATTCATGCAATAGAACCATGGAGAAAGGGACAAGTTCATTCTGATTGGAGCAATTTAGAAAAGCTCCTCAAAGGTCAAATTCAAAACCAATTTGGAATCTGGCAGGAAAAGCTTGACTGCGTGGAGGAGTCCATTTAGTAAAGAACTCGAGCTGAAGCAGAGTATGTATTATCGAGAACTGACAGCAGACAGCTCCTCGCAGTTGCCTGCAGTGAACATGGCAGAAACAGCCTAGATGTTTCCCAACCTCTTTCCCTCTTCCTGAATGCACAAGGAGACTACATTCCCAGCCTTCCCTGTGGTCACATGGGTTACGCGATTGTCCTCTGACAATGGAATGAAGGTAGGGTGTATGCCATTTCCTCCTAACCAGCTCTCTTTGTTTTATGGCTAGCTGAATGCAGTGGATCCACCATGGAAGCCCTGGAAGACGGTGGTCCCATGAAATGGCAGAAACTGGGTGCTGGCATTATCAGACAGAGGCTGCCCTCAAATACTTGATCAGACTGTCAAGTGAGCAGGAAGTACATTAAGCCCCTGAGCTTTGCTGTTACAGTGTGCATGCATGCTCAGTCGCTCAGTCATGTCCAACTCTTTACAGCCCTATGGACTGTAGCCTGCCAGGCTCCTCTGTCTTGCCTGGAGACCAAAAAGTTTGAAAAATTGTAAAAGATCTTGATGTATAGGAAAGTGGCTTTCCAGAAAGGTTCTAGAAGTTTATTTTCCAAGCAGCAGATAATGAAATGACTTTTAATACTTTCATCTACATTGAACAGTATCACTTAAAATTATCTATACTTTTCATGGTTTTCTCTGCAGTCAAAAAGACTCAAGGATAATAAATTCATGATGTATTTGGTAGCTGATTTTTAGTTGGCAAAGTGACTGGCTCCTTCTGAAATGGGCTTAAATGTTTCATTTTAAGAAGTCATAGGTGTTCTCTAATCATAATGTACAACAAGCTGACTTCATTTAGTACAGGCTGGGCTAAACCATGATAACAAATCACCATCAAATCTCAGTGGCTTAATACAACAGAACTTTACTTCTTGTTCTAAAGGCCAGTAGTTGGTACTTTGCCATTTATAACTGCTTTAAACTTGATAAGGGAATCTGGTAAGTCATGTATTTGCTCTTTCATTTTTCACCTGGGGGGCACCTGTCACTTCCTCCCATAGCTCCTTGGCCAGATTAAGCCATGTGATCACACTGACTACAGAGGTGTGGGAAAGGATGATGTTATTATCTTTGTGCCCAGGTACAAATCAGGGAATAGTTCATGGACAACAATACTGACTATCATACCTAGTTGACCTTAACCTTTGAGGAAGGGGCTGCATCTTTTAATAACTCCTGGAAGTGTCCTTTGGCACTCTCTTCCCTTCTGAGGTTCTCAGACAGGGGTCAACAAGGTTTGGGCCTTGGACCTAATGTGTCATGTTTTTGCACAGTCTGCAAGTTAAAAATTGCTGTTATATTTTTACAGGGTTGGAAAAAAAGCCAAAGAAAAATAATATTGTTTAATACATGAAGATTATGTGAAATTCAAATACATGTCTAAATAAAGTTTTATTGAAACACAACCCTACTTGTTGATGTACTATTTATGACTGTTTTTGTGTTACGGTGGCAAAATTGAGGAGTTGTAACAGAAACTGTTTACTATCTGGACTTTTACAGAAAAAGTTGGCTAATCTCTGATCTTAGACATGGCACTAAAGAAAACAATGGTCGTTTCAAGATGAAAAATATCACCTCTTGGAAAGTGATTATTTACTAACTGTTTCAAATTCAGCTCATTGAATTCAAAACCAACAAACAAAAATATTAAATCTCTTCATGGTTGATGGGCATATTTACTGTGTGTGTGGCTGAGCCCTGAATAGAAGCTTGATGAAAATTGAGACCCAACAGCCAAGTTGAACTGGAATTAGAGAGGAAAGCTCTTGGAATTACCAGGAGGTCATCTGAATTAGATACTGTGGTTACAAGTTAGAGAAGATGAGTTTCTCATCAGGATCTTTTACCTCCTGAGGATTTGTTATATAAATCCACTCAATGTTTTAGAATCAACCTGGATACAAATACAAGCCCTCATTGCCTCCCATTAAAATAAATAACTTAAAGATAAAGGAAGAAAAGATTGGCTTCCCAAGTGGAGGAAGAAACCCGAGTTTTGCCATTCACTTTCCCAGTTTGTTGCTGCTGGAAGACTGTGTTTCACTTTTGATGTGATTTAAAAAAAAAAAGTTTTGGATTTCCCCTTAGAGGTTCCATAAGCATTTACATAGAATTGGCTTTCTGGGTGATTTACCAGCTGCGCTGTGTGAGGTTTTCAGCGAGTGCACGCTCCATCCATTGTCAACATATTCTTTGTGTTAAAACTGGGATTTCTAAAATAACATGTTGATCCAGTGACAGAATGCCATTTCTCTTCATTTACTTTCCAAGTTGTAATGCACCAGTTAGTGATGTTAGGAATGAGATGGGAGACATATCACATATATATTCCAACTGAGGTCAAGATCTATTCTTTTTAAATGTCAAAAATGACATTCCTAATACCCATGTATATAGATTCCATTTATTTGTGCACTTAAATTAACTCCTTTCTAAATCCAGCTTCCACAGCTGCCAAAGACTTCCTGTGAAAGGCATTTTCTTCTAAACTAGTCATAATTCACATTCGACTCTCACTGGAAAAATGTCTCTCATGGCTTTGTGCCATCATCAAAGGTACAGGCGGATAGTTTTTTTTTTAATTTCAAGGGTAAGTTGTACCTGGTTTGGAAACAGATTCCTCTAATAGCTCTTTGTACCTTTCCTCTCCTGAGATAGTTCTATTTTGCCTTCTCTTTCTTTTTGTGCTTGGCCGGTTTCCTTTAAAAACCTTTCCAACAAAGTTGTGTTGGTTTCTGCCATACAACAGTGCAAACAGTTGAAAGTATATATCCCCTCCATCTGGAGCCTCCCTCCCACCCCGGCCATGCTACCCCTCTAGGTAGTCACAGAGTGCTGGGCTAAGCTCCCTACGTTATACAGCAGCGTCCTGCTAGCTATTTATTTTATACAATGGTAGTGAATATATGGAAATGCTGCTTTCAGAAGTTCATCCCACCCTCTCCTTTGCCCCTGGTTAACTGCACTCTTTTGTGATGCTATCCGCTCAAGACTGATAAAATAGGTCCTGAACACAGGCTGTCCTCCAAAACTGGTAGGTGAAGTTTTCCATTAGAAAGAAATCATAAGCTCTGATTAAGGGCTTGAATCTTGGAGTTGTATTCTGTTTGATCACCTATTTACTGCACATCTATATTGGACACTTGCCAAACTCAGAATTAGCTCCTTTCTCCAGCTTTGGCCCAGTTTTTATTTCTTCTAAAACAAGATATAAAGCAGAAATCTCCAGACATCAAGAGATCTAGAAACCAGTCAAGTTGATGTGATGTGGCCCATTTATTTTTGTGTCAAAGCTTTATTGCACAAAATAGACTGCCACGTAGTTTTCAATGCTCTGGGAAAATTTTTACCTTTTTCATAAGTATAGTAGATCTGAGTATCTCAGCTTTGGAGGTGGGAGTATTCAGAGAACTGGACAGCCAATTCAAAGGAGAGAGGTGTCCTGGATCTTTTTATAACGTTTTTGGGGGCAGAACTGATTGGCAGCAAAGGTATTTAACCTTAAGTCTGAACTTCATTTGAGATGGGTTCATGGTTGGGTCTCCCTCTGTTCTTTACAGCAAGGTAAACAGCAAGTCAGGGCAACTTTTAGGAAAGATTTATCCTTGAAACTTGGAAAACATTACATATTCCACATGATATAATAAAATAAAATAAGAATCCTTCTGAATAAAGTACTCTAGATCTTGAATTGCCTTATAGAATAATATCTAACAACTTGTTTAAAAATCTCTATGTTTTTCTCAAGAAAAAAAATGTTAAACTTAAAATGAGTATTAACATGAATCTGACCAACTTGGCCAAATTGTTTCTAAAACAACTTCAAAAATGATTGCTTGGTGGTGGTGTCAATGAACCAAGTTCAAAAAGAAAATAAGCATCATGTTGGTTGAGTTTAGAAAGTTTTCTTCCCCCTCATTGAATAATTCACTTTTTATCTAGTTCCAAGGGACAGTATCATGTTAATCTAACAAATAAAGATTTAATGTCTGTTTCACACCTTTTCTACCTTGGCCACCCAAGAAAGGTTGAGATAAAATGCCAATTTTACCTTTATAAAAATAATATACAACAATATCTATTTATGAAAATATTTTTTAATTATTAAAAGACCTTATTCTGTGGTTAGCCACCATAGCTCAAAAAGAAAAGCCAGAGATGGGAGGGAGGGAGCTAGGTCTCTGACTGGTTTGTCCCAAACTCTTCCTCCCCACACAAGTCTCCAGCCTTGTCAAACCTTCACATTTCCACAGAAGTTCCCACCCTTCAGTGAGACTTTTCTACCTTCTATCTTACAAATACAGTTTGTGTTTCTCAATGACAAAGTGATGGGAATGGAAGCGTCTTTCAAGTGGAAAGAATAGTAGAAGCGGAGACCTGGAAATGGGAATAAAAAAGTGTGTAGTGTAGTGAGAAATTGGACCACTAGATTATGATGGACTCAGGTTTTAAATGCCAGCTCTTAGGGGATTGCACTTTATTTTATAAACAATAGGATGCTCTTTAAGAGTGCTTTTGAGGAGAGTGAGACTGAAGACAGTAGAGTCAACTGCAGGCAGTACTGATGTCATGGATGACAGCCTGAACCAGTAAGATCTCAATGCAAAGATGCTGAGAAACTGACTTAGCAGTCAGTGGCCCCTCTGCCACTGTCCTCTAGCTATAGGACTGACAAACTCAAACCACTGTGGCTCTTGCTTTCTAGAAGCTTGTGATCATCTATCCAAGCATGTAACTGAAGATATAGCATGGGGGCAAGTTGTTGGCACCATTAATAACAAGATGGCTTTCAAATGGCCCACAGGACAGTAATTCTGTACATTCAAGGAGTTCATGGGCATGCTGGGAGGATCCGTGTCTCAAGGGAGGAGTTACACAAACCCAAAAGACAGACTTGGCAGAGAATGTCATTTAGTGAGAATAGAATCTGAATAACCTATAGGAATTAGGTGCTATTAAATTTACCTAATAATCATTAGAATTAAAATGACCACCTAAGAGAGCTGGAAGCACTGCTCTCTCAGAGATCCTTTCCCAGTGAGACCAGACACCAGAAGTCAGAGACTCAGGCTTCCTTTTTTCCCAACAGCATGTGGATGGGCCCTGCTGACATTTGTCTTCCAGACCTTCTGTGCTTATGTTGCTGATGATCTCTTCCCCTTCCATCTCAAATTCCTTCTTATGAGAAATGAATAACTAAAGATGAGTCCCGGTTGTCAGCATCACTATTTCTAGGAAGATATTAATATCTTTCAGCAGTAACTAAAATCAGTGAAAAAATACATTTTTTGTTGTTCAGTTGCTAAGTCATGTCCAACTCTTTGTGACTCCACGGACTGTAGCACACCAGGCTCTTCTGCCCTCCACTGTCTCCCTGAGTTTGCTCAGATTCAGGTCCATTGAGTTGGTGATGCTATCTAACCATCTCATCCTCCCTCGTGGCTCAGTGGTAAGGAATCTGCCTGCCAGAGACGTGAGTGCAATCTTTGGGTCAAGAAGATCCCTTGGGGAAGAAAATGCACGAGACGTGAGTTCAATCTTTGGGTCAAGAAGATCCCTTGGGGAAGAAAATGGCAACCCACTCCAATAATCTTGCCTGAAGAATCCTATGGACAGAGGAGCCTGGTGGGCTATAGTCCATGGGGTTTCAAAAAAGTCAGACATGACTTAGCAACTAAACAAAAAACAACAACGATGAAAAAATATACATAATAATGTTAATTGCAGCCTTGTTTGTCAAACCAAAAGTTGGCAATGAGTTTTGTGTTCATCTAGCTGGGGAATTAGTTAAATAAAAGATGGTATATTTATTTAAAGGTATACTATGCAACTATTAGAAAGAATGTATAGAACAATATGTACTTCATCAGATATACATATAATATAATGGAATTATAAAAACAAGTTGCATATCAATAGGTATAGTAGATTCCATCTTTGTGGAAAAGAAGTACATATGTGGCGGTTTGTGTAATATATGTGTATAAAGGTTCGTTTAGTCAAGGCTATGGTTTTTCCTGTGGTCCTGTATGGATGTGAGAGTTGGACTGTGAAGAAGGCTGAGCACCAAAGAATTGATGCTTTTGAACTGTGGTGTTGGAGAAGACTCTTGAGAGTCCCTTGGACTGCAAGGAGATCCAACCAGTCCATTCTGAAGGAGATCAGCCCTGGGATTTCTTTGGAAGGAATGATGCTAAAGCTGAAACTCCAGTACTTTGGCCACCTCACGCGAAGAGTTGACTCATTGGAAAAGACTCTGATGCTGGGAGGGATTGGGGGCAGGAGAAGAAGGGGACGACAGAGGATGAGATGGCTGGATGGCATCACTGACTCAATGGACATGAGTCTGAGTGAACTCTGGGAGTTGATGATGGACAGGGAGGCCTGGTGTGCTGCGATTCATGGGGTCGCAAAGAGTCGGACATGACTGAGTGACTGATCTGATCTAATAGATCAGATTTAAGCACCAGAACAAAATCTAGGAAAGTAATGCCTTTAAATACTAATGCGATTAATCCTGGGGGAGGGGTGGGATTGTTTGTTAGAGATAGTCTGAGACTGTCACTTCTTCCTTTATATGCACATATATGCATGTGGGCACACAGACATACATAAGCACACACACATATAATTGAATTATGGGTGAAATTTACTTTTTTTTTTTTTTTAAAGAATCTCTTTCTTTCCTTCTCTTACCCAACAGTCCCTGACAACCTCACAATTTTAAGGAAATCACTATGTTCCAGGATAAATTACTATTCACTGTAGAAACTGATGAAAACTATAAAAGAAGTATAAACTGAGTCTTTGGGCTTGTAGGAAACTGAGAGATCGCTTCCAACTGTACGAAGCTGGGAGCCAAGAGACAGTGCAGAGATGAAGAAATTTTATATTCCCCATAACTACAGAGACCCTAAGCCATGCTTTTGCAGGACAAGCAGCCCACTTTTAAACAGTCTTTAACATGGCTCCCCTAAGACATCAAAATGCCTATAAATTCCAGTACTTTAGGCACCCACACTTCATTGTCTGGACTGCCTCTTGAGTTGGAACCTGCCACAGTTATTTCATGCAAGACTCTGAATTCCAATTTTTGGTTCCCAAAATATGTTCACTTTTCCCATAGATCAGGTCCAGCACTTTGAATGTAACAGTTCCTTGATAAATAGTTGCTGCTTCATGGATTATCAGTCACATTGAAGAAAAATACTACTACTTGATGATGATCTTTGAATTCAACAGTCTATTATCTTTCCTCTTTAGTGGGACATGATGATTGCTTGCAGCCTCTTCGAGCCCTCTGATCAAAGCCACCAGAATGAAATATAAAGTGCCACTGAAGGTTCTTTTTCTTACACATTAGCAAGGAGCATGAAGAAAATGTTTCATGAGTGAATGCAGACTGCAAGACTACATGAAGCAAAACCCTTCCTGAGGATGAACAGAGAGTTAAACCCAAGTGCGTGTGATGGAATGACCCCAGTTGCAAACCTTGCACACCGTTACAAACAAATGGGACCAGGAATGTGGTCTTCTTGCACTTGCCGGGAGTTGCCTGCACCCACTGCCTCCCACTATCCATCTCCTCCTTCCCTGGTTTGTGTGTGTTTTTGTTAAACAGTGGATCTTGCTATGCTTTTCAGAAAACTAACAAGAAGCAAGCTGAAAATTAAAAATGGGTGCCAAGAGGCTTTACAGGAGTCTAAATAAACAGCCCGACAGGAAAGACGTGTGGCAGGCTGAGGTTTCAGGCTAGTGGTCCAAGCGAGTTAACAGACGTCTGTATAACAGAAGGGCTGTGTTTGTTTTCCCTGTCCCTGCTCTAGCAAATTTATTGGGTTATCTGTCTTCTTTTGACACTTGGGTGTTTAAGGTTTCTGTTCTAGGTGTCTGAAGACAGAAAAAAATTATTGTACAGTTTACATTCCTGGCGGAGGCTTTGACACGTGCTAGCTGAAAAGTTCCTATCTGCCAATAATTTTGCAGAAAAAGCCTTATAGAACTGGATTTTCAGAGAAGGTCCAAGAATCTTCAGTGAAAAGCATCAGGAAAAAAAGTTTTCTTATTTTATTTTCTGATCATGTCATTCTAACATCTAGTGAAATGCTGCCACCAAGCCACTTTTTTTTTCATTGTACTCTTCCAACTTAGCAGGTAACATATAAAGAATATCAGTGTCTTGTAGGCAGAGAGGTTTTTCCATCAGTAGGGCTTGCACTCGATGTAGATCCACAAGATACAGTTTGATTTGCTTCTGAGGTCAGGAATGCATGGAAGTGTTGAGTGAACACTAGGTGTTGTGATAATGCACTATCAAAATATTACAGTCATATGTGTAGAAATATTGACTTGTTGATGACTGATGTACTCAGCCACCCACAAGCAATGTTGATACATTTCTTCTTTTCAGAATACACATTTTGAAAGCATTTTACTTGTAAATGTCTTGTTCTGGACTGTAGCCTGCCAGTCTCCTCTGTCCATGGATTTCCCAGGCAAGAATACTGGAGTGGGTTGCAATTCCCTTCTCCAGGGGATCTTCCTGACCAAGGAATCAAACCTGGGTCTCCCACATTGCAGGCAGATTCTTTACCATCTAAGCCACTAGGGAAGCCCCCATACATATTGAGGCTGCCAAAACTAATGAAGGGGTTGGTAGGGAATTTAAATAGTTCTCTTATATAAACCTATTTTCATTCATTCACTCATTCATTCAAGTAGCATTCAATGAATATTCAAGAATGTAATTGTTAGGAAGTGGGAAACACATATGGGAGAAAAGAGTAAAACACAGTTAATGGCTCTAATGGAAGCTTATAGTTTCTTGTTTCATCATCTTCTGCAGCAGATAACCTACTTGGCATAGTCGAGTCAAATTTTTGTTATACCAGATAATCAGCATGAAGACAAGGAGAAAAAAATGGCTTGCAGTTGATTTTTCCCTAGAGCAAATAGCTTTGCAGGAGTTGAGGCAATTTGAGCACATTATGGATTTTTTTTTTCCTTTGTTTTGTCTTCCTTCATTTTGGTTCTTCATGGTAGGACTGGATTTGGCACCTGGTACCTACAGTTCCTGCTCCTCCCACTACTCTTGGCAAAGATAATCACCCAGGCCAAATGGTTTTCTTTTCTTGGGTGGCCTTCCTTTTCATCACCTGCATTGGCACGTTACTGTTGTTTGCCTCACTATTGGTAAAGGCTTCCGTTTTGTGCAAAGAGTAAAGATTTTTAGAACCAGCATTTCTGAATTTGAATAAAGTGTCACTTAATTGGTGGGTGACACTGAGCCTTGGTTTATTGTTGGTAAAATTGTGTATAATCATGTCTGTTTCATAAACTTGTAAATTATACATACCATTGTGTACTTGAACAGAATCAGCTTGACTTCTGGCTCTAGGAGGTAATTTTAAAAAGTCTGTTCATCCTCCCTTTGAGTCATATAGGATATTGAGAAATGAGCCATTTGGGAGAGTTAAAGAAAATATTTGTGTCATAGAGACTCTATAGTTCATTGCCTTCCTATTCATTTCAGACAAATGTGGTATAAAACTTTTTTTAAATAAGAAAAAGTCATGCTTATACTAGGAAGCAATCTAGAAATCCAGTTGATATTGGTCACACACTACATCTAAGTCCTAGAACAGTCTTGGAAAAGGCTGCAAATATAGAGCCCCAGATACTTATTTTAGTAGCTTAAAAACAACTTGAAATAAGACTTGTTCACTAAAAAGTCAAATAGTAATAAAAATATTTTATAGATTTTACTGTGCAATAGGTAAGGACTTATTGAATAAGTTTTCTTTCCTGAAGAGCTCCTCATATTGTTGTTAAATTGCTAAGTTGTGTCCAACTCTTTTGAGACCCCATGGACTGCCAGGCTCCTCTCTCCATGGGATTTCCCAGGCAAGAATACTAGAGTGGGTTGCCATTTCCTTCTCCAGGGGATCTTCCCAACCCAGGGATCTAACCTGAGTTTGCTGCATTGCAGGCAGATTCTTTAGCACTGAGCCACCTGGGGAGCCCCAGAGCTCCTCATAGAGCCATTAGTGTCACAATACACATGAAGAATCTCTAAAGAGGGAATAGTAAGCGAAGTTTTCTGAACTTTCTTTCATCAGGAAACTCTATTTTAATTTTGTCTTTATGGAAATATCAGGTGTAGGAAGATACAGTGGGGTCATGGAGAGTGAATGCTAAAGTGAAGACTCAGAATTTTACTCTTTAAAGACACTGAAATTTCTAGAAAGGAAAGTGTCATGATTCAAGGATGCAAGTAATGTTTTTGGAAAGGTGGGTCACTGGTGATAAACTAGGTTATTGAAAAGAATCAAGAGAAACGGCATTTTCAAGTAGGATAGAATCTAGTAGAATCCATAACCTAGATTATAGTTAATTGAGATTGTAGGCTGTGACATGGAGTTAGCATATAGCTGAACACTCTTAACAATCATTTTGGAAGTGAAAGTATGATACTAAGCCAAGATAGTTGAACTTGAGTAGATTTTGTTCAAGATAGGGAATATCCGAGTATGTTAGATGATTAAGGGGTAAACCACAAAAAAGAGAGGACCATGAACAGTCTTGGGGGAGGAAGGATAATTGTGACGACAAGTCCGTAAAATGATGGAAGGGAATAAAGTAGAGAGCAGAGGTATGGGAAGCAGCAAAGGCGTGTAGCAGATGGAGAAAACTGAAGTGTAATTGATTTCATAATGTGGTGAAATGGGGTGTACCAACCAGGTTCATCACACGTTGTGTTAATTCTTAATTATCACAATAGTTAAGTGTCATAGAAATAATGATCATCAATTTGCAGACATAGAAACTTGCTTAAGGTCACATAGCTACTAAATAGCCCACCAGGCATTTGAAAAGCATAAAATCACTAATAATAATCTTGTTCAGACACTGACTTCCTGAATGTGGGAAATCCAGGAGATAATAAAGCTTTTGATGGGACCAGAGACGGGGCAGAAGGCAGCCACCAGCTGACTACAGGGATAAGAAAATTAAGTCCAAAGATCAGTCCCAACCTAGGACAGGGCCAGCATGGATTCATTACTTCAGCCTACAGCTTTATGCTATTATGCTAGAGCTTGCTGGGTCCCTCAAGTAGGAATAAAGGAAATTGATTTTTTCCCCCACAACTGTGCTTATACAGTTGATGCTTGAACACTACAGGTTTGAATTGCATCAGTCCACTCATACTGGCTTTTTTTCAATAAATATGCACTATGGAACTTTGCCGTACACATTTGGTTAAATCCACGTATGTAGAACCACACGTACATACTGGGGGGCTGCTGTGAAGTTATCAGTGGATTTTCAAAGACTTGAGGGTTGGTACCCCTAACCTATGTTGTTCAAGAGTCAACTGTACATACTAATGAATATACTCATTCAGGCTCTCTTGCTACCCAATTTTCTGAGACCACCACTTCAGCACTCCCAGGTGACTATATTGGATTCATCTCTTCTTATGAAGATTATACTAGCTAGTATAACCACAGTAAATTAGAATTTCTGCTTGTCTACCTTCCTCTCTAATTCATCCAAGGTTTCAAATTTCGCACTCACTAAACCCCATCCAAGTGAGTTGAATCCTGGGTGAGTCAGTGCCTTCCCATTTCTGATCTCCTGCCTTTTCTTCTCTTTGAATTCCCCCTTTTTGCCGAAGGATTGCTATTTCTCTTTCTTGTTGGGTGGGTTTTTTCATCAATTTTAGCTTCTCTGTCACTTATCCAAACTCCATGACTCAGCCACAACAGCAAAGAAACATGTAGAAATACTTGTTGCAAATATCACTTATAAAAAGCATTGATTTATGAACATGAGCGACTGAACTGAACTGAACTGAACCTTCCATGTGCAAGGCTGAAGATTACCAGCACTGCCAGGTGACGATTTGGTTGCTCAGTCCAAATTAATCAAACAAAACACATGTACAATGACAAAAAGTAGAAGACTAGGCTTGAGATTAATCAAAACATAGCCTACATTCAGAGGGTCATAATCTTGCAGAGAAGATAATTTAGACAGAGGAAACACTAAAGGGTTTAAGGAGGTAAAAGGCTTATGAGAAAAGAGCTGTGGGAATTCACAGGTGGGAGAATTCAAATCTGGCTGAGACCATCAAGAAGAGCATCTAGAAGGAAAAGGCTTGGAGAGGAGCCTAGAAGGATGACTTCTATGGGCACACACTGCTGCTGCTGCTAAGTCGCATCAGTCGTGCCCAACTCTGTGCGACCCCATAGACGGCAGCCCACCAGGCTACCCCCGTCCCTGGGATTCTCCAGGCAAGAACACTGGAATGGGTTGCCATTTCCTTCTCCAATACATGAAAGTGAAAAGTGAAAGTGAAATCACTCACTATAACTGCAATAATTAATACAAGACTTCTCTCAAGTCCTGTGGGACAAGCTCTGAAATGGAGCATTTCCTACAGATGGTTAGAGTGATTGGGTATGTGGATTACCCTTTGGGTATGGAAGCATCTGAAAGGGATGAATGAGTAAAGGTCACCTAAATATGGCTAACCTCAGAGCCCAGGTTAAGCCAGGAGGTCAAGTGCAGCCAGAAGCCAGCCAATGGACAGCTGAGGCAGGGAGTGAGTGAAGGAACAGGAGAGGAATCACCTGAGCCAGACAGGGACATGGGAGAGAGGGAAGGTGTGGACAGAGAGGAGGAACACCATGTCCTTGGAGATGGAGTATGACCATGGGTGGCTCAGGCTAAGCTTGGTAAAGAGAGCAGCTAGTGTGCAAGGAGATGCACGAAGGTGCAGAGCAGGAAGGTGAAAATTTCTATGGTCAGGATTTCAGGTGGCTAGTTAACTGAGGGCTGGAAATAAGGGGCTCATATTTTCTTTTTTTGCCTGCTGTTAGAACTGTATCCAACAGCTACAAATACACTGGGCTGTATTTTCCAGCGGGCCTTGATCTTTATAAGGGTATAGAGAGGTCACCCCTGGAAGATGCCAAACCTAACCCTCATCCAGCTGTGCCCAGCTGTGAGTCCAGCAGTTGCTGCAGGCACCACAGTCTACTGTGTCACTCGATCAGCATGTTTTCCCCCGACACGGGTGCTTTTCAACATGGGCAGAAGCAAGTTTTGAAAGAAACGTATTCTATTCTCTTTGCTGCAAACCTGGGGGTTAGGAGTGGGAGGCAGGGCGGGGAGGAAGACAAAACCTCAAGAACACCTGAGTCAGCTCCAGTAGCTTAGAAGTGTAGCAGTTTAACACCAAATAAAAGCCGGTCCAACGGCTGGTGCATCAAATTAAATTCTGAACAAACAACTCTCCAGCCACATCTCAGTCAGTTTTAGAATCAGTGCAGGTGATTTATGGCTCCTGAGGGTTGTATTGTCTTCTCAATGTGCAGGGATTTCCACACACAGCTACCATTTACCACTAATGAGCAGCACACATAGGTCCCTGGGCA
This sequence comes from Bos indicus, assembly GCF_029378745.1. Taxonomy (NCBI): domain Eukaryota; kingdom Metazoa; phylum Chordata; class Mammalia; order Artiodactyla; family Bovidae; genus Bos; species Bos indicus. The sequence goes on from NC_091767.1 coordinate 24,188,294, forward strand.
CCGGAAGGGAACGCGTCACTTAGTCTCCTTCAGCGGTGTGGGCTCTTCCCATGCGAAAGGGGCTTCTTAGCTGGGTCAGGAGCCTGGGTCTACCAAGTGAATGATGTTAATACAAAGTGCTGATGTTATCTAGCCTTTTTCTCTCAGGAGCATCCATGCTTCTTCTCATTTAATGAGTCTCTGGTGTAGGCAAACCTTTGGGAGAAATTGGGTCCTCCAGCCTCAGCATGTTGAATCAGACAGAAGCTGGGGACAGGCTGAATGGAGTAGTGGGTTTTCTCTGTTACCATTTGATGAAAGTGAATCTTGAGTCTGTATTTTTAGGGGAACAAAATAATACACCAACACTTAACAGAGTCTGCCACCTAGCTAGATATCTGTGGAATAAATGGCAAGTAGAAACACATGGAGTGTACGTCTTCTGAAGCAAATCTTTGGGGATTCTCAGAAGGGTGTTGCTGGCTGACAGGGCAGAACTAGTCAGAAGGGAGAAAGATCCTGGTAACACCGGTGTGTTTTGAATGCCTGGCTCTATACCTGTTTAATTTCATTCATTACTCAGAGCAATCTCTTTATTCGGTACTGTTGTCATCTCCATTTGACATATGGGAAACTGAGGCACAGAGGGACTAGAGTGACTGAGGTCTCACAGCTAGTATGTGACAGAGTTGGGATTTTAACATGGGCAGTCAGCTTTGGAGACCCTATAGTTTAATCATGATGTAATAGGGAATTCTCTCAGGCCTCTTCCATTTGGGTAGTAGAGGTTTTTTTTTCCCCAAAGCAGTTAAAAGACCAGCTCTACTTTAAAATGGCAAGGAAAAACAAAGCCTCATTTGCAGTCTCTGTGTTCTCAGCTTCCCCAGCAATTAGCAATGTAGAAAGGAATGCATTTACAGCTGTTTTCAGACTAAAGAAAGTGGAGGGTGACCGTGACGCAGGGGGACATTGGGGTGAGCACAGATTTCTGTTCTGTTCTTGAGGCAGATTTTATCTTTCTGAAGATTAAAGTTGGAAAGGGGAGGAAATAAGGCAGAGCTTCTGAACTGGCATCATGAAGAAGGCCTTTGCCTGCAAGTGAAACAACTTCTCTGAGGTTAAAACTTGAGCCACATCCATTGGGGGAGGATTCTTCTTGCAAGAGACATGTCACTTCATGTCTGCATGATGTGAGTCAACCTTGCAGGGAAGTAGCATAATTAGAACCCTAAAAAAGTAATTTTCTAAATGAAACCTTAGTTCCCTGGGAAAATATAGTCGGCACACACGCAAGGAAATTTAGGATCTTTCCATTAGCTCCTGGGATGCCTGCTCCTAAAACAAGTCGTGCAATGGGATCTGACTAATATTGCTTGCATTCTTTGGTCACCCTTCTTCCCTTTAAAGAGATTTTAAGCTCCAAAGCTGAGATGACTTACCCACTGAAATGGGTCTCAGAGCAAGTGGTCTACAAACAAAATACAAGACCCAACATTTGGAATCACTTTTCAAACCCAACCTAAAATTTCAGGATCCAGATTTCATAAGAAAAAGAGAGCCTCCTGTTTTGAAATCTGATTTAAAAATAGTTTCTAGAAAAGTATTAAGTAAGCCCCAGTATCTCCTGGGAAAACAAGTGGCTCTTAAAATATCTTAAACTGCATTGTAGAGATTTTTATGAATGAGCAACATATGGATTAAATTACCCATATTTGAAAAACAAAATCAAGTGACAAAGCACAGTTGGCAGTTTTATTGAGCCTGAATTATTTGGAAAACAGACCCATGATACTGTAGAAATCCCCAAAGGAACCCAGTTTACCAACCACCTTTTAAAAATGAAATATAGCCATTCATATAAAAAAGGCCATCTCTGCTAGAGTGTGTAGAGGTTAAGATTCAAGTTAGCTGGTTTTCCTAAGTTCTGAGGGATCCACAGATGAGGGGACCTGAGACAGTGATGATAATACCCATAACTTTCTGGAATTCTTAGGGCACAGCCAGTAAGCCAAGGTTGATCTCCTTTCCTCCCTCTGTCTCCATCTCCATCTTTTTTTCCCTCCCTCCTAGTACCAATTTGGCAGATAGGTTAGCGCTTCGTTGTTTGCTCTGTTCCCTAATTTTTGAACACAGTCATTGTCGATCCTGAATGAGACTTGCTTTCTGAAAAATAACTTGTGGTCAACTTATCATACACATGATTCCTGTGGCTGTTTTTCATTCCATATATAAACTGGGAAAACCTCTTTAATTCTCTTTAAAGATTGTGTTATACTTTTTAAAACAGTCCATTCTAAAAATAGTCTAAACATTTATTAAGCAGTAAATAAGAGAATGAGTGAAGGTATTTAAGGGAGATAAAAAGATTCTTGATTAGTTCTGATTACTAAGCACAGAAAGGGGTAGAAGTCATGGGTTCCTGGCTGAGCTGCCCAGTGCTCTTTCATATCCACGTCTGGTGCATGGGGCCAACACGTCAAATGTCAAACAGAAACGTGAACGTTTACTGTCTTGGAAAAACACTACAAAAGGCTTTGACACCAAAGGATTTAGAAACCCCTAGGACCTTTGTGTCAATAAGTGACTGAGGCAGAACTTGATCCCAGGTCTTCGGATTCCAAGTCCAGTGCTCTTCTTAGGCCTACAAAGATCTTAAATTCCTGGACTGACATTACATATTGAACAGGGATTTATAAAGTAGAGACCCATCATATGTTTGTTTTTAAATTCAACTCTCCAAGTGCTCTTCTAAATAATTTACATAAAAATGGCTTAAATGTTATTTTGCATATGTGCCACTTACCATAGACTTTTATTACTGTAGGCATTATACATTTATACACGCACAATACTGAAGAACAGGGTTGTCAACATGAAATGTACATGTTATTCTTTGTGGGTGGCTTATGAGATATTCACGGAGAAGGCAATGGCACCCCACTCCAGTACTCTTGCCTGGAAAATCCCGTGGATGGAGGAGCCTCCTAGGCTGCAGTCCATGGGGTAGATAAGAGTCAGACATGACTGAACGACTTCACTTTCTCTTTTCACTTTCATGCATTGGAGAAGGAAATGGCAACCCACTCCAGTGTTCTTGCCTGGAGAATCCCAGGGATGGGGGAGCCTGGTGGGCTGCCGTCTATGGGGTCGCACAGAGTCGGACACGACTGAAGTGACTTAGCATAGCATAGCATAGCATATGAGATATTCAAGAGTACTTTGGACCACACTCATTGTGTCTTATTTCTAACTGTTAAAACTAAACCCTGTGTGAGATGTGACTCCATTTATTATATTTTCAAGAAACATGCCCTTTTGGCCAGTTGTTCTCAATTTATCCATTCCTACTTCTTATCTTTAATGCAATTGAAAAGTTCATGATTGGAGGTGAAAGGTACTAAAGGAAAAGTGTGCAGATGCATTTTGGGTAAATGTTCAGTGCTTTTGGTTCCTCCAGTGGAGTCAATCTTCTGCCAGATTAACATGGCCAAGAAAACCAATGTATTAGTTGATGCTCTGCCTCCTTGCTCTTCTGAATCATTGCTTTGTTCTGTATTTCACAGAGAGAGGCCAACATCAAGGAGCAAAGTGGTGAATATTTGGGGGGGTAATTTCAGAGTTAAGTCTTCCTTTCTTGTCTTGTGAGAATATCTGGTAATTGAGAAAATTGGTTTGAATTCATCTGAAGAACAAAATTCCAGAGAATATAATGTAAATGTGAAGTGTGGAATGATTATTTTTGGCTCTCCATTATCAATCATGCTGTTTCCTTCCCTTTGCATATACCTTTCTTTCTTCTGGGCATGACTCTTCTGCTTTTTTAAATCTTACTACTTCTCATCATCCTAAAGACTCAGCTTAACCACAACCTCAGGAAGCCCTCTCTAACCAACCAGTCTGGTTTAGGTGCCTCTCCTCCAGGCTCCCATAGTAGAACTGGATGTAATTCTGTGATAGGATTTCCTTGTCCTGTAATAATAGATTTATTTGTCTGTAAATACCAGAAATAGACCCCTTGAGGACAAGAATCACATGGTTTCATTCTGAAACCATGGGCCAGTATCTAGCCCATTGTAGATCTTCAATAAATGTTTATTGAGTGGCTAATAATTGCATGGCTAATGTAGTGAGGCTGAGCACCCAACCACGAGGGTACATGGATACCAAGAAGGATTGCTCTTTCCTTATTATATGTCAAAACGTGTCTTGCCTTTGGAAAAAGAAAAAGCATTATGTTCCCCAACACAATGAAATATATTAACATAATTCAGAATCTGGGGCTCAAAGTTTCATCTACAGAACAACACTGTAGGAAATTAAAATTAAAAAGAATAAAAACTATCCAAAAAGTACATGTTTTTTCAGCCTCATTTGCATGTTTAGAAACTTATATATAGATGTAGGGCTTCCCAGGTGGCTCAGTGGTAAAGAATCCACCAGCCAAGCAAACATGCCGGCTCTATCCCTGTGTCAGGAAGATCCCCTGGAGAAGGAAATGACAACCCACACCAGTATTCTTGCCTGGGGAATCCCACGGACAGAGGAGCCTAGTGGGCTAGAGCTCATGGCATCACAAAGAGTTGGACACAACATAGAGACAAAACAACGACATGTAATGTAACCTTTCTGTGGTTCAGAGGAGACATTATTGTTTATTAAGCATTTTCATGTCCCAGACACAATGATAAACTCTACATGTCTCAGTTAATTACGATGACTTACAAGGACTCCAGGTGCTAGAATCCTAATTTTTATATTACCGATAGCACAATTCCAGGAAGCTAAGTTGTAGTCTTATAAATGGCAGAAACAGGATTTGAACTGACATCTGGCTGACTAAAGTTATTCAACACAAAAATTTTCAAATAAGTTAAATTGATTAAAAATTAAATTAAGAGTCAAAGATTTTAAATTATTTCATTTGGTCAAATTTCTGGGCATGGATTTACTGAGTTGGGTGAAATTTGTATTCCTTTTAATAGCTGTGGCTAACTTAATTTCCAAAATGACTAGAGGTATCAATTCACAATGTTCCTCACCAGCCTGCAAAGTTCTCAGTTTGTGTCTTATCTCTCTAATCTTAGAACCTAAGCCCAGTGCTGAGCATGTGGTAACTTCTTCACAGACGTTTGCTGAATAACTTACTAAATAAATGGACACTATCACCAGTGTTATAGATTCTCTTTGAAACCTACATAATGTGTTGCCTTGAGAAGTATATCTACAATAGGTTTCTAGTCCCCAAATAAAAGAATAGAGATGACCCCGTGTAAAGCAGATTGGCTCTGTTGGAAAAAGCAACTGATAAATCTGTACTTTTTCCAGCAACAGAAAGTATTCTTCTCTATTTCTGCATCGAAGAATTAAGTGAATCACTTTCCAAAATACGTGATCTGAATAAATCCCAGGCTGCCTAGTGGCCTGGATTTAGGCTGCTGTTGTAGTTAGACGCACAGTCCAGCCAAAAAAAAGTCTTTAAAATGTAGTTCAGGACTTTATTTGAATTTTCAAAGGAAATTAAAGGGAATCTAATAACATTCTGGAAAATTCTTCTCTCTCTTTCCAATTTTCTTACATCTTTAGCTACTCTCACTCCTCAGTTCAGTTCAGTTCAGTCTCTCAGTCGTCTCCGACTCTGCGACCCCATGGACTGCAGCACGCCAGGCCTCCCTGTCAATCACCAACTCCCGAGGTTTACTCAAACTCATGTTCATTGAGTCGGTGATGCCATCCAACAATCTCGTCCTCTGTTGTCCCCTTCTCCTCCTGCCTTCAATTTTTCTCAGCATCAGGGTCTTTTCAAATGAGTCAATTCTTCACATCAGGTGGCCAAAGTATTGGAGTTTCAGCTTCAGCATCAGTCCTTCCAATGAATATTCAGGGCTGATCTCCTTTAGGACGGACTGGTTGGATCTCCTTGGAGTCCAAGGGACTCTCAAGAGTCTTCTCTACACCACAGTTCAACAGCATCAATTCTTCAGTGCTCAGCTTCCTTTATAGTCAAACTCTCACATCCATACATGACTACCGGAAAAACCGTAGCCTTGACTAGATGGACCTGTGTTGGCAAACTAAAGACTCTTACTCCTACCAGTCTCTAAATCCACATTCTCAAAACTTTATGCAAAATTCTCTTTAGATCCTTTAACCCAAGGCTTTCGTTGTTGTTGTTGCTTCTTTTCTTGGGGTCCCAGTGGCTTCACCTCTCCTGGAAGTGGCTGGGGGACCTGTGGTTCTCCTGGCCTCTGAGACTCCAGACCTCTCTTCTCAGCCTTGGGAGTTAATTTCTTTTTGTGCTGGTTTTTCTTTTCCTTTCTTCCTCCCTTCCCTCCATTCCCTTTAACTTCATCTGACATAGTTCTTCAAAAGTTGAGGTATAGGTAGTATTTACTTATTTATTTGGCTGGGCCGGGTCTTGGTTGCAGGATGCAGGATCTTTAGTTGCGGCATGTGGTTTCTTAGTTTCTTGACCAGGGATCAAACCTGCCCCCCTCCACACCCCCTGCATTGAAAGCATAGAGTCCCAACCACTGGACTACCAGGGAAGTCCTGATATAGGTAGGGTTTAGAATCAATTCACTGACCTGAAGTATCATTTCTCAAATTATACTGGAATTTTCCTGTGACCTCACCAAGCTTTGCCAATTTTTCTACAGGAAGCTTTCTTAAATATTTCCCTTGCCCTCCATTTGTACAGCATCGGCTCAGTGTTATAGTTGTCATGAAGGTTTTAACAAATATTTGCCCTTCGTTGGATCAGTTCCCTAACTTGGGCCTCTCTTTTCTGCTCCTGTTTCCTTTCATTGACATCCCCTTCTCTTCATTTCAGACACCTCCAGCTTTTTGGAAGTTTTTTCTCTGTCAAAACAGGGAAGATTCAAATAGAATTTACCTTATTAGGTCAAACTGAAATTCATGTTCAGCTACTTCTCATAAGTATTTGTCTATAAAACTCTCTGACACATTTGTGAGATGAGGTTTCTCGAGCATATTTTAGGCTGGCTGAGATTACTGTTCAGTTGTTCGTACCATTTACCTGAGTTATAAATTCTCTTACCCTGATTCCAGTCCAATTTTACTTTTATGATTTTTTTAAAAATTGGGTAAACAACATTGCAATTTTGGCAACTTATATAAATAAATATAGATATGGGGGAATAAATTAAACCTATAGTTATTACAATTTGTGTTTTTAAGAAAAAAGTTTTGATTATCATAATGATTGTATCAGTTATTTTAGTTAGGCATTTGAAACTTTAAGAAAATTTGACACTTCAAGAAGCTGGCGTCTTTGCTTTGTGATTTTAATTTACAATGCTTATTATTAGATTTGTGATTTTCTAAATTTGAAAAAGTAAGAACATGATTAGCTTTGTAAACAGTTTTGCAAGCTTAAGAAAACCTGTTTTTTGTGTGTGTGTTTTTAATTTAACATTTCTTCTATTAGAGTAATCAAAGTTTTGCTCATAGGGTTTATAATCAGCCCTGTCAGCTATTTGAAGTTTGTGAGAGAATCAGCTTTACCAAGTTTGAAATGTGTATCAGTTAGAGTTCAGTCTGAGAAGCAGATCCAGGAGAATGTATGATATGTGTGTGTGTGGTTTATCATAGGGAAATTGGCTTGTGTGATTGTGGGCACTGGCTAAGAGGTCTGAGGTTAGGCAAGTCCTTAGGGGAGAAGACCATATGTAGACTGGAACTCCATAAACATGGGCCAAAGCTTTGTCCACAGGAGGAGTTCCTTTTTTTCTTCCTTCTGAGAAAGCCTCAGCTCTGCCTTTAAGGCTTTTGAACTAAGTCAGGCTCACACAAAATAATCTCCTTTGCTTAAAGTGAATTGAGTAAGGGTGCTAATTACATCTGCAAAATCCCTTCACAGCAGCACCTAGATTAATGTTTGGTTAATTAACCAGGAAACTGTAGCCTAGTCAAGTTGACACATCAAAACCCCATCATAAAGTGTTTAACATGTTTTAATTAATTTGTAAATGGGTTGGACCCTTTGGGCTTACCGATTGCTCAGATGGTAAAGAATCTGACTGCAATGCAGGAGACACAGGTTCGATCCCTGGATCAGAAAGATCCCCTGGAGAAGGAAATGGCTACCCACTCCAGTATTGTTGCCTGGAGAATTCCATATACAGAGGGGCCTAGTGGGCTATAGTCCATGCGGTTGCAAAGAGTCGGACACGACTGAGCAACCAACACTTTTACTGGACCCTTAGTGGCATCTGATCTGTTAAACATAATTAAACATAATACAAATAAAAAATACGAGTTATAGTTTTCTTTTGAGATAGAATTTCTAGTTTTCTAAATAAAATGACACCATTTATAAACTGAACCTAAAGAAATGAGATTCAACATTCAGAATTTAACATTCAGAAAACTCAAGATTCAGAAAACTAAGATCAGGGCATCCAGTCCCATCACTTCATGGCAAATAGATGGGGAAACAGTGGAAACAGTGACAGACTTTATTTTTCTGGGCTCCAAAATCACCTCAGATGGTAACAGCAGCCATGAAATTAAAAGACGCTTGCTCCTTGGAAGAAAAGCTCTGACGAAACTAGACAGCATATTAAAAAGCAGAGACACTACTTTGCCAACAAAGGTCCATGTAGTCAAAGCTATGATTTTTCCAGTAGTCATGTATGGATGTGAGAGGACTATAAAGAAAGCTAAGCTCCAAAGAATTGATGCTGTTGAACTGTGGTGTTGGAGAAGACTCTTGAGAGTTCCTTGGACCTCAAGGAGATTAAACCAGCAAATTCTAAAGGAATTCAGTCCTGAATACTCATTGGAAGGACTGATGCTGAAGCTCCAATACGTTGGCCACCTAATGTGAAGAACTGACTTATTGGAAAAGTCAATACTGGGAAAGATTGAAGGCAGGAGGAGAAGTGGACAACAGAGGATGAGATGGTTGGATGGCATCACTGACTCAATGGACATGAGTTTGAGCAAGCTCTGGGAGTTGGTGATGGACAGGGAAGACTAGCATGCTGCAGTCCATGGGCTCACAAAGAGTCGGACATGACTGAGCTACTGAACCTAACTGAACTGAAAGACATGAGGAAACCTAGGTTTTAGTATTTATGGCTTCAGCAGTTATAATCAGCCGAATAGCTGTAAATAGTCTTTTCTGTACACAAGGCTTTCCACATATGAAAAAGAAAATCCTGGGTGAGAGAGACTGACAGAGGAGAATTGGATAGAACACAAGAGTCCTCAGCCTTGACACATAGTTTGGGAATGACAGAAAGTAGAATTTAGATGATTAGAGAGTAAGATCTGAGACCTTTAAAAGATACTCGTGTCAGTGTTTGATAATGGCAATTGGTAAAACACTTAAAACGTCATCAACACCATCAAGATCCATGTGGTCGTTTCAAAGCTGTATCATGGTAAAAAAATAATAAATATCTAGCCATCAAAAGAACTTTCGAAATAACTTGAAGATTTTATTTCTATTTCTTAATGCAATAACACATCACTCAAAGAATCCTCTTTTTGTCTATCATCTAACTCCCTTCCATTGCACCTCTGCAATTTCCTCTACAAATTTTTTGCTAATATTTTCATATCAGTTTTTCTTTTCTTCTTTCTCCTGAACAGGAAAGCCCCAATAACTGTTAACCAAGAAGGAACCTGTCTGGAGGACAAAGGCTGTCTAAAGTGTTTGAAGTAGGCAGAAGAGAGACTGAACATTCACAGCAATACATTAATTGGTTTGGGTCTTCCTTCCTTACAATATTAACACTGATAACTCAGTGTTAATATCAGGGAAAATCAGCCCTTCTAATAGCAGAATGGATGCAGAAAACTTAAAGTGAGAAAAGAAAAGCTAAAATGTGTTCAGTTATATAAAGGTAAAGCCAATTACGCTTAATTATGTAAACTGTTTACCATTTATGCCTAATTACCCCAAAGCACAGTCATGATTATGCACTCCATTAGCTATATATGTTAGATTAACCTGCCGGTAAGTGCTATTCTATTACAATGCTAAACCTGTACATTCAACCCACTTAGATCACTGCTTCTTTCACTCAATAGCCTGCACATGCAGTCTGGCTATCTGCTTATAAATTTAAGAAAATTTAGGGTGACCTTTGTCCCTCTGACTGCCACACTTACAAACTTCTGCAAATACCTATTGGAGCCCTCCAGCTTTCAGCCTCTCTTCCTTTCCACTTTCTTATATGCACTGAATTAAGTATAATTGGAAGCCTCCTGTAGCCCCCAGCTCTCTCTCATCTTACTTTTTAGGCCGTTAACTTCTTGTTTCACCAAAGTTATATTTTTCTTTAAATACATGAGGCATCTTCCTTTAAAAACTTGGGCCTTCCCTAAGGAAGCTGAAGTGTGAAGAAGTTTTGTTTTCCAAGACATATTCTTGATGAATGTCATTTTCCCTTCCTTCAAATTCTCTAATTTGGGTTCCTTGTCTAGTTTACCTGCCTCTGGTTCAGTTTGAGAATGAGCAGAAAGAAAACTTGAGGTGACCAGAAGTTGGGCACCCAGTCTGCCCTCCCCATTGATAATGGGATAAATAAACTGCTTTCCAAGTTGTGGTCTGTGGGATCATCTGCATGAAATCACGTCACAGGCCAAGCCTCCTTTTAAAGCCTGCTCTGCTTTGAACTGCAGGATCTCCTTCTATAAACAGGAAGTGTCTGGACCAGTTTATTTGCAAAAGAGCCCACATTCTAGAAAACAGAAGAAATCTTGGCTACTGTGCTTTCTTGTGTTTCTTGTTATTGTTGCTGTTCATGGATGTGCTCAGACCTCTGCCTCTCTCTGCCCTCACACAGAGACTAGGACAGGGTAGGTCCTGCCGAGAAAGTGGGAGCAAAGTCTGATGAGGCAAGGTCCCGAGGCTGGGTATGGCATACAGTATTGTATGATGTCCAAAAGGCAGGAGTGGCAAAAAAAAAAAAAAAAGGAGAAGCGGGAGACAGGGCAAGGAGTCCTGGGTGATTTTTCTGTCTCCGCAACTCCCACCCAGCTGTGGCCACCATTGTCTCTCGTGTGAAATCTAACGCAACTCTGTCCTACCTGGTCTCCACACTTCTGCTTTGCATCCTACAGAGCCTCTGCACAGCAGCCAGAGTGGTGGTCTTTTTAAATCATCAATCGGACCATGGTTTCTCTCTCCTAAAACCTTCCAGTGGCTTCCCAATAAACTTACAGGCTTTATAGGATCTGATGCATGCCTACACTTCTCATTTACTCTGCTTCAGCCACTGTAGCCTTTTCTGAACAAGTTGGAGCCTTTCCTGCCTTGGACTCCTGCACATGAGTTCCCTTTGCTTGGAAGGTTTCTCCTAATCAGCTCTTTTCTGCATTTAGAATCTCAGCTCAACTAGATTCCCCCCTCCCTATCCTTCTCCATCATGTCACTCTGTTTTATCATCCTCATAATAGAGTGCTCATAAAATTATCTGTTTCATTTATCTACTTCCTGCCTGTCTTTTTCCTGTGATTTAAGTTCTTTGGGAGTAGATTTCTCATTTGTCTTGTTCAATGTGCTATCTGCAGTTTCTTATATAGAGGGTGTAACGTAATAGTTTTTTAAGTAATTAAGAAATAAATAAAATATTCCTGGCACACAATTATCAGCTATTTTTAGAATTATACATGGGAGAATTGAGGTAAGGTGACAAACGTGTTTGGCTGAGGACAGTTTTAGAGTCGAAGAAAATCTCTTCACAGCAGCTTCAGGTTGAAGAGACTGGGAATGGTAGGCCAGAGAAACATTTTAGGAAATCTTGACTTTTTATATTGTGGTAAATGACACATAAAATTTGCCATTAGTAATGTTTAGGAGATTCACAAAACAATTTCAGCACCTCCAAGGAAACCACACAACCATGAAGAAGTCACTCCATTCCCCTCTCTACCTCAAACCTCCAGAAATCACTCATCTACTTTGTATCTTTTGGGTTTTCCTATTCTGAATATTTCAGGTAAATGGAATCATACGACATGTGGTGTTCTGTTCTTGGTTTCTTTCAATTAGTACAATGCTTTCAAGGTTCATGTGGTTCTATGTGTCAATCCTCCATCCACTTTTATGACTGAATAATATCCAATTTTATGGATATACCACATTATGTTTATCTGCTTATCAGCTGGTAGACATTTGAGTTGTTTCTGCCTTTTGGTTCTTATGAATAGTGCTGTATGAATATTCTCGTACAAGTTTTCATTTGAACACCTGTTTTCAATTCTTCTGAATTGTTGAGTCACACAGTACTTCTACGTTAAACTTATTGTGATGGTTAACTTTGTGTGTCAACCTGACCAGATCACACAGTGCCCAGATATTTATCTAAATATTATTTCTGAGTGGGTTTGGGAGGGTGTTTCTGGATTAAATTAGTGCTTGAATTGGTGGACTCAGTAAACTGGTTGCACTCCCCAATATGGGTGATCATCATCCAATCCATTGAGGACTTGAATAGAGCAAAATGGTGGAAAAAGGAAGAACTCTGCTCCCCCTGCCTGATTGCTGACCTGGCACATTGATCTACTCTAGCGTTCTGTGCTCCAAGTTCTTCGGACTAGAATCTATACGAGCACCTCCCTTGGTTATCAGGCCTTTGGATTCAGACTAAATCACACCACAAGCTTTCTGTGGTCTCCAGCTTACAGGTGGCAGATCGTGGACTTCTCAGCCTCCATAATTGAGTAAGCCAAGTCCTTATAACAAATTTATTCATATGTCCTATCGGTTCTGTTTTATTCAGGAACCACCAATGGGTTTCCACAGCAGCTGCACCATTTCACATTTCTACCATACTTCTACCAGTGTGAAGATTCCAGACTCTTCACATCATCTTTACCAACTCACGTGTTTAAAAAACATTTTTTTGCCTGTTTTAAATTATAGCTCATCTTTGTGGGTATGAAATAGTATTTCATTATTATTTTGCTTTGCATTTCCTTAATGACTAAGGATGTATACAATCTTTTCATGTGCTTCTTGGCCACTTGTATGTCCATTTCTTTCAGGAAAAATATATGCTCAAGTCCTTTGCCCATTTAAAAATTGGGCTTTGCTTTTTTTTGACTCTTTTGTTGCTGAATTCTAAGAGCTGTTTATATTCTAGAAACTAGATCCTTATTAGATAAGTGATTTGCAAGTATTTTCTCCATTTTGTGGATTGTCTTTACTTTCTTAATAGTATCCTTTGATGCACAAAAGGTTTTAATTTTGATGAAATCCATTTTATCTATTTTCAATTTTGTTGTTCCTACTCTTGGTATTTTAAGTAAGAATCTTTTGCCAAATCCAGGGTCATGAAGATTTATCCCCATATCCCTATTTTTTTTCAGAGTTTTATGTCTTTGATATACCATACTTTTTATATATGGTGTGAGATAAGGGTCAGGCTTCATTTTTTCTTGCACGTGTATATCCAGTATGTCAGTATGATTTGTAGCAGATATTATTCTTTTCCCATTGAGTAGTTTTACCATCCTTGTTGAAAACTAATTGACTATAAATGTATATATTAATTTCTGGACTCTCAATTCTATAGGAAATCTTGCTTATTTTAAAATGGAGATACTACTAATACATTTTGAGATCCTGGGGGAAGGGGCCTTTGAAAACTCCGTGTTCTCTTTTGAATGATGTTCTGAATAATCTGGTTTTAACACATTATAGGAATGTAGGCTAATAGTCAAGTAAATTTTAATTACTGTAGTTTGGGATCATAATCTCCTGCTGAGATGATATTAACACTATTATTAGTAGTAAAATACTAGGAATTCTAGGCAGTTTCTATTTACATGAATCTTCTAAGATATATGATCCAGTAACAAATATTAAGTTAATGTTACTTTTAGAGCATGAGTCTCTTATCTGGGCACATTTGAAGATGACATTTTTTCCCCCATACCAGTCCCTCCACAATCATAAAAACTGAAAAATGGACAGAGGGGAGAAGAAAAATTGTGTGGAATATAATATGTACTCATTTCTAAGTTATGTGAGTCACCTGTCTTTCCTACTCTTTCTTTTATCATGAGCTGATAATATGGGTCCTGATTAAATCAATCTCTGATCACACTATTCCATTTTACATGGCTTATACTCTTGCTCCTAAAGCGGACATTATTTATGGGCTCTCAGGCGCTGGGGTGGATTGTGGGATTGCAAGAATCTGAAAGATATTCATGTTTTGAAGCATTTACTATTTGGTGAGAGACATAGATATATAAGCAAAGAGCTATGGTATAAGGTGATAAAGGCATCAATCAAAGTTATGTACAAAGTATTTGGATAGCATGGGGAAGACAGTGATTAATCCTGCCTAGGGCTTCACAACTCCTCCATTAGACAGAGATCCTTGAGGGTAAGAACTCTCTTCATCTTCATACCTCATAGCTGAGAAGAATTTTTGAGCATTTATGTGCTCTACAAATGTTTGTTAAATAAATGGACAAGATAAGACCTGAATTACAGATAGGAATTTTCCATACAGAAAAGGAGAACAGGAGAATTCTAGGCTGGGGGGACAGCACTATACAAGCGCAGAGTAATGAGTGTGATCCATTCGCTGGATGGCAAATGACGGGAAGAGTCTGAGGGTGTGTGGAGGGCAGGAGGCAAGAATGAAAAGTTCAGTTCAGTTCAGTTCAGTTCAGTCGCTCAGTTGTGTCCAACTCTTTGTGACCCCATGAATCGCAGCACACCAGGCCTCCCTATCCATCACCAACTCCCGAGTTCACTCAGACTCACGTCCATCGAGTCAGTGATGCCATCCAGCCATCTCATCCTCTGTCATCCCCTTCTCCTCCTGCCCCCAATCTCTCCCAGCATCAGAGTCTTTTCCAATGAGTCAACTTTTCGCATGAGGTGGCCAAAGTACTGGAGTTTCAGCTTTAGCATCATTCCTGCCAAAGAAATCCCAGGGCTGATCTCCTTCAGAATGGACTGGTTGGATCTCCTTGCAGTCCAAGGGACTCTCAAGAGTCTTCTCCAACACCACAGTTCAAAAGCATCAATTCTTTGGTGCTCAGCCTTCTTCACAGTCCAACTCTCACATCCATACATGACCACTGGAAAAACCATAGCCTTGACTAGATGGACCTTTGTTGGCAAAGTAATGTCTCTGCTTTTGAATATGCTATCTAGGTTGGTCATAACTTTCCTTCCAAGGAGTAAGCGTCTTTTTATTTCATGGCTGCAGTCACCATCTGCAGTGATTTTGGAGCCCCAAAAAATAAAGTCTGACACTGTTTCCACTGTTTCCCCATCTATTTCCCCTGAAGTGGTGGGACCGGATGCCATGATCTTCATTTTCTGAATGTTGAGCTTTAAGCCAACTTTTTCACTCTCCACTTTCACTTTCATCAAGAGGCTTTTTAGTTCCTCTTCCCTTTTTGCCATAAGGGTGGTGTAATCTGCATATCTGAGGTTATTGATATTTCTCCCGGCTATCTTGATTCCAGCTTGTGTTTCTGAATGAAAAGTAGCCAAGGGTTAATTTGTAGGGAGCCTCAAATGTAATATTAAAGAAATTTGGGAGATTATCTTTCAGGCTTTAGGGAACCATGGATCATATATAAGCCCAGGTTGGTGACAGAAGTGGGAGATACAGACAGTTACATGAAAATTGATCTATGCCTTAGAAAGAATATTCAGGGAGCACAGCAGAAAGCATAAAGTGGGTTTGGGGATGGGGAGATTATCAGGAAGACCATTTAATAGACGATTACAGTCCAAGGAAAATTGAGCAAAGTCTGAATTAGGGCAATGTCTGTGTGAATACAAATATTTTGAAGGTAGAATTGGTTGTTAAGAGATAGAGACTGGGTGTTGAGGAGTGAGGCCAAGTTTCTAGTTTGAGCTACCATGTGGACTGTGGTACAGAGAGTGGAGACAGAGAACAAGAAGTGAAATGGGACTGGGACACATACATGGGGAGAATGGGAATGAAGATGATGGATCCATGAAGACATTTATAACCTGATTGAAAACTCCAAACTCCAGGTCACTCTCCATCCTTATTCATGGCAGGATCAAGAAAGAGAACTATTCAGATAATCTGACTAAAAAGAAAGGCTCTATATAGTCTATACACATGACTTTCCTTCCTGGGTTTTCCAGTAGTAGTGAAGTCACCTGAGGCTTGTAGACAGATCCTGTCCATTTGAAGAATGATGTAAAATTACTATATTTGAGTTTACATTTTTCTTCCCACTTCACAGTCTTCTAATCTTTGATTCCAATTCTGTTACTTATTAAGTACTTAATACTAATAATAGCTAACACTACTATGTTTCTGGCACTATGTTATTAAATGCTTTTTGTGTATCATTTCACAGTCATTTTAGGTAGAAGAAAGGGTTTGTTATGATTTCTGTTTGATACAGTCTGAATCTCAGAGAGGTAAAGTGACTTGTTTAAGCCCACACATCTGAATGACAGGGCCAAGTCTTGAACCTGGTTCTTTTATGTCTATAGTCCACATTCCATTACTACTCTGATATTTTTCAAGCTATCTGAAACTCACTGGATTGTGAAACTCATCAGTGGATTGTGAAATCACTTTAGTATGACTATTTAGTGCTGACTAAATAATTAGAACTTTAAAATATCAACATGCATCATACATATTAAGGCTAAGTATTTTGTAAGGTTTTTGTTTTACACACACACACACACACACACACACACATGTGCAAATAGCTAGGACTGCAACATGTGTATGTTCAGTATTGGTGTCAGTTTGGGTTGGTGGTGCCCCAAGAGAGGAAAATCCTTCAATTTGGCATGGCAGAGGCAAGTTTCATGGAGAAGGTGATGAGTTGATGATGGACAGGGAGGCCTGGCGTGCTGCGATTCATGGGGTCACAAAGAGTCGGACATGACTGAGCGACGGAACTGAACTGAACTGAACTGAAAGGATGTTAAGATTTGAGCAGACAGAAGAACTGGGTCATTATGGGTGGTTGACTGTTATATTTCACATGAAGTAGGTATATCTCTTGAATCTCCTCCTTGGAATTATATTTTAGGGAATGTAAGTAAAATCAAGATTCAGGGAATGAAATTAGGTCTAATAACCTGTGTAGACAGCTCTCATTGATTTTTGACTATCAGGCATCCTCATTCCCTTCCAAAAAGAATCCCCATTTTCCTTGGGATATTAGCTGTCTGAGTGGGGGAAAGGTTTGGCTGTTGATAAGGGGACCCTTTGTCCTTCAGATAAGGAGCTGCCATGGAACTAGTAATGGTTTTAGCTGATTCATTCCCAAGCCTGCTGCCTGGAGGTACTGTAGCTGCTGATGTTCAGAGCTTCCCAGTTAATGCTCCTGGTGATACATGTTTCTTCATTTTCCATCCACCTCTTAGTCACATCATCCTTCTAATTTCCTTCACTTTAAGTTATAACTCTAATTGCTTCTTGGCCTTTTGGCTAAGATCAAGTGTAAGTTATAACTCTAACTAGAACAATGAGAAAACATTTGCTTTTTATTCTGCTGCTGCTGCTGCTAAGTCGCTTCAGTCGTGTCCGACTCTGTGCGACCCCATAGACGGCAGCCCACCAGGCTTCCCGTCCCTGGGATTCTCCAGGCAAGAACACTGGAGTGGGTTGCCATTTCCTTCTCCAATGCAGGAAAGTGAAAAGTGAAAAGGAAATCGCTCAGTTGTGTCCGACTCTTAGCGACCCCATGGACTACAGCCTACCAGGCTCCTCCATCCATGGGATTTTCCGGGCAAGAGTACTGGAGTGGGGTGCCATTGCCTTCTCTGGCTTTTTATTCAGCTTATTGTAAATCTCCACAACATGCAAAAGTGAAAGTTAGTCACTCAGTCAAGTCCAACTCTTTGTAACTCCGTAGACTGTAGCCCACAAAGCTCCTCTGTCCATGGGATTCTCCTGGCAAGAATACTGGAGTGGGTTGCCATGCCCTCCTCTAGGGCATCTTCCCAACCAAGGGATCGAACCCGCATCTCTTACGTCTCCTGCATTGGCAGATGGGTTCTTTACCACTAGTGCCACCTGGGAAGCTCTCCACAACATAGCTACGCATTAAATATTTTATGGAGAAGGAAACTGAGGCTCACAGAAAAGCCCTACCCTGGGAATACAGAAAACTGGGTGAACACAGGTTTTAATAAGGATAATGTTCTTTATTTTTTCCATCATTGCAGGCTGTCTATCCAGAGCTGGATAAGCTTTTGTGCTTTAGAATTTTATATGATTTTAAGGAATTCTCATTTGTTGTTAAAATGACCCCAAATGTAAATGACTGCCTTAATATGAAAAGGATGTTTTCTTAAAAGATGTTAGACTTAAACTGAAGTTTCCTGGTCTCAAAAAAAAAAAAAAAAAAACCAACAACAACCAAAAACATCAAAACCACTCAATCAACAAGCCTGAGCCCTCTCCTTTCCAAATGTTTATTAGAGATTTGAGGCAGAGACTCATAGATAATTGAAAGGATTACAATGAAGGAATGAAGGAGAGAAGAAAACATTCCCTCAGGCAGAATGGAATGGGGAAATGTTTTCTTGAGAAAGTAGAAAATGTATGCAAAGCAAGGTTATTTTTAAAGACATTAAGAGAAGAAGGGTTTGGGGTGGGGTAGAGAGAATGTGGGGAGAAGACAAGGGAAATCATTGGAAGAAAAAAACAAGATTTGGAATGAAGTTTGGTCTGGTTTTAATTTATGTCAATTGGCAAATAAATCCATGAAAGCTGTTCTAGGCATGGATATCCCCTTTGTAATGTAAGTAACTGAAACCAGTTCAGAATGTGTTTTTCCCTCCTCTTCCTAAAAATATGATACACCCTATAGACAGAGGCAACATCAATAAAGTTTCCTGCCTCTGGCTCCACATTCTCCCTGCTCTCCCCTGATACCTTCTGTTGCTGCTACAGTTCAGAGTTGGTATAATTAGGGGAATTAAGGCTACTCATGAATATAAAATATATGTATGTTTAATTGTGCTCTCAAACCAAAAATATAAAGAGGAACAGTGAATTAGCAAAATTCCTCAACTAAGATTCTGTTGAAAACTTTTGATCCTTAGACTCATTCATTTCCGGCACTTTCCCTAACTATGGGGTAAGAATGAAAGAAAAAGTATGTTTAGTTGTATTAATCGTGTTCAAGTGTCTTTTTAAAGTTTTACCTGTCAGATTCTGAAAAGAATTCTTAGACAATTAGGTGAGCATGTATGGTGAAAGTTCCTATAGAAACTTAACCTTATTGATTGACTTCCAGGAATAAGCTAGTGGAAATGGGGATATTAAAGGCAATTAACTGACAGAGTTTCATATCTAGACAAGAACTTCTACAAGTCTATAAGACAAACAACCTAGTTTTTGAAAGGTGAAAGTTATAAATCAGGGTTTCACAGAAGAAATACTCATGCTTTCAAAAACATACAAGGAGATGGTAAACCTAACCAATATATTGCAATTTGAAACCATAGAAAGATATGTTTTCATACCTACAAGACTGTCAAAAACTTGAACAGTACTAATGGTTGGTAAGAATGTAGAACCACAGGAACCTCATACAGTGTCCAGAGAAGTATAAAAGGATTGAATCACTTTGGGAAGGAGTTTGATAACCGTCTTGCTAGTAGCTGTCTCCTTTATCCATTCAAGTCCTTAACACAGTAATCATTGTTCTTCGAAATTCCTGGTTTGATAATCCAACATCTCTGTCCTATCTGAGTCTAGCTCTGATGTTTGCTCTATCTTTTCAAACTTTGCTTTCTCCCTTTTAGTATGCAATTTTTCTTCATAGTTGTACATGATGAACGAGATAAAAAGAATTGCTGTAACTAGGCTGTTAGTAATGTGGTGATGCCATGTGGGTGGAGGGCAAGCTTTGTATTAAGTCCTATGATTAGGTCTCAGTCTCTGAGTAAGTCTGTGCCTCTGGACTGTGAAATTTCACAAGTACGTCTCAGTCCCCTCTTAGGTGGGACAGGATGGCTAGAATGGGCTAGAGTTGGATATTCCCTTTCATCCGTATGAAGTCTAGAGCCCCATGGTGTTGGGTCTTTCCCTTCCTCCAGGTCATTTAGGCTCTGATAAAAACCCTTGCAGAAAAGGCTCTGGGTAAAGTTTCTTCTGAAAGCAACCTTTTAAAGAAGAACACAGTGCTTGGTATATTTCAAAGTGGTTACTTTCCAATCCTCCTGTAGGAAGCAAGAGGGGTGAGCTTGTAGAGGTAAAAACTCATAAAAGTGTGACTGTCCCCATCCCAGATGGCTGGGTACCCCTGGACTCTGACTTGTCCACACTGAGCCTACAGCAATTCAGCAATTACAGTTCACATATTTCTACCCTGGCACTTGTTCCCAAAGAGTTTCCTGCTCTGGTGAGTTGTGATTCTCTGTGTCTGTCTGTCTGTCTACCTCTCACATTTCGGTGGCACTGGTTTGTTCCATGATCCAACTTCTCTTAGAATTGCTGATTTTTAAGTTTCTTCAGTTTTTTCTTGTTATTAGGATAGACTTGCAGTGTTCTTGCCTGGAGAATCCCAGGGACAGCGGAGCCAGGTGGGCTGCCGTCTATGGGGTCTCATAGAGTCGGACACGACTGAAGTGACTTAGCAGCAACAGCAGTTTCCAAGCTCCTTTCTTGCCAGACCAGAAACTGGAAGTCCCACAACCTTTCTTAAAAAAGAAAGTTTTATGACAATTCAACATGGACATCCTCACAATCAAAATGAGTCTGGTCAGAGTTTTCATGCTGTTATCAGAAAGTGTGGTTGAGAATAATGATGCTGCTACCTGGCATGTGTGACAACCTTACCTGGGTAAGACCCAGAGGATCTGTATAGAGACTCAGAGGCCCTGATGACTCATCCTGCTGCCTGGCCACCTGGTAATGGCAGTAACTGTTCTAGAGGAAATTCCCTAGTCTTTGAAGTCTTTGCTCCTCTTTCTTAGGGTACAGTGTTACCGAGGAAGTACATGGGCTATATGGAAGGATTAAGGCCCAGCATATATGATGGTGTGATTCTTTCCTGTTTGAGCCTTGATGAAAATCAGAACATTAATGGAGAGAAGTACAGCCTTTTCCATTTTTTGAAGCTCTCAGGATAAAAATAACAAAATGACAGAATAAAAATGTGGTACATTTTAAATATTTAAATTGAACCACTCTAAGCCACCTTGCAGAACCAGTAGCAGGACTAGTTTTAAGTCATGTGATTGAAGTTGTCACCGTGAATCTCTGTGAGTATATGTATAGTCTCATCTGAAAAGGGGGGTCAAAAACCTAAATTCAAGGCCCTAAAGTCTACTGCCTCAACTCCCAACACTTTTCTGTGATGGGTCACAGCCTAAATAGTAGAAAAAATTTCAAAATGGGACCTACAGTTTTGCTTGAGCAAGATGGTATTTTCTGGGATCCAAGGTTGAAAGTGAAGATGAAAAATCTGCCAAGCTTCTCTGTCCACAGAATTCTCCAGGCAAGAATACTGGAGTGGGTTGCCATTTCCTTTTTCAGGGGATCTTCCCAACCCAGAGATCAAACCCAGAGATCTCCCACATTGCAGATGGACTCTTTACAGTCTAGCCACCAGGGGAGCCACATTTTGCTTGAGCAAGATGGTGTTTTCTGGTGTCCAGGGTTAGTCTTATAAATAGCGGTAAAAGCAAGCACCTTTGGTATATTAGTATACATTTGGGCAGACAGAGGTTCAAATTCTGGCCTTGCAATTTCCCACTTATGTAAACTTGGTCAAGTCATTTCCCTTTCTCTGAGCCTCTGTTTCCTCATCTACAAAATAAGTCTATGGACCTGGGTCTTAATGAGTTTTTAAAAATCAATATTCATGTTATTTTTATGTATGTCTTATTTATTCTCTTAGACAGTAAGCTCCCTGAGGACATGAATCATGTCTGATTCATTTTATAAAATTTCACAGCACTTTTCACTAATTTAATCCTTTAAAGGAACTCTTACAGACCAGGCATTTTATACTCGCATTTTTAAAAGCTGCATGGCAAGCTTATGAAGTTGGCCTTACCACTTCTGAGAGGTTCAGAGAAGTGAAGTTAGTTGCCTGTTAGTGAGCAGTTGGATTTAAATGTACGTCTGTTTGTCCATGTTCTTTTTACTCTGCCATGATGCTGCCTCCAGTTGTATTGAGCACACATTTGTTTAATGCATTCAATGGTCTCATCTCCACTGAATGGATCTTTCATTGGGCTACCTGAAATTCTTACCCTCTGGTTTATCTTCTGAATATAGTAAGGCCTCCATGGAGTATAGTTGCCAATCAAAAGCAGGTTCATTACCAGGCTAGCTTGGGCAGAGGGCAGAAGCCCTGAAGGAAGCCCAGTGCTTGCAAAACCTTTTAGAGAGTGAGAGGATTAGAGAAGTCTGGTGGATGGGGACCCTCTGGGAGGTCAGGTTTCAGTGCTTGACCATAGCACACGAGGAGTGTGTGGGTGGTGGCAATAATGAAAGACAGCATGAAGACCTAGGTAAGTGACAAAGGAAGGAGGAAGGCAGGGGCAGAAGGGTGCAGCCAAAGACTTGGTAATAAAGCCCCTGAAGAAAAGGCATCAGAACAAGATTGGCTTTGAGGGCAGAAACTTGGCCAACTGTTTCTTTTAAATTTTTCTAACTTCCTGTATTATCTGATATATATATATATATATATATATATATATTTATAATAAGCAGGGTGTTTTTGGTAATTAAAAAAAAAACACCTGGTAAGCTTAAATTTTTAAAATGACATATTTGCTGTTTCTCTCTATAGGTCTGCAGTACAAAATCACAGATTATTTTTGAGCTGGAGGAACCTGGAAAATCCTCTGGTCCCACTCTCTTTCCCTCGCCCTTTCTCATCAAAAACTGTATCATAATAGGAGGTAACAAGGGCCAAGCATTCAAGGAATAGATAGAAATTACTGGAAAAGCTGTCAACTCATTAAGTGCATTTATAAGACAACACTTTATATTCTTCTACGAGTTGAAGATACTTTTGGTGTTTTAAGCCTAATCATCAAGAATAGGGAAGAGAAGTCAAGGCCTTGAACACTTAGGTGTGTTATTTTCAAAATGCTAGTCAGCACTGTATTTTGACTTTCCCCAATATTTACCTCTAAAAGTTTCTTGTCCTAGCCTTAAGCTCAACTTTAAGGTAATTGATGCTTATTGCTTTTTCTTTAATCCAGGGGTTATCTAAAACAAGAGAGTGGAAATTTACCAATGCTATCTTCAGACAGAGAGTAAAAATTTGGCACTTCTACTTACTAGGTGTGACTTTAATAATAAGCACTACTGTTGATGGTGTGCTTACCTTGTACTAAGCACTTTACTTATCTCAATCCACATGATAATCTTATGAGGTAGATATTACTCTTTCCATGGTATAATTACAGAAAATCTGGTTCATAGTTTAGTAGTTTTTCCAAGTCTCATGCGTACAACTGCAAACATGAGATTTGAACCTAGAC
The DNA here is from genome assembly GCF_029378745.1 of Bos indicus. Lineage (NCBI taxonomy): Eukaryota > Metazoa > Chordata > Mammalia > Artiodactyla > Bovidae > Bos > Bos indicus. Next base: position 24,211,737 of record NC_091767.1, read on the forward strand.
CTGCCTGATTTCAAGTTTATGATGTTAATTACTTCTCTGTACCCTCTTGGACAAATCATTTAACCTTTCTGAGCCTTGGGTTTGTCATTTGAAAAGTAGAGAAAATATTTCCTCCTTTATAATAAAACTTTATTGTGAGGGGGAAAATTAATATAAAGCATTTAGAGGGTGCTCAGTAGATACTGCTTTTTTAAAAACTAAAAGCTGAAAGCTACAGGAATGGCATTTAGTGACTGGCTCTGGGTAAAAAAAGTGGAACTGAACTGAGTCTTTAACTCAGATTTTTAAGCTTTATGGAAATTGGTCAATAAAGAAAACTTGCAACTCTAAAAATATGTATGTTTATTCAAAACAAGAACAGGAAGAGAGGGTGGTTCTGTCTCCAGTGAATTCTTTAGGAGTCAAGGTAGGGATAAATCAAAAATTTTAAACTAGGGTTTTTTTGTTTTCTTGTTTTTGTTTTTGACAAGGCCATTGGGATGGAAATACAATCAACTTCTTTACTATGCCTTCTTGATTACCAGCAAGTATGCATAACTGTTGAGTGAAAACAGAGCACTCTGGTCCTGGGAACCAAGGCTGGCTTCATGGACAAGTAAGCTGTGCAGTCAGAAAGGAACCAGTGCTTAGAAGGGCTCCATGCTTGGATAAAAATGCTCTCCTATCACCGTCTCGAAATGCTTAATAATTTTTGAACACGGCACTTCCATTTTCATTTTGCACCTGGCTGGGCAAATTATGCAGCCAGGCTTGTTTGGAACATTTGGTGTCTCCTAGCTCACCTCACTGAAATGTCCTCAGTCCAATGAACACATTCTCAGGAGATGCCTCGGAATGCTGCTTTAGCAGATTTCCCCTTTTCTTTTTGTTTTTGTTAGCAAATGATCACCCACCCACTCTTTGAGGCTATGTATAATGTGTGCTATGTATAAAGCTCTAGGTGAGTATGAAGGAAAGTAATACAGTTAAAAGGGGCCTGAGTGGTTTTTTTAAAGAAGGAAGAATAACAGCACTATGGCCAAAATGAATGTGCTGAGGACAATAATACTTCAGAATGAGTTCTCGAGAGAGAAGTTTTGAATTTCTGCTTATGGGTAGCTTTGGGTGGGATATGGGTATTGGTGTTTCCTTAAAGCACCGCAGGTCTCTCTAATGTGTAACCATGATTGGGAACCACTGAGTTAAAAACTCACTGGAAGAAGTGGACAGTTTTGATAAGCACTGATATGTCTCCAAAATATCTACTGAAGGATTTGTATGTGATCAACTTTATGTTCTTGGGGTAACCAGAGTTTTGCAACTAGTAGGCACTCAACCAACTTTTATTGACAGGTGTAACATCAAATATGATGTTAATTCTTTTGTTAAAGGACATTGTAAATGCAATCTGCACCTAAGCCTTTTAACTTTAGTTTTTCTTTCTTTCTTTCTTTCTTTTTTTTTTTTCCTGGCCCTTAGACAAGCAGTGGTGAAATTACATTTAAAATTTCCATTTATAATAGCATCATATAAATCTAAAATGTCTATACTGAAAACTATGTATTTCCTAAAAGATTAAGGCCTTAAAAAATTAGAGCTATACAATGTTTACAGATTAGAAGACTACATATTGCTAACGTGTCAATTACTCCAAATTGATCTAAATAAATTCAATGTAGTTCCAACTGAAATACCAGAAGGCTCTTTTCTTCTTTGTAGAAATAATCAGAGTGAGGCTAAAATGTACAAAGATATGCAAAGCATCGGGAACATCCAAAAGAATTTTGACAAAAGATTGAGAGAGAAAAACATAGTTGGAAGAGCCACACTACCTAATTTTAAGACTTACAATAAAACTTCAGTAATTGAGAACAAAGCTAGTGGAGGTGATGAAATTCCAGGTGAGCTATTTCAAATACTAAAGATGATGCTGTGAAAGTGCTGCACTCAATATGCCAGCAAATCTGGAAAACTCAGCAGTGGCCACAGGACTGGCAAAGTTCAGTTTTCATTCTAATCCCAAAGAAAGGCAATGCCAAAGAATGCTTAAACCACCACACAATTGCACTCATCTCACACACTAGCAAAGCAATGTTCAAAATCCTCCAAGTAAGGCTTCAACAGTATGTGAACCATGAACTTCCAGGTGTTCAAGTTAGATTTAGAAAAGGCAGAGGAACCAGAGATCAAATTGCCAACATCCACTGGACCATCATAGAAGCAAGAGAGTTCCAGAAAAGCATCTACTTCTGCTTTATTTAATATCCCAAAGCCTTTGACTGTGTGGATCTCAATAAACTGTGGAAAATTCTGAAAGAGATGGGAATACCAGACCACCTGACCTGCTTTGAGAAATCTGTATGCAGGGCAGGAAGCAACAGTTAGAACTGGACATGGAACAGCAGACTGGTTCCAAATTGGGAAAGGAGTACATCAAGGCTGTATATTGTCACCCTTCTTATTTAACTTCTATGCAGAGTACATCATGAAAAACGCTGGGCTGGAAGAAGCACAAGCTGGAATCAAGATTGCCGGGAGAAATATCCATAACCTCGGATATGCAGATGACACCACCCTTATGGCAGAAAGTGAAGAAGAACTAAAGAACCTCTTGATGAAAGTGAAAGAGGAGAGTGAAAAAGTTGGCTTAAAGCTCAACATTCAGAAAACGAAGATCATGGCATCTGGTCCCATCACTCCATGGCAAATAGATTGGGAAACAACGGAAACAGTAACAGACTTTAGTGTCTTGAGCTCCAAAATCACTGCAGATGGTGACTGCAGCGACGATATTAAAAGATGCTTACTCCTTGGAAGAAAAGTTATGACCAACCTAGACAGCATATTAAAAAGCAGAGACATCACTTTGCCAACAAAGGTCCATCTATTCAAAGCTATGGTTTTTCCAGTAGTCATGTATGGATGTGAGAGTTGGACTATAAAGAAAGCTGAGCACCAAAGAATTGATGCTTTTGAACTGTAGTGTTGAAGACTCTTGAGAGTCCCTTGGACTGCAAGGAGATCCAACCAGTCCATTCTAAAGGAGATTAGTCCTGAATATTTATTGGAAGGACTGATGCTGAAGCTGAAACTCCAGTTTTTGGCCACCTGAGGTGAAGAGCTGACTCATTTGAAAAGACCCTGATGCTGGGAAAGATTGAAGACAGTTGGAGAAGGGGACAATACAGGATGAGATGGTTAGATGGCATCACCAACTGGATGGACATGAATTTGAGTTAACTCCAGACATTGGTGATGGACAGGGAGGTCTCCGTGCTGCAGTCCATGGGGTTGCAAAGAGTTGGACACAACTGCTCGACTGAACTGAACTGAATTGAGACAGTGTGATGTTGGGTAACAGATAGACAAATATATGAGGAATAGAATAGTCTGCAAACAAGCCTACACATACATAATCAATTGACTTACAAGAAAGACACCAAGGTAATTCAATGGAAAAAGGCTAATCTTTTCTACAAATGATCTAAATCAGTTGGATAGCCAACTTGACCCCTTTCACACACCATACAAAAATTTTCATTTGAAATGGATCAGAAAATGATCATAGACCTGAATACAAAAGATAAAACTATAAACCTTGTAGAACCTATAGAACTTAGAGTTAGCCAGAGACTCCTAAAAGGGCACAGGAAAGAGCTAACCATAAAAGAAAAATGTGTTATATGGGCCTAATCAAAATTTAACATTTCTAGTTAAGTCTTCGTGGTGTCTTTTGAAGACACCACGAAGAAAACTTAAAGGCAAAATACTCCTGGAGAAAAAAAATATTTGTATGCAAATAATGGTCAGAGACATGCAATTATGCTAGCTTTGAATATGGAGGAAGGGGGTGACAAGCCAAGAAATGTAGGTGGTCTCCAGAAGGGAGAGAGTTGAGGAAGCCGGTTCTCCCTGAGAGCCTCCAGAAAGAAACACAGCCTTGCCAACACTTGTGATTTCAGTCCTGTGGAAACTCACATACATCTAGGTATACATTCTATACCTATAGAACTATAAGGATAATGAGTTTGTGTGGTTTAAGTCCACTAAGTTTGTGGTAATTGTTACAGCAGCAATAGGAAACTAATCCCTTAGGATTTTCTAGGTAAGCAATCATGTTGTGTTTGCATTAAGACAACTTTACCTCTTACTTTCTAATCTTTACGACTTTTACTTCTTTGTTTTTCTTTATTGCACTGAATAGGAACTCCATTACAATGTTGAACGGAAAAGGTCAGGGTAGACATCCTTGTCTTGTTCTAAATCTTTGGGGAAAGCATTCTGTTTTACACCATTTAATATGATGTTAGCTGTCGGTTTGCCCTTTATCAAATTGAAGAAGTATTTGTTTTTTTTTCCCTAGTTCACTTAGGAATATTTATTATGGAGGTATCAAATTTTTTCAAGTGCTTTTTCTGCACCTTTTAAGATATGATGCTACCTCAGTTGCCATTTGTGACAAATGTTTTAATTGATTCTTGAATGTTGAACCAATTTCACAATTTTGAAATGTATTGATGAGTTTAATCTGTTAATATTTTCTTGACAATTTTCACACATGTGTTATTGCTGCATAACAAGTTATCTAAAGTTTAAAACACAGTTTTAAACTTATCTCACAGCTTTCTATGGGTTAAATAGTTGCAGTTTAACTGGGTCCAAGCTTAATGTCTTACAACGCTGCAGTCAAAGTGTTGGCCATGCTGTATTCTCATCTGAAGGCTCAGCTAGGGAGGAATATCCTACCAAGCCTTTTCAGGTTGTTGGCAGAATTCATTTCCCTGTGGTTGTACAGTTGAAGGCCCCAGTTGCTTGTTGGCTATTGTCTGACGGCTGCTTTCAGTTCTTTGAGTGAACCCTCACTTTCTTGCCATTCGGGTCTCCCAACTAGCAAGACATGGTACATAAATGTCATGCAGTGACATCTCATTGCTTTTGCCATATTCTGTTATTTAGAAACAAGCTGCAATTCCCATAGCACTCAAATTAGAGGGACCAACCTAGATAGCACATTCAAAAGCAGAGACATTACTTTGCCAACAAAGGTCCATCTAGTCAAGGCTATGGTTTTTCCTGTGGTCATGTATGGATGTGAGAGTTGGACTGTGAAGAAAGCTGAGCACTGAAGAATTGATGCTTTTGAACTGTGGTGTTGGAGAAGACTCTTGAGAGTCCCTTGGACAGCAAGGAGATCCAACCAGTCCATTCTAAAGGAGATCAGTCCTGGGATTTCTTTGGAAGGAATGATGCTAAAACTGAACTCCAGTACTTTGGCCACCTCATGTGAAGAGTTGACTCATTGGAAAAGACTCTCTGATGCTGGGAGAGATTGGGGGCAGGAGGAGTAGGGGACGACAGAGGATGAGATGGCTGGATGGCATCACTGACTCAATGGACGTGAGTCTGAGTGAACTCGGGAGTTGGTGATGGACAGGGAGGCCTGGCTGCTGCGATTCATGGGGTCGCAAAGAGTCGGACACGACTGAGCAACTGAACTGAACTGAACTGATACAAGGGCACGAACACTAGGAGCTTCCACAGATCTGCTTATCACAGCATGTATGTTCATGAGAGATATTGGTTTACCATCTTCTTGTCTTATAATGCCTTTGTCAGGTTTTGTTATGTGAGTTATGCAGATCAATTTTGAAAATGCTTTTTATTCTCATGTTTTTCTTTCTCCCTCATTTTCAACTGATTTTCAGAAGCAAATACCAGGTTGAATTGTTGATAGGAACATATGACTTAAAAGAATCATAGAATAGTAGAATATATTATTTAAAATGAAAGCAAAAACAAAACTATATTTGAGAACAACACTAATAGTTTCATTTTTTATAAAAGAGGAAGTCCACAGTGGCCACTAAAAAAGTACTGATCATCATTCAAGCCTCAGTCAAAGGCCTATGAAAGCTTAATCATGTCTATAGTTCATCAGTCACCTTTCATAAGATCCCTAGCTTCTTGATAGGATGTTAGCAGGATTAAACTCAAACAGCTAAATGTATATAGTGAATTTCTTTCAACTTCTATTCAATAACTCATTGATCTGGATGTGCAAATTACCACTGTGTGAAGAAGGTATACACTGACAGTGGCAGGTAGGCAAATGAGTCTTACTATATAGTTCTTGTGCATTAGATAACTTAAGAAAATGTGGGGTTTTTTTTCCTTTTACTTTTCACCAGCTCTACACTGGGGTCGAACTGGCCACATGTGTGTCACCAAATGGTGATTAGACCCTTGAATTCAGAAGGATGACTTACTCTACAGGCTAAGGCAAAAACTGCAAACTAGATATTCCTTTTCTAACTGAGTAAGAATTTAATCTAAGGATGTGCTCATAGTCAAGCAGAGGGTGGGACCTGCAGCTCAAGTCAGTCAGACAACAGTTTAAACTGTGACACTTTAAACTGCCTCTTACTAGCTTTGTGACTTTAGGAAAGTTATTTAATTAAACTGTAAACTCACTTGCCTCAACTATAAAATCAATGACACTATAGTAGCTGGTATTTCAAAGAGCTGTTTTGAGAATTAAATGAGATAATTCACACATAATGCTCAGCACAGATTTTGACATGTGATAAGCATTTAGTAGATGTCAGCTATTAATATTACTGTCACTATTCCTGTTATTATAAAGTGGAGAGTATGGGCTTTGGACTCAATAAGACCCAGGTTGTTGCTGTTGTTCAGTCGCTCAGTTCAGTTCAGTTCAGTCATTCAGTCATGTACCACTCTTTGCAATCCCATGGACTGCAGCACACTAGGCTTCCCTGTCCATCACCAACTCCCGGAGCTTACTCAAACTCACGTTCATTGAATCGGTGATGCCATCCAACAATCTCGTCGTCTGTCATACCCTTCTCCTCTTGCCTTCAATCTTTCCTAGCATCAGGGTATTTTCAAATGAGTCAGTTCTTCACATCAGGTGGCCAAAGTATTGGAGTTCAGCTTCAGCATCAGTCCTTCCAATGATTATTCAGGACTGATTTCCTTTAGGATTTACTGGTTGGATCTCCTTGCAGTCCAAGGGACTCTCGAGAGTCTCCTCCAACACCATAGTTCAAAAGCATCAATTCTGTGGCACTCAGCTTTCATTTTTTTTTTTTTCAGCTTTCTTTATAGTCCAATTCTCACATCCATACGTGACTACTGGAAAAACCATAGCTTTGACTAGATGGACCTTTGTCGGCAAAGTAATGTCTCTGCTTTTTTATATGCTGTCTAGGTTTTTCTTCCAAGGAGCAAGTGTCTTTTAATTTCAATGCAGTCATCATCTGCAGCGATTTTGGAGCCCAAGAAAATAGTCTGTCACTGTTTCCATTGCTTCCCCATCTATTTGCCATGAAGTTATGGGACTGAGTGCTGTGATCCTAGTTTTCTGAGTGCTGAGTTTTAAGTCAGCTTTCTTCCTCTTTCACCCTTATCAAGAGGCTCTTTAGTTGCCATGCAACCTTGTACCAGTAGGTGATTTCTCTGAACTTCAGTGTCTTCATTTTCTAAAAGGAGGACCATTATAAGTGCTTTCTAGGATTGTCATAAAATATCTTTTCTCTAGTCCCCTCTTAGATGTATTATCCCATACAGATGTAGGAGCTAGATTCTTGTTGCCTAAAGAACAAGTAGTAGTTAAGATATAGGTTAGGCCACTGTTACAGAAACCCTGAAATCATAAAATAACAAAATTATCTCCTTTCATGGAAGGGGCTGGTATGTAGCCTAATATCAGGGATGCAGTCTCCTTCCATGCTATTGCTCTGTCCTCCTCCACATTATAGCCTCTGGTATATGGATAAACAGGAGGGGAGAACATGCTTCCATCTTTCGTGAAAAATTTTCAGAAGTCATATGCTTCCCCTCTGCTCATACCTCACTGGCCAGAACCTAGTTACTTGACCACACCCAGATGGTAGGAAAGGAGCTGTTACTTTTGGCTAGAAATGATAATGGGTGTACATGGGGCTATCAGTCTCTGCCAAAATACATTTCTAGCTTAATCCTACCAAATGAAGTGACAGGGACAGGCTTGATTTCCCTCTAAAGTGGTGGAGGTGGGTTTCTTGGGGGATAAGAGTAGAAAAAGAGAGACAGTGTTCAGTTGTACAAAAGATGGAGACAGGTCTTACATAACTGATCTTATATATTTTGGGTATTAACAGGGCCTAACATGAACACGACAATGGTTGCTTTTATTTCTCATTCCTTTCCCTTAGTATAATGCATGCTTGCTAAGGATGATCTGAGTTACCTACCATCTTCAACTTTCATTAAGCACAGAGGAAAACCATCCTTCTTCTGCTCCCTTGTACCAGAATCAATGAATTGATCAGCAAGGAGTAATTGGGCTTCTAGAATTCAGTCGTTTATGCATTCATTTATTCCCTCACTTGGCACTCATTCCTTAAGTATCCATTGCAGTGCTATTCTGTACTATATTCTGGGAGTGTTAATACATCCCAGCCATGATCTCAGGCCTCAAGGAACTCATGGTTAGTAGTTGAGAGAGACCAGCATTGAAAAGATCATAACCCAGTGCAGTAGGTACTGAGAAGGAAGTAAGCCTGGGACACTGTGAGGGCCCATTGGAGAATGCCCCTTGAGGAGGAGGTAGACTCTGAGTTGGATTCGTGCTATGATGGATGATTTGGCCTTCTCCTTCACAACAGTCCATAAACAATGTATATGCTCTCTTTTGAAATCCACACCTCACTAAATGCTTATGGATCCTAAGATCTGCAGGCATTTAGAAAGGAGATATGTGAGGGCTGGATCAGACAGAAAAAGCTTTTGGATAAGGTAAGTTTCAACCTGTTTTAGATGGATTTAGAGTTGTGAGAATCGCAATCCAGTGAGGGAGCAGTTTGAACAATAGCATGGTCTGTGCTGAGTTCCTGAGGTGGGAGAATAGACTAGACATTACCACTAAGTTTCCTTTCAATGGAACAAATATTTATTCTGCAGTCTTGAGAAGACTGCAGAATAGATCCTAGTAACTTCTGCTTTGTCCCATGTGGCTGTTCACCAAACATAGGGCACAGAAATGGACAAAGGCAGAGTTGTATTTAAGGCTGCTAAGCTTTCCATTCCGAGTTGGCAGCTTCAGTATATAATTTTCTCAGATAGAAAATCTCCTGGCTTGGGATTTTGCCAGAAATTACTTTCCCCCAATTAGACTCTAGTTTGATGCAATCATTGCTTGAAAATTGTCTCAAATTGAAACCATCTAATAGACAATTTTGGAATGAAGAAGATGGGAGAGATTCAACACACCACAAACAGTCCATTCATTGAACCTATGATCCAATAACAGGATAAAAACAGAACTTTCAATGTGTCCTGCCCCAGAAATTTACATCAGCAAATTTCATAACAGGGTGGTCTCAACCAACAGATCCTTTTGTGACTTTAGTACAAATTAAATCAAACTTTCAGGGGAAGCAGTTTGGTCTTAGGAAACCAGGTTTGATGTGTCCATCAGATACATCTCACTCCCTTCATTTTACAGGTATATTCCAGAAAGGCTGGCCAGAGTGCAATGCAATTGGCCACGTCCTGGTTCCTAAAATAGTGACTGAGCACCAGCTCTGGTGACTCAGATGGTAAAGAATCCGCCTGCAATGCAGGAGACCCTGGTTTAATCCCTGGGTTGGAAAGATCCTCTGGAGAAGGGAAAGGCTACCCCCTCCAGTATTCTTGCTTAGAGAATTCCATGGGCAGAGGAACCTGGTGAGCTACGGTCTATGGGGACACAAAGAGTCAGACAGGACTGAGCGACTAACACTCACTTTCACCAGCTCTGTAAATGGACTGACTCCACTATTTTGTGCTAAAATGTATGGAGGCTCATGGAACATGATAGGTGCTCCTTATATACTTGAATGAGTGAATGAACAAATGAATGGACATGGCTGGACCAGAACATTGCCCATTCCTACAGCAGTGTAGGCTTGCCTTCCTCCAGTCATTTCTCCTAGGTGTAGTGTGGCACTCTTGTGACTATGTACTTCGTTCCTCTGATTTCATCTATGAGAAAACACTAGCAAGTGATGCAGTTAAGTTCCTTAGAAAACTTGTTCTTTCTGGTCTTTGCTTTTAGGCTTTATTAGGTGGGACCAGAGCAGCCTTTTTAGTCTACAGCTAATTTTACCCCACAACTGAGGCGATTCCCTTCTGAGTACTCTTCCTGATACTCCAGGTATTATGAGGTTTTTGCATAGGGTTGGTGGGGACATGTGTGAGTTGCATGTGTTATTCCAACTGCTCCTTTGATGTGGTTCTTTCCCTAGCCTCAGAAAGTGTTTTCTCACACATGTACTGGGTGGGGGTGGGATTCCTGTGCAGAGCTCCCACAACATTATTTGTAATAGCCAGTCTAATGTCCAGCTAGTAGATGCAGCTCTCTCCTCTTTAACACTCTGCCACCTGGACTTCTTGAACTCCCAACCCCATCTCTACAGCATAGTATAACCACTGTCTTCCACCTGGATTCTCCCAGTCAGGCATATGATCTGGAACCTCTTTTAAGGTAATAGTCTAAATTGTAAGATGTATCTCATTCGTTTCTCCACTCCCAGGGATCACTGTCCTAAGTTGCCTGTTGTTCAATGTCTGAAACCATTGTTTCATTTTGTTGTCATTGTTTTAGTCTCAATATGGGAATACTAAATCTGAGCTCTGTTATTCCATTTTGACTGAAAGCAGAAGTCAGTGCATAAAAATTTATGCAGAAGAACATCAAAGCATTATTGTTTATGAAGAGTAATTAGAAATAGACAAAAAAGCAGGATAAAAGGGGATAAAAACAGCAAACAGGATGGCGTAATTGTGATATCCATATAATGTTTTATGGTATCAGTATAATGTGATATTGTACAGCCATTTCAAAATACATTTTCAAAGAATACTTACTGGCATGGGAATATATTTGTAATATTATGTTTGTTTTAAAAGCCTATGTGTAAATTTGTTTTTTTAATTTCAATTTTAATCAAATACATGTTCAGAGAAGAAGATTTGAAAGCAAATCCACTAAAATGTTAACAGTGCTGCATTTTTCAAATTTTTATAATCAATAATTATCTAGTAAAAATATTAATAAAACTTTTCAAAAATGAGGGTTTCAGTAAAGAAATGACCAGCAAAGCTAAATTTTACCATAAGTCATGATGTTTATTGGAGAATCTATTTTAATGAACCTAATAATCATAACAACACACATAACAATTCAAACAACACAAGAGAAGACTCTACACATGGATATCACCAGATGGTCAACACCGAAATTAGATTGATTATATTCTTTGCAGCCAAAGATGGAGAAGCTCTATACAGTCAGCAAAAACAAGACCAGGAGCTGACTGTGGCTCAGATCATGAACTCCTTATTGCCAAATTCAGACTTAAATTGGAGAAAGTAGGGAAAACCACTAGACCATTCAGGTATGACCTAAATCAAATCCCTTATGATTATACAGTAGAAGTGAGAAATAGATTTAAGGGACTAGATCTGATAGAGTGCCTGATGAACTATGGACGGAGATTTGTGACACTGTACAGGAGACAGGGATCAAGACCATCCCCATGGAAAAGAAATGCAAAAAAGCAAAATGGCTGTCTGGGGAGGCCTTACAAATAGCTGTGAAAGAAGAGAAGCGAAAAGCAAAGGAGAAAAGGAAAGATATAAGCGTCTGAAAGCAGAGTTCCAAAAAATAGCAAGGAGAGATAAAAAAGCCTTCCTCAGTGATCAATGCAAAGAAATAGAGGAAAACAGTAGAATGGGAAAAACTAGAAATATCTTCAAGAAAATTATAGATATCAGGGAACATTTCATGCAAAGATGGGCTCAATAAAGGACAGAAATGGTATGGACCTAACAGAAGCAGAAGATATTAAGAAGAGGTGGCAAGAATACACAGAAGAACTGTACAAAAAAGATCTTCATGACCCAGATAATCACGATAGTGTGATCACTCACCTACAGCCAGACGTCCTAGAATGTGAAGTCAAGTGGGCCTTAGAAAGCATCACTACGAACAAAGCTAGTGGAGGTGATGGAATTCCAGTGGAGCTATGTCAAATCCTAAAAGATGATGCTGTGAAAGTGCTGTACTCAATATGCCAGCAAATTTGGAAAATTCAGCAGTGGCCACAGGACTGGAAAAGGTCAGTTTTCATTCCAATCCCAAAGAAAGGCAATGCCAAAGAATGCTCAAACTACCACACAACTGCACTCATCTCACATGCTAGTAAAGTAATGCTCAAAATTCTCCAAGCCAGGCTTACAGCAATATGTGAACCATGAACTTCCAGATGTTCATGCTGGATTTAGAAAAGGCAGAGGAACCAGAGATCAAATTGCCAACATCCACTGGGTCATGGAAAAAGCAAGAGAGTTCCAGAAAAACATCTATTTCTGCTTTATTGACTATGCCAAAGCCTTTGACTGTGTGGATCACAACAAACTGTGGAAAATTCAGAAAGAGATGGGAATACCAGACCACCTGATCTGCCTCTTGAGAAACCTGTATGCAGGTCAGGAAGCAACAGTTAGAACTGGACATGGAACAACAGACTGGTTCCAAATAGGAAAAGGAGTCTGTCAAGGCTGTATATTGTCAACCTGTTTATTTAACTTATATGCAGAGTACATCATGAGAAACGCTGGACTGGAAGAAGCACAAGCTGGAATCAAGATTGCCGGGAGAAATATCAATAACCTCAGATATGCAGATGACACCACCCTTATGGCAGAAAGTGAAGAGGAACTAAAAGCCTCTTGATGAAAATGAAAGAGGAGAGTGAAAAAGTTGGCTTAAAGCTCAACATTCAGAAAACGAAGATCATGGCATCTGGTCCCATCACTTCATGGGAAATAGATTGGAAAACAGTGTCAGACTTTATTTTTGGGGAGTCCAAATTCACAGCAGATGGTGATTGCAGCCATGAAATTAAAAGACGCTTACTCCTTGGAAGGAAAGTTGTGACCAACCTACATAGCATATTCAAAAGCAGAGACATTACTTTGCCAACAAAGATCCATCTAATCAAGGCTATGGTTTTTCCAGTGGTCATGTATGGATGTGAAAATTGGACTGTGAAGAAAGCTAAGTGCTGAAGAACTGATGCCTTTGAACTGTGGTGTTGGAGAAGACTCTTGAGAGTCCCTTGGACTGCAAGGCGATCCAACTAGTCCATTCTAAAGGAGATCAGTCCTGGGTGTTCTTTGGAAGGACTGATGCTGAAGCTGAAACTCCAATACTCTGGCCACTTCTTGCAAAGAGTTGACTCATTGGAAAAAACTCTGATGCTGGGAGGGATTGGGGAAGGAAAAGGGGACAACAGAGGATGAGATGGCTGGATGGCATCACCAACTCAATGGACATGAGTTTGAGTGAACTCCGGGAGTTGGTGATGGACAGGAAGGCCTGGCTTGCTGCGATTCATGGGGTCGCAAAGAGTCGGACATGACTGAGTGACTGAACTGAATTGAATAATCATAAACATTGTAAAAGCCCACTTTTATTCAACAAGCACTGTTCTAAGTGCTTTGTATATGCTAATCATTGAATCCTTACAACAAGCCTTTAAAAGAGTAATAACTATGTCTTCATAGGGGAAACTGAGGCACAGAGCATGGAACTCACTTTCCCCAGTTACGAAATGATGTAGTCAGGATCTGACCCTAGGCAGGCTAGACCAGAGTCTGTTCTTTGTCACCACACTATGCTACTTTGCTACCTAGAACTATGAGGTGGAAAGGACTAAGGAAGCTTTCTTGACCAAGCCTGGGAAAGAGCCCTTCCAGGTGATTCCTGGAAGACCAAGGCATCAGCACTGAAATTGGAAGGTACTCAATTGCAAAAGAAGGCTTTGTGTTAGAAAAATTCTGGGCATCAAACAGATGACCAGCTGTTTGTCCCCCATTAGCTGGGGCCAAACAGCTAATGTAACGGAGCCATGATGCGAACCTAGAGCTACCTGCTTCACTTCTACTTTTCCCGCTCTAACCAGGTGCCTCCCACCACATAACTGTGGGCCTGTCATCTAGAGATTGAAGGCCACTACCACCTAGATAGAAGAAAGATGTTAAGGATGATGGTGGGCATTGCACGAGGGTGGGGGAAGGGCTGTTCAAGATTGACCCATGAAAAATGAGGTGATTCACCTTCAGCCAAGCCCCTTTTCAGAGCCCCAGAGGCCACACTTTCTGAGCAGGGAGAAAAAAGGGTGACCCAAACTCTGCAGAACATCCATCCAGGCAGGGCTCCTCGTTCACTGAAACCTTGGGTCTATCATTGCTTTGGCTACCTGATATCACTCAGAATGGAATGCCTCATTATAGGTTTAAACCCAAGTTATAAATCAGACATTTCTCCTTAATGTAAGGAAGTTTTCGATTATTTTCAAGAACACCTAGTACAAAGTGAGGTAATCTTACATGGTAAGGAAAATGAGTAAGTGCAACTGCACTCTCATAAATTTCTTGAACCTGGAAGGATGCCTTAAAAGCTCCCTGCATACATGGTATGTCTGATTTTTCCTTGAGTAATGTGTGGAGCATTTTAAACAGACCAGCAAATTCGCAGTTTCTAAAACCTCCTGGGGATTCTGCCTTGTTTTCTACATCCAGACAAGTGTCAAAAATTACTGAGGATTGCTTTCTTAATTTGACTAAATGCTCTCTTTTTTTCTATCCAGAGAGATCTTGTTAACAATTATTTCTTCATTCTGCATCCCGACTTCCAGTTTGCAGAAGTAGAAAAATCAATGTGAATGGCTTAGCGCTGACAAATGAGGCTCCAATTACCAATACTTGCATGCAATGTGGCAAGCATTTTTGTCCAGTTAACTCTACTATTTTCTTATTTTATTGGTGTTTGGCATAGACAGGCCAAGTTGTTGTTCATTACTATATCTGTAAGTACTGTTTCCCTCTCCTTTTTCTTCCAAATGCTCCACTGAAATTAAAATTAAACTATTTTGAGATGAGAATCAACAACTTTTTACATAAGATTCTTTAGGTTTGCCAAATAAGGATATTTTCACTTTAGATTTTGTATTTTCTTTTTGGTTCAAAGAATGGAGGAAGTGTTGGGGAAGCATACATCAAGTGAAGACCAGAAAATAGTCTCTGAATAAGCTGTTAACATTCTATGCTATATTTGATTATATCCACTGATACGTTAAATGAGTGATTTTCAAGCTTTAATATACACACAAATCATCTGTGGATCCTGTTAAAATGAAGATTCCATTTCAGTAGGTCTGGAAGGAGCTGTCTGTGGCTCAGATCATGAACTCCTTATTGCCAAATTCAGACTTAAATTGAAGAAAGTAGGGAAAACCATTAGACCATTCAGGTATGACCTAAATCAAATCCCTTACCATTATACAGTGGAAGTGAGAAATAGATTCAAGGGATTAGATCTGATAGACAGAGTGCCTGAAGAACTATGGATGGAAGTTCATGACATTGTACAGGAGGCAGAGATCAAGACCATCCCCAAGAAAAAGAAACGCAAAAAGGCAAAATGGTTGTCTGAGGAGGCCTTACAAATAGCTGAGAAAAGAGAAGTGAAAGGTGAAGGAGAAGAGGAAAGATATACCCATTTGAATGCAGAGCTCCAAAGAATAGCAAGGAGAGATAAAAAAAAAGCCTTCCTCCACGATCAATGCAAAGAAATAGAGGAAAACAGTAGAATGGGAAAGACTAGAAATATCTTCAAGAAAATTAGAGATACCAAGGGAACATTTCATGCAAAGATGGGCACAATAAAGGACAGAAATGGTATGGACCTAACAGAAGCAGAAGATATTAAGAAGAGGTGGCAAGAATACACAGAAGAACTATACCAAAAAAATCTTCATGACCCAGATAACCACAATGGTGTGATCACTCACCTAGAGCCAGACATCCTGGAATGCAAAGTCAAGTAGGCCTTAGGAAACATCACTACGAACAAAGCTAGTGGAGGTGATGGAATTCCAGTGGAGCTATTTCAAATCCTAAAAGATGATGCTGTGAAAGTGCTGCACTCAATATGCCAGTAAATCTGGAAAACTCAGCAGTGGCCACAGGACTGGAAAAGGTCAGTTTTCATTCCAATCTCAAAGAAAGGCAATGCCAAAGAATGCTCAAGCCCCTACCATACAGTTGCACTCATCTCATACGCTAGTAAAGTAATGTTCAAAATCCTCCATGCCAGGTTTCAAAGTACATGAACCATGAACTTCCAGATGTTCAAGCTGGTTTTAGAAAAGGCAGAGGAACCAGAGATTGAATTGCCAATATCTGCTGGATCATCAAAAAAGCAAGAGAGTTCCAGAAAAACATCTACTTTTGCTTTATTGACTACACCAAAGCCTTTGACTCTTTGGATCTCAACAAACTGTGGGAAATCCTTCAAGAGATGGGAATACCAGGCCACCTGACTTGCCTCCTGAGACATCTGTAAGCATGTCAGGAAGCAACAGTTAGAACCAGACATGGAAATACAGACTGGTTCCAAATCAGGAAAGGATTATGTCAAGGCTGTATATTGTCACCCTGCTTATTTAACTTATATGCAGAGTACATCATGAGAAACGCTGGGCTGAATGAAGCACAAGCTGGAATCAAGACTGCCAGGAGAAATATCCATAAACTGAGATATGCAGATGACATCACACTTATGGCAGAAAGCGAGTAAAGGACCTCTTGAAGAATCTGAAAGAGGAGAGTGAAAAAGTTGGCTTAAAGCTCAACATTCAGAAAACTAAGATCATGGCATCTGGTCCTATCATGTCATGGCAAATAGATGGGGAAACAATGGAAACAGTGACAGACTTTATTGTCTTGAGCTCCAAAATCACTGCAGATGGTGACTGCAGTCACGAAATTAAAAGATGCTTGCTCCTTGGAAGAAAAGCTACAGCCAACCTAGAGAGCATATTAAAAAGCAGAGACATTACTTTGCCAACAAAGGTCCATCTAGTCAAAGCTGTGGTTTTCCCAGTGGTCATGTATGGATGTGAGAGTTGGACTATAAAGAAAACTGAGCACAGAAGAATTGATGCTTTTGAACTGTGGTGTTGGAGAAGACACTTGAGAGTCCCTTGGACTGCAAGGAGATCCAACTAGTCCATCCTAAAGGAAATCAGTCCTGAATATTCACTGGAAGGACTGATGCTTAGGCTGAAATTCCAATACTTTGGTCACCTGATGTGAAGAACTGACTCACTAGAAAAGACCCTGATGCTGGGAAAGATTGAAGGCAGGAGGAGAAAGGGACAACAGAGGATGAGATTGTTGGATCGCATGACCAACTCAATAGACATGAGTTTGAGTGAACTCCGGGAGTTGGTGATGGACAGGGAAGCCTGGCGTGCTGCAGTTCATGGGGTTGCAAAGAGTCGGACATGACTGAGTGACTGAACTGAACTGGG